>NC_137780.1:2044234-2231734 GCF_963455305.1 Plecotus auritus
GGATCAGGGGCGGGGAGGGGTACGGCGTGTCCTGCCGTTCCTGGAGACGAGGAAATACGTCTGTCTGTCTACTGTTTCGGTGGCAGATGTGTCCGCGGTTCTAAACTGCATTTACTCACCGTTGATACTGGTGGTCGGATAGCTTTGGGAGTGCTTGGGATACGGCTTCTTGGTGTTGGACAAAACTCATTTTTCAGGGAGTGCAGTAGACTTCGTCTGTTTGGAATTCAGTATCGTATCGGATGAACTCTCTCCCCAGTGCTGTGGGCACAGTGGAGACTTGTGGTCCTGCTGGTCGAGGGGTGAGGTGGTCACCATAGTTAACCCCAGTGATGAGTTACTAGGCCAGGTGGGGTCTTTTCCCGCCCTGGTCAGCTTTCCCGTGGACAGCCCGGACACAGCTACGTACCTCGTGCTTATACAGTTTGTAGCTAACGTTAAGCTGGTGGGGGTGGTAAATACAGTAGAAAATCAAAATGTTAAAACTACTGGACCAAAAGTTAAAACAAATAGAGTTAAATTTATTGAAGAATAAATGCAGAGTCGTCGGCATGGGGACGGTCTGACTTTTGGTCATGGGGGACACCGGAAAATCGTCCGGAGTCCAAACTCCTGTGTTACAGATGGGGTTAATAGCAGAGACTTTCAAGGCACAGTCGGAACCAGCGTCATGTGACCTGACAGACACCGGTGTAGCTTTGAACTCTATTAATACTATGCGATTTTAACTCCACCTGGAACGTGGCATTTCTAGATCCCACATTCAAGGTGGAAATGGACCAATCGATACTCCAGACGTGGGTGACCATGGTGACCTAGGGCCGTCTGAAGGACTTAAAACGCTCTGTCTGGGAAATAGGGAGAGGTTTTGTCTGGGAAGAGAGATTGACCATCTTCCTCCAAATACTTGGAAGCCCCCACTGTGTGTGAGGAATACTTCAGCTTTGCAATCCTAGTACACAGCGCTAGCGTCTGCTGGAGGCTGACATTTGTTCTTTTGCTTAGACCTCTCTGCATTACTAAGTTGGTCCAGCGTAGTATTTCATCTCAGCATGTCCAAGAACCGTCATACGGAAACAGGTTTTGTAATGACTGTTGCCCGGGTTACATACTGTTGTGATATGTGTAATGCAAGGACCGTGGTTGAAGGAACATGCATGACTGCATGTTGCACGTGAGAAATTTCTTTAGACATGAGTTCCAGGAAAAACCGCTTCTGTTGGGGATTGATGGGTCTTCAGTTCCAGAGTTAGAGACACGACTATAGATCCGCCTTTCGAGGAAGAGAAGATAACATGTCACTAAAGGATTGCCTGGTGTCATGACGTAGGCGCTAGTAAACTGGGCATCCATTTATTACACACTGCCAAGGAGAAAAGCGGTCCGTCTCCCTCCTCGGGAGAAGCCCAGTCCGTACCCACCATGTCTCCCTCCTCCCCGGGAGTCTGCTTTGCTGTTCACACAAAACACTTGCTTTCTCAAACGTCTGGTCACCAACGTGTGTGGGGTCTCCCCACGGCGACAGGCAGGTCTCCGGCACCAGCTCGCTGTCCCGCGGCTCCACTCAGTTCGGACACTCTGGCTGGAGACAGCGTCAGGTCAGACCCCACAGCTGCAGGGCTCAGTCCCTCAGGACGGCCCCCCCTCCGCCCCCCGCCCCCTGCAGGTGCCAGTCACAGCGGCAGGCTCCCGGGGTGCCCACAGCCTCTCTGGTTGCACACACACCGGGGCCGTTGGGCTTGGCCTCTGCTCCTTAAACTTGACCCGCGCTGTGCTTGCCCCCAGGTCCTTTCCCGTGTGACATCTGCGGCCGCCAGTTCAACGACACGGGGAACCTGAAGCGCCACATAGAGTGCACGCACGGCGGGAAGAGGAAGTGGACCTGCTTCATCTGCGGGAAGTCCGTGCGGGAGAGGTGAGCGTTGCCCACGGCCGCAGCGGAGGCCTGGTGCGGGCGCGGAAGTGAGAGATGTGTGTGAGGGTCAGAGTAACGCCAGGCACGACGTGCTTGCATTAGGGTTTAATTTCAGGTGCAGAGGCACAAAAGCACAAATTACGTAAAATGCTGTAGACCAGGGCTCCTCACACTTTTTAAACGGGGGGCCAGTTCCCTGTCCCTCAGACCGTGGGAGGGCCGGACTATAGTTTAAAAAAAAAACTATGAACAAATTCCTATGCGCACTGCGGGCCCGGGACGCGTCGGCTGCTAAGCAGGACAGGCAGCGGCGCCCGGCGGGCCGGATCCATGTCCTCGGCGGGCCGCCTGTGGCCCGCGGGCCGCAGTTTGAGGACGCCTGGTAGACGATGATATAAAGTCAGGCATGGTGAGTTTAGATGGTGAATGTAACGTAGGGGCCATTTTTGTCTTCTTCGGAAAGCCCGCTAGAAATACATTAAAGTTTACTCACTTACTTGTTTATCTTAAAGACAGTGAGCCACAGAGACCGAGGAGAAAGGTAACAAGAACACAGGCTTGTAGCTAGAAGCCAGTGGGTCAGTGGGACCTGACCTGGGTCTCGGAACGAAGGAGGCGTCGGAGGGACGGAGAGCCCCGTTGACGTCACAGAACCCACAGAAGGCACAGGGACCAGCAGCATGGGGTCCCCCTGGAGTACAGGCGCTCGAGAAGTGAGGCCGTTGGGTTCTTCCATCCCCCACTCAGGCCGTGGTGCACAGGACACCCTGGCTGACAGCTTAGGTCTTCCAGGCAGACGAGAAAACGGTTCCCTAACTCAGCAGTGTCAACCACGTATCTTCTCTTTCTTCTTCTCCAAGTTTTGTGTAAGATAGATAGTTAAACCATGAGCAGACCAGGGGCAAAGGAGGCCAAAGTGCAGTTTTTGTGCTTTTTGGTTTTGTAAGAGGAGAGAGAACAAGCATGTGTGTGTGCAGGTGAGGCTGATCCTAGGAGAGGCGTGTTCGCTTGAACACGTTTCTAGTGAGCCTGCTGGGCATCTGTTTCGTGTATACATTGGCATTAAGTAAATCTTCAGTTTAAATGTGTATTTTTTAACACAGAACCACGTTGAAGGAGCACATGAGGATCCACAGTGGAGAAAAGCCCCATCTTTGCAGCATCTGCGGGCAGCGTTTCCGCCACGGCAGCTCTTACAGGTGAGGCAGCCCTTTTTCTTCCTGGGACGGAAGCGGAAATGGCGTCTTCATTTTTTTAAAAAATATGTTTTATTGATTTTTTTACAAAGAGGAAGGGGGAGGGATAGAGAGTTAGAAACATCAATGAGAGAAAAACATCGATTAGCTGCCTCCTGCACACGTCCTACTGGGGATGTGCCCACAACCAAGGTACATGCCCTTGACCGGAATCGAACCCGGGACCCTTCAGTCTGCAGGCCGACGCTCTATCCACTGAGCCAAACCGGTTAGGGCTATGTCTTTATTTTAATTCTATTTTCTTACCAGTGGCTTAGTTGTGTGTTGACTTAAAACGTTTCTTAGCACTTGTAACAAGCAAAGTTGTGCAAAAGAAACTTGTAGACTTCCCCCTACAACTTTGAATATCGTCTTCATTCTGTCCTATCAAATATTTTTAAACATTTCCTCGTCACCAAGTCTGCTGGATGCTTTACTGTCTGAATTGTCATCGTTTAAAGATTTATTTCATGAGTTTTCTTTGAATCAAAATTTATTATAACTCTGCTGGTGTAAACTTAGCGTATTTCTTCACTCTCGATTGTCGAAGAATCATTTGGTATGAAAATATGGCAAAGTGGAAAACTCCGGGATTCTCAGTTTTTGAAAGTCTTCATTATTTGAAATTCATGTAATTATTTCTGCAGCTGAATCCTTGGCCACATTTGCAGTTTCTGAGAAGTTGCTTTCTTTCCCTGAATGAATAGGTGACTGTGTACTGGGAGATACGTGTACAATTTTACTTTTAATGAATGCTCTGAAGAATGTTAACCTTAAGGCTTTGCTATGTACCGCTCTGAGTTTAAACAGAATGCTTCCCTTTACATGTAATTCAGCCAGCTTACAGTTTTAGTGACAGTAGAATCAGCATGTTTGGGCAACTTGAATGAGACATACATGGGACATACATGGTTGGAAGACGGTGAGGATAAAAATAATTCCAGTTAAATGAGTTTTAAGAAGTTAAACCTTTTATAATCTGTCCTTGGGTGACTACGAAGTGAGCCATATTTTGTTTGGTTCAATATGAAGAACAGCAGTAACATGTAATTGTCGGACAGTTGATAACTTATACATTCACTCCATTCCCGACTGTATCAGCGCTGTATCAGCGCTGCCAGTTCTCCGAAAGGGTTCCTCTCATTCCGGCTGTCACTTGCCCCCAGCCGTGTGTGTCCCTCCGGCACCCACCCGTTTGTCTGCTTCCAGTCCTTCTGGATTCTCTCCCGCTTCGGCTGCTCTGAGATATGAGCCTTGCCGTTTGCTAGGTTTAGCGAAGTAGATGGAGGATCTGAACGGCCAGGAAGGAGTGTCGTCCGGAAGTGGTGTGCGCCTGGGCAGAGCCGAGTGCTTGTTTGAAGAGGTGAGGAGAGCAGGGAGCCTGGTGTCAGGTGGTCCGAGCAGGAAGGGCTCAGAGTCCTAGAGAGGGAGCCGGAAAGGGGTGAGCTGGGAGCAGGCAGCCCGCCCTCCCCGCGTGGAGCGAACCCCGTGGTTCCTCCCGAGTCGCCGTCTCCAGTGCTCTTCCACTCTTGTTCCCGCAGACTTCACTTACGAGTACATCATGACGACAAGAGGTACGAGTGTGACGAGTGTGGGAAAACCTTCATTCGCCACGACCACCTGACGAAGCACAAGAAGATCCATTCAGGTGAGGTGTGTTCGGTGAGGCTGTTCCCCAGTCCTTTTGTAGCAAGCACCTGCAAAGTACATGCTATTCAGTGCTAATGAACGCTGGCTGTTAGTCTAATAATTGGGTATATGTAGGCCACTCCTTTGAACGCTGGTTCTAACCACCCTTTTTTTAAAAATATATTTTATTGATATTTTACAGAGAGGAAGGGAGAGGGATAGAGAGCTAGAAACATCGATGAGAGAGAAACATCGATCAGCTGCCTCCTGCACACCTCCTACTGGGGATGTGCCCGCAACCAAGGTACATGCCCTTGACCAGAATCGAACCTGGGACCCTTCAGTCCGCAGGCCGACGCTCTATCCACTGAGCCACACCGGTTTCGGCCTCACCACCCTTTTTAAGAAGCATTTGAAAGGGACATACTTTTATGACCTATTTTTTTTCCACTGTCTTTTTAATCACACGGTTGTCTTTAATGACTACAAACTATATTTTAAAACCGTTTCAATCAAATGCTCAACGTTTGCATCGGGCACGTTACGTGGAGACATGCAGCCGTTGCTGCCGACGGCTCCCTAAAGGGAGACGCCAAGATAATAGTTAGCATTTTGATTGGAGTTGACGGAAGTTAGCGGAACACGGACGCTTGAAGAGACATGATTGTAGCTGCGTGTTCAAGTGCATGTCGCAGTGAATTTTTGAAACCCCATCTTTTTTTTTTTAAAGAGTACCTAAATCATGCTGATCAGTTTCAGATCTTTATATCGTGTCTGTAATTTTTATATCCCGGGGATTTCTTCCGTATTTTCTTCTCAGATTGATGTTCAGGACGTGTTCCAAGAGCCCCCTCTGAGCGCAGTGTGGGAAAGGCCATGTCTGTGGGCTCAGGAGGGCAGGTGACTATTATCAGTGAACACATTTTTAAAAATGTTTTTCTTTATTGATTTCAGAGAGGAAGGGAGAGAGAGAGAGAGAGAGAGAAACATCAATGATGAGAGAGAATTATTGATCAGCTGCCTCCTGTACGCCCCAACTGGGGATCAAGCTTGCAACCCGGGCATGTGCCTTTGGCCGGAATCGAACCTGGGACCCTTCAGTCTGCGGGCCGATGCTCTATCCACTGAGCCTAACCAGCTAGGGCGGGCAGGTGACTATTATCGTCACTGTACACACAGCTAAGTATCAGGAATACAGCAGGTGGGCCATCACGTTCTGAGGCGATCCCAGTGCGGTCGGTTGAGTAGCCGTTACCATTTCAAAAGCGTGTTGAAAGTCTTATGAAGTTCCCTAGGCCTGGCCGGTGATCAGGGCCGATCAGGGCCTTCCTTCCAGCTGCCAGCTGGGGCCTTCCTTCGTTCCATGCCGCCCCTGGTGGTCAGCGCGTGTCATAGCGAGCAGTCGAACTCCTGGTCTCCTGGTCGAACTCCCAAGGGGACACTTTGCATATTAGCCTTTTATATATAGATGTTGGCCCTTTTGTAAATGTGAGAAAACCCCACAGAGGACAGTCTTTTTAAAGTCGAGTACAAAGGTCTGAAAATGTTCAGGTCCTTTCTCAGATAGTAAGACAGCCTCGTCTTGATTCAATGTATGTTCATTGAAGATATCCCCTCCCCCCCAACCCTGGGTTTTGAAGTAATTTCATTTATCTTGCTCTGTTACATCGAAAGGTGAGATTTGAAGTCTGCAGCAAAAGGCTGCTGACATAGGGAACAGGATTCATGTCCATGAAAACAAGCGTAGATTCGTTGACAGAAGGTATTTGAGGGGGAATGTGAGGCACATAGCCCAGAATTGAGGGTGGCTTGCCTTCCCTGGTCTGTTTCTCCCCGTGTTATTTTCCTGTTTGTTAATCTATTTCTGGGGGGTGGAAACTGAAGTGCGTATTATAATAAAATATTTGGGTCTTTAAGGTGAAAAGGCTCATCAGTGTGAAGAATGCGGAAAATGTTTTGGCCGTAGGGATCATCTCACTGTTCATTACAAGAGCGTGCACCTTGGAGAGAAAGTGTGGCAGAAGTAAGTGAAAAGGCAGCTTCTCATTCGTACTGCTTCGGATCAGCCTGGGTTGGGGGAGCGTTACGAGGCGTCTCCGTGTGTGCTGTTTAGTTGGGGATGGGTTGGCTAACCAGCTCTCTCACTGCTGTAGCTTCTCTGCTGACCTATCGGAATTGAGCAAGGCCCACCTTGGTACTTGTTCTGTTGTTCAGAAGCTAGGAGGTGGCGGACATAAAAGCTCGGCCCTCTCTGGGGGATTCGTGTGTTTGGCTGCTGTGGCTCTTGGCGCCTATAACACTGCCTGTGTATTATACTTAACTAGAGGCCCGGTGCACAAAATTCGTGCATTCCGGGGGGTCCCTCAGCCCGGCCTGCGCCCTCTTGCGTGCCAGGAGCCCTCGGGGGAAGTCCCAACTGCCGCCACCACTGCTGCGCTCGCCAGCGTGAGCCCGGCTTCTGGCTGAGTGGTGATGCCCCTGTGGTAGCGCACTGACCGCCAGGAGGCAGCTCCTGCGTTGAGCGTCTGCCCCCTGGTGGTCAGTGCGTGTCCTAGCGACCGGTCGTTCCTAGTTGTTCCGCTGTTGGGGTCAATTTGCATATTACCCTTTTATTATATGAGACAGCAGTTACTGGGAATGTTTGTAGTCAGAACTTAAATCTTGTTAACCACACTAAGCACTTAACATGGCATTTTATTTGAAGGAGGCATGCATGGTCCTGATCATCCACTTTTTAATACGATTTAGCGATCCAAGCTTAACTGAGTTGTCCAGTGTGACATGTTGAACAATGTTACGCTCTTGGACGAGGTATGAGGAGCAACTGCTGAGTAGTAGACATGGTTGAAGGTGCCAGGACAGTTACTGGACTGAGCGTGCTCCACGCAGCATCTGGGGAGGCAGAAGCCGGAGACTGGCCTGAGGACCACGAGGCAGGCGACTTGCATCCTTGGCTCATTTTCATGCACTGGTGTGGCGCCCCCTTCACTGACCTTCGCTGGCCTTGTTCAGGGATCCACTCATTGAATCAGTGTGTTCAGAGGGGTCGTTGTACTCTGGGCTCACGAGATGCCAGTAGGCTCTGAAGGGCTGGGCCGTGAAAATACCCACGATGCCATGCAGAGAAGGACGTCAGAGCCTCAGCATCCTGTGCGAGTGGGTGAAGACGGGCCCGCACGCTCACTGCTCCAGAGAGTCACCACCCCTTCATACCCTTAAAAATGGTTCAGTACCTGGGGAGCTTTTGTTTATGTACTTACAACATAGACGCTATATTATAGTTTAGATAAATTATATGAATCCTTAGAAATTAAAATGAGAAAAATGAAAGTTCTTATTTATTAATTCATTTAGTAATGATACGGCCATCGCATGCTCACATAAATAGCAATTATGTGAAAAGTAAGTCCTTCACAAAACAAAACTATCAAAAGAGTGGTATTGTTTTACATTCTCGTAAGTCTCTTTCACAGCCTGATAGCCGGATTGTCCTGTCTGCTGTCAGGTGTGTTATTTTGGTGGAAGGAAATGAAGAAAATCTAGCCCCCTTCAGATACACAGTTGGTAAGGGAGGGGTCTGATCATAGCCCTTTTCTTAGATAATTGTGGCTGTTACTCGTGACAGCCACACTAAGACTCAGCAAGTGGCAGCTTCGTAGGCGCAGGAGCAAGGTGGGACCTGAGCTACATACATGAGGTTCTATCCCCTGATGCCTGTCATCTCTTGGCCCGTCCGGCACTTTGAACGGGCGTGTCACCTACATGATACTGTCGTACCCTGCATTCGTCATTCGGAACATGGGGGCTCCCTGAGCCACAGGTTTTCCAGTGTCGGTGTATTTTCACAGGACGGGGTCCACAAGTCCCATTTGCTATACTTCCTCCAGCATCCCAGAGTGGAGTGCACGGATCCGGCCAGGATCAAGGGCAAGTGCAGATCCCCCCAAAGTCTTACGTTAGCCTGAAAGCCCCCGTTTTATCAGCAACAGATACTGTCAGTGTTTTCCCCTTGAAGTGACAGGCTCACGTCATGTGATTTTTGAGGAAATACCCGCCACCGTATTCACGTCTGTAACTGAGGGTTGTCTTTTGTTCTTTCAAGTCACGTGGTATTTATTCCACGAAGACAGTGGCCACGTCCGCGCCCAGCTCGGTCTTAACAGGTGCTTGTCTGACACCGTTGTACCTCGATTTGTGGTGTATCACTGAAATGATGCTGAGAAAACTCAACCCTTTTTATTTTCTTAGATATAAAGCCACCTTTCATCAGTGTGATGTCTGTAAGAAATTTTTTAAAGGCAAATCAAGTCTCGAAATGCATTTTCGGACGCATTCAGGTAAAACTTAACGGGTAGTTTATATATGTGTATATATATATATCTATATCTTTGTGTATTATTCAGGAGTAAAATAGAGGCATTTAAACTTTGTTGTTCTCGGTTAAGTTGTTTTGTTTTTTCCCCCATTAAGATTTTTGCTCATTATATAAAGTTTGATGTTATCAATGAGCAATATTCTGGTCTTCCATTCTCTATGATACTAGAGGCCCGATGCACGAAATTCGTGCAAGAGTAGGCCTTCCTTCCCCTGGCTGCCTGCACCGGCTTCCCTCGCAGCCCCGGCTTCGTCCGGAAGGATGTCCGGTCTAATTGCCATATTACGCTTTCATTATTATAGATAAGCTTGAATGCTGTGAATATCGTTCTGTACAATTAGGGGAAAACGTTCCTCATCGGGAATTTACTCAACGCTTGGCTCTCCTTTCCCCCTTTTCTGCTTGTTTACGGTTCCTCTGTATCTGTGAACTCTCTAAAGACATTTATTTTCTTGTCTTTGAAAAAGTAATTCAAATATGGCCTCGTTGCCTCGCCTACAAGTGCCCACGAGTCGTTTTCCTCTGCCCAGGCAGCTGTCACTCGCAGGCCGGCCGAGTGGAACGGCTTGCTTCTGCTGCTACCCTGTTGTGAATTACAGACTACGCAGGCTGGGACCTTCCCTGTAGGCCTTGGTTTGACATCTCCTATAAACGAAGAGTTTTCCGTGCTCTTCCTCTTCCTTTTTGAGAAGGAGGCTCATTTATGCGTTTTCAGCTGCTGTGTCTTACATTTAGTTTGAGTGTTGTCGGGCGGCTGTTCTGGAAAAGAAAAGTAATTGCGATCATAAATATCAGAATGGGGGAAATAACTGGATTTGGGTAATTCCAATAGCCAAGGATTACAGGAAAGAATCTATGACCGATACAGTGCTGCTGTGAAAAGCAGAATCACACCTCCCTCCAAAGGAAGAAGCCCTAACCCGGGGGTACACAGAGGCCGCTGTGCGAGTAAAGGGGAGTAACGGCAAGCTGTGATCATGACGGCCGAGGCTAACTGCTCATGATTGGGAAGCTGGCCGAAGGTTTGTCTAGTGAGTGGCACAGCCAGAATTCAAACCCACATCTCCCAGTGTCTGAGCCCCTCCTCTTGACCAGCTCACTGTTCTGTGATAGCACGTAACATTGCTGCTCTTATCGAGTTCTTGTAAGAATCCGCATGGGACACGGGCTGCTTGAAATCATTGTCTTCTCAAGCCGGTGCATCTTTACACGTCCTTTTTGTTCATGCAGGTGAGAAGCCTTACAAGTGTCAAATCTGCAACCAGTCGTTTAGAATTAAGAAGACCCTGACCAAGCACCTGGTCATCCACTCCGACGCCCGGCCTTTCTACTGTCAGTACTGTAACGCCACGTTCAAGCGGAAGGACAAGCTGAAGTACCACATCGACCACGTGCACGGCATCCAGTCCCCCGACGACGCCCTGGGCACCGCCGAGGAAAAGCTGGCGGCCGTGCCCGTGCCGTACGCGCCCGACGCCAAGGTCTTCCAGGCAGACACCAAGCAGTACCTGGACCGGCCCACAGCGCACCCGGCGGAAGCCAAGACGACGCTGCAGGACGTGTCTGCCGAGGTGTGTGTGCCCGTCACGCTGGTTCCCGTGCAGATGCCCGAGGCCCCCAGCGATCTGGGGCGGCACGGCGCCCCCCTCCCACCGTCTTCGCACGACATCCTGTCCCCGCAGCCGCCGCCGGCCGACTACCCACGGGCAGCTGACTTGGCTTTTCTGGAAAAATACACTCTGACGCCTCAGCCCGCAAATATAGTTCACCCCGTCCGAGCCGAGCAGATGCTGGACCCCCCGGAACAGTCTTACCTCGGGACGCTGCTGGGCCTCGATAGCGCCGCGGCCGGGCAGAGCATCCCGGATGCTGAGCATCGCTCGTGAGGAAGGCCCGACGTTCCACAGGTTGGCTGGACGCCCGCGAGCTGGCCGCCCGGCGAGGGTGCCTTTCCGAGGAGTAGGTCTGCTCTTTCCTTCCTTTTCAAGCACTCAGAGCCGTCTCAAATCAAGAAAAATACGTATCTCTGTTTACTGAACATGTGACTATTTGGACACATTTCGAGGTATTTGAAGTGAACATTTTGGTGATTTTAAATGATTATTTAGCACTAATTTTAATGGGATCTCAAACTTTTCAAAATTATTAGCTGTTGACATTATGTTCTGTTTTTTTGAATCATCAGTGGAAATTTTCTTCTTCTCTAGTCTCATTCCTCTTTTCTCCCTTCCCCATCTTCCAAACGAGTTGAAGGACCATGTAGGGTTTAAGAAAGAATTTATGAGAGTTTACGGATAATCGCAACCCTTCCTTATCCGAACTAAGATCCGTTATTATTCCCTCCAGGTTTCTGGAAATTGGCATTAGGAATTTGAATTTTTAAGGAAGTCTTGGGTATTTTTCTGTGTTGCTTCTCAGTCTGGTTATCTGGTCATTTTAGGTTGTCATTATCCTTCGGTCTTTTGACAAACTCCAAGCCAGAAAGCTAACTAGTGTCAGAGTAGCGTGTTCAATGAAATGCAGAATTGAAATAATTATCCAAATTACTGGTTTTTGCCTATGCTTCAATTAATATGAATAAGAAATATAAATGTAGACCTAAGCATTAAATGACACAATTGATAATGTGTAGAAAGCAAAACGTGATGCTGTCATTCAAGGTACATTCACCTTTCGTATTTGCCATTTATTTCACGTTAACATATCACAGCATATATCTTCATCTCACTAATCAATGAAAGGTAACGAACAGGTTATTTTTGGTCTTACTGACCTTGGCTAACTGCAACTCTAGGAAACAGAACCGAGATATTGCACACATAGTTGTTAGAAAAGGTGCCAAATTATACTCTTTTGTGTCTATCTAAACTCAGTGTTGTTTAATTACAGGGAACCACTGTGTGTATACAAATGTACATGGACTCCAGATTTACTTCTGCTTTTCACAGAAGCCTAAAGTCTAACTACCCTTGATTTTTATTGTTGTCTGAGACACAAGTTGAGCACTTGGTGAAAGGAAATGGCAGTTACAGGGACTCCTCGCTGATTAAAATTAATTGAGGAAAAAGTCAGTGAAATACTTTAAAGATGTGCACTTTCCCTGTCTCCAAGTCAATTTAAACGTCAGCTAGGATACTGTTTCCTAGTGGAGCTGCTGGGAGGATAAGAATAGGCGGGGTTGATCTTCCTTAGCATGTCATTTGTATGTAAACTAGTGGAAAATAGCAATGTTAAGCGTTTGCTATTTCCATTCTGTTTACACTCCTAATTGCTTTAAGCACTTTTTTTATGTAAACTGTAATGCCTGGCCCAGCCCTTGTGAAAAAAAAAAAATCACAAATAAAATAATGACATTTTAATAAAATTTAGCCACTTAATGGGGATATGTGTTTGCTGAAGCACTTAAGAAAGGAAGGTACTTGTGGGCATAGCAGAAAAAGTGTTGAGAGTTGAGGCACTTGACCCAAGTAGCTCTTGTAAATAAGAAAATCAACCTGAGTTTTGCCTCAGTTGTGAAGATTTGGTTATAATCATTCTAGGACCGGTAGATATAATTAATGCATTAATTCTCCTTTTCGACACATTTTGTGTGGAAATGATAATCTATCTGGGTACTTACATGACTGAACTTGACAAGATGAGGTACTGTTAGTCTGTGAGTCTTTCAGATCAACTTTGAGAAATACGTATCCTTACAATCTACACTAATAGAAGAGAAAGATGCAAATTGACCGTACCTTTGTGACGCCCACCAGCCAATCAGGAGTGAGTATGCAAATTAACCCAACAAAGATGGAGGGTTAATTTGCATACGCAAGTGCCGAGGGGGCGGGGCGGGATGCTTGCGTCATCGCCATGCACCGCCCCAGCAGCTCCGGGCCTCTGGGCAGCGTGGGAAGGCGGAAAGGCGGCTCCGGGCCAGAGCGAAGGCGGTGCCTGCAGCCCGGGGAAGGAAGGCCCATTCTTGCACGAATCTTCGTGCATCGGGCCTCTAGTTTTTAACATAAAGCACAACACGGCTTTGAACTAAAAAAAGTTCCTCTTACGAAAAGAAATCATACCTAGCAGTGTACCCTGCCTCGCCTGTAAGCCGTGGGGCTTGCAAAAAGGCAGATGGTCTAGACGTGTGTGTATGCGGTGTATTCTGTTTGGTAGCAGGACAAAAAGGTGTTGCATTTTCACATGGAAAAGAATACTTTGTTTTTTGAAGGTATTCACTTTTAGGGTCCTTTGAATAACCTACTGCTTTTAAATCCATGATTCGATGGTAGGAATTGGCTCACAGTAGGCAACTTTTCTGGAATGCATCTTCTCTGTAAAATGAAATGCAAATCTAGTTAGTTATCGTAGGTCACTGCACTTGAATAGAGGCTTATAAATTGCTTTCGCAAGTTATCTCCTGTCAGCTTCAGAGCGAGCTCTGAGGAGAGTTGGACGTGCTGTCTTCCCAGTTTGGGGGGAGGGAGTCCGAGGTGAAGGATGCAGTTAAGCCCCCATCACTGATGAGTGGCTGGTACTGCGTTTTCTCGCGTCATCTCCAACAGGCTGGGCGGGGAAGGGTGACTCTGATGAAGAGAGAGAGTCTCAGCGGATGAATAAGCAATCCATCACAATCTGCTGCCTCTGATTTCCAGATGAGAGTCTAAGAAACGTTACATTGGTGAAAACCTCATAGATCTGGGCAAACTGAATGTATATAGTTTTTGAAGTTGGCACAAGAAATATGAAATGAGGCCTACTCTTTTGTACTATTGGGGAGGTTTGGGGACAAATGTCCCATGAACTCTAAAATACCTTACTTCTGTACCTGTACTTAAATTCTGAATTTTGCAACTAAGCTTAGCCTCATTCAGAATTTTTTATTTTATGAGCATAACTTATTGTTTTAAATTAATGTTTTAGCTGATAGCAGTTAGCACTTAATATGTAAGTGGAATAATTTATTAAGGGTAGAGATTTGTTAACCTGATCGGTTTTTACTTAAATGCACCAAAGATTTTTAGTAGCTATTACAGTAGTTCAAAAGAATTTAAATTCTTTGTTGTTCGAATAAATATTTGTCCAAAGAAGCACAGTGGAAGTCCTAGGCTTATGGATTTAAAAAAATGGTTAGTTTGAATACTAAGACTAAGTGTTTGTGTTTATATGTATAAAAATAAGAACGGAAGAAAGTGCTCTGGGAATAGTCATACTGACAAATGAATTACAAGTAAGAACGCTGTTTTCCTCAGTTTAACTCATAGAATTAACTGAATCACTATTAAATGCATAACAGTAAGCTTATTTTTTACACTACACTATTAAAAATCATTTGCCTTAGATTTTGTTTTTAAGACAAGTTGAAGTTATTTTTGTATGAAACACTCCACCTATTTTTTTGCAGTCTGAAATACCATTTAAGGTGAGGGTTTGTTCTTCATCCAGCAAGGTTTAACCACCTCCGAAGGTAGTGATCTTGGCATCCTTTGAAGCAGTTGAGTCATGTATTGGCAGCAGAAGAGGGGTAGCCAGGATAGGGTTTAGACTAGTGCTTTATTAGGTAACTTCCTCATGAGTCAGGTTAGGGACACTGATAATGTTCTGCTGACCTTTTTAAAGTGTCAGAACATCTTAGCGGAGTAACATAAACGGTCAGTGAAGGGCTAGGAAAATATCATGCACTGCTTTTCACTGTACAATTGCAAACACATTCTAGAGACACATTCTCGAGACACAGCTAGACCGCTCATGTTGGTGAGTCTGGGTTTTCCTCCTTCCGGATCATCCGACCACACCCTGGGGACAAGTCAGACACGGGGCACCAGCTCTTGGACCGTCTTGTCTGGACCGAACGCTGCGTGCCTTTTCCCTGAGTTGTAGTTGCTCTGAGTTGCTTCCGCCGGCTCGGGTGTGCTGGCGGCCAGTAAAGGGTTTTGATTTTGTCGTTGTTCCGGGTCTTACGTTTGTGTGGCCTGCTGGGCAGGCAGCACTTTATGGTAATTTTTGAAGGTTGCTTTATGTTTATGTAAGGAAATAGGCACTAGCGTCCCTGTGTGAATGTTATGTTTTTTTTTCTTTGTTTTTTTTATGTCTATGTTGGCCTTTATAGTCACTGCAAAGACGCTCCCAGGCCTGGCTCTCTACGCTTCTTAGAGGAATCTCACTAATAAAATAAAATGAGCTGTGTGTCTGTCTCTCTGTCTCCTCCTTCCCCCCCAACCCCCCCCAGTTTTCTTTTTTTTAACAAGAATCAGTCACCATAACCAGCCAGCTGTATACGGAACGGCTGCTGATTTCAGTGTGCCTGAAACTGAACAGGAAGAGGGGATGGCTTGAGCTGAGTTTCCCCTTAGGAGCAGGGACAGCACAAGCAACCTACAGCTAGAGCGGACCAACTCGGGAAGAGTGAGGACTGGGAGAGTCGCGTTTGGACTACTCGAAGGTTCAGTGCCAAATTTTAAAGGGTGAGAATGTACCAGAAGCAAGTGGCTTTTCTAAACCTTTAAATAGGATAATGGGCAAGTGTTACTTGCTATGAGAGCGAGTGACGGGTAATGTGAGAATAGTTTTCTAACCAGTTTAGAAAATTAGACAGTTCTTGCTTAGATCCTTCACTTGCTTTGGCGTCGTCTCCCGGTAAAGTCTGCAGTGGTTTCTTGAGGTGGGTCGGCCTCTTTCTTTCCTTCCAAACTATTTCTACTTAACGGTCCTTTCCTGCTGGACTATTAGCATGCTCTCTGCACTTCCTTCGGAAGTAGCCTTAATAAGACAAAAGTCTTATTAGCTTGTAAGGTAGAGGAGAGATTTTGGTAGAGGCAAAGCTTATGTTTTGTTTACGCTTCCTGCTTCAACTTGCTGTGTATTGATTGATCTTACGTCTGTGACTATTGGAAAATGCCCAAAGAATCTAAATTTAGCCTCTGTAGCCATTATATAAATAGAAATGAAGATTATATTCGCGGAATAGAGGTTAGACAGAGATGGACATACCTCTTTTTTTTTTTCTTTTCTTCAAATTCTTAAAGTATTTTCAGTGCTTGCATTACGTTTGGAAATTCTAAAACGTTTCTTGAATAAAGAGCATGTACACTTCTCATGGCTATTTCTCCTCTTTGCTCGGCACTCCTGCTTGCGGTGACGTTGGACAGCTCACTGCGGTGTACTTACAAAACGTTTATTCCTTCCAGCCGTCGGGCTTGCCTTCCAGATGAAACCGGAGGACAGCTGACCAGTGCGGCTGCCAACAAGTGAGTATGAAGGTGCGTGTTGAGCTGCTCCACGTGCGTGGTACATGTTACCGTGAAGGGGCTTGATGGTGTCCATTCAAGTGAAAATGCCTCCGAACTTATTTTAAAATATATTTTTTATTGATATTTTACAGAGAGAAAGGGAGAGGGATAGAGAGCTAGAAACATCGATGAGAGAGAAACATTGATCAGCTGCCTCCTGTACACCTCCCACTGGGGATGTGCCCGCAACCAAGGCACATGCCCTTGACCGGAATCGAACCTGGGACCTTTCAGTCCGCAGGCTGACGCTCTATCCACTGAGCCAAACCGGTTTCGGCAAAATGCCTCCGAACTTAGTATTCCGTCGCACATCCTACGTTTTGTTTCGATCATTAAGGACACGTTTCAGAGCAGTGACCAGGAGCAATCTAAAATAACCAACAGGCATCGTTTGTCGACCATGTGGAACGTTACCGTGCGAGCTTTCTGGATCCTGGGGCTGTCCCGTGTCTCTTAAGTACTAATGTCTTTTTAGAAAAGACCCCGTCTCTGTGACAGCTAGGAAGCGTATTGTATGCGGATCTCGTTCTCTGTTGTTTTGATACTTCCAATAAAGTTCTTGGGTCTTCAGAAAGCATATCGAGGTCTCGTTGAACCGTTTCTCAGCATGCGGATGTAGTCCTCTGTAGGCCTTGGTGGGTCAAAGACCGCCAACAAATGGAAAGCCAAGCATTCCGGGGCACGTCTACGCCAATTTTCTTTCTCATCAGCTAGCTATTTTACATATTAAATGTATTAAATGGTGTAATGGTTTTTAAGTGGCGAATGAATAGACGCTTAAAGATTAACAATGACTAGTAAACGAAATGAACTGCGCTGTTGAGCTGAAACCCTTCAGTGACGGAAGCGTCAGAAGGCTTGTATTTGCAATGTTAATCTGAAGAATGATATTCACAGTTATGAAATAATATAAGTGTTTTTGAAATTATCATTCATGCTAACATTTTTGCTTAAAAAACTCTGTAGTAGTGTTCTCATTGTACACCAGTCTTAACGGGGTCAAAACACCGCTATAACAATTTTGTTTAAATATTGTTAAGGTAACGGTTCCACTTCAGGCCCCATTCGGTATCAGTGAATATAATTTCCTGTCTCACCTTCCTCATTGCCTTTCAACCAGGGCTGTTTTTCTGACATCGTTTGTGTACCCATACCCATACATATTTTTAAAGTTTCCGCCCGGCCGGCATGGCTCAGTGGTTGAGCATCGACCGATGAACCAGGAGGTCACAGTTCGATTCCCGGTCAAGGGCACATGCCCCGGGTTGCGGGCTCGATCCCCAGTGTGGGGCAGCTGAGCAATGATTCTCATCATGGATGTTTCTCTCTACCTCCCTCCCTGTCCCTTCCTCTCTGAAATCAATAAAAATATAAAACAAAAATAGAGTTTCCTACCGCCTGTAGAGGCAGTGCGGTATAGGGTAAGGGCAAGATTAGGGCCAGGGCTCCTGTGTTACATATCCTGGCTTTGTCTCTCCCTGGCCCTAGGGCAGGTCTGTGAGATACAGGTGAATGGGTCCCATCCAACGGGGTTGAGGCTTAAAACCACCTGGGGGGCGTATATGAATATGTTCTTAGATAACGACAACTGAGATAAAACGAAGGAGTTACTGGTCCAGGGATGGCCTGCCAACACCATCAGTCGTGAAATTGCCGTGAATCTCAGGTTTCATCTAGTTTTGCTCCCAGCATCTCTCGTTGAGAACTACCAAACACACAATGCAATATAAAGACACAACGCAATGTTGCAGAATTGTGCACCTGAGACCTGTATAATTTCATTCTTCAGTGTCACCCCAATAAATTCAGTAATAAATAACTAAAAACCCAGCATGTAAACGCACCGACTCCCTGCTGTGGTCACTCACTGAAATAAGCACGTTCATACAAAGTGTGCATCTCATTGTCTTCGTTTTCTCCCATTCGGCCCTGGGATCCGAAAAAAAAAAAAAAAAGCGGATGACTCTAATCCTGGGCGGGGGTTGGGGGGTACATTGGACGGGGGGGGCGGGGCTGGCTGGAGCCACGCTTAGCCTCCTTAACGGTTTTGCCTAAGGTTGCCCCTGGCAACCGCAAGGATGGCTCCACCTCCCCGGTGGAAGTGCTGCCGCCGCCGCCGCCGCCTTCTCCCCCGCTCAATGCAACCTCTTTGCAAAACCAAAAAGGCGGATTTCATTTCCGAGCCGCGGGTTTCGGGGTGTCGCAAAGACCCCGCCTCGGTTTGCGGCCCCTCCGCGGAGAGCGCGACAGAGCAATCATTTAAATGAAGCGCTGCTGTCTCATTGGCCCGGCGCTGCTGCCCCCCGATTGGCCCCTGCGGAGGTTTGACGGGCGCCGCTGCTCGCTGATTGGCTCTGCGGGGACGTGGGCGGTGCCGCGCGTGCCCATTGGTGGAGGAGGGAAGTTTAAGCCGAGGCAGACGCCACACCTGTGTCGACCCTGTTTTGTCGGCGAGTTTGTGGGGAGTCGTTCCCTCTGTTTCTGGGGTGCGGGCGCCTGGGAGAGAAAGAAAAGGCGACTTTGCTTTCTTTGCGGGGCGCCCTGCGGCTCCGGGTCCCGGGCTGCCATGGCGGCGCGGCGAGGCTGCGGGGGCGCGGGCGCCTCGGAGCGGGGGCCGCCGCCCGTGCTGATCCTCAGCCACTTCTGCCCCAGGCCCTTCGTGTGCTTCGGGGACCTGCGCCCCGGCGCCTCGCGGACGCTGCCGCTGGCCGTGCTCAACCCCAACGCCGAGGCGGCCGCCGTGACGCTGCCCCGCGGGCCCGCCGCCGACCGCGGCTTCCACGTCTGGCCGCGCGCCTTTGAGCTGCAGGTGGGTGTGCGGGCCGGGCTGTCACCCCGTCTCCGCGGTCACCCCGCTGCCCTGCCGGGTGGGGTGGGGCCCAGAGAGGAAAACACAGCCGCGGGGGACCTTAGAGGAGGAAGCCAGGTTTCTCCTCTGCCCACTCGGGGGACATCCCGGTCCCCCGTCTCGGGAGGGGGACCGAGGGGCGGGGGGGGGGGGAAGGCGGGGGGCAGCACTGCACCTACGCGCATGCGCGGAGCATCCTTGGGCAGCGTTTCAATAGCTTATTGACTAGATTGAATAGAGCAGCGATTTTCAGCCTTGTTCGTCTCCTGGCACACGTAACTAACTGCTGAAATTCTGCAGCACACCCAAAAATAGAACGTTTGCTAATCGGATCCCCAAAATATATATTTTTTTGCTGATCTGACCAAAAAAAAGAAAAAAAAGGTATATTTGTGATGCATTCACCACCCCGGACCGCTATTGTTGTGTTGGCTGTTGTCTTTTTTTTTTTTTTAATTTCAATTTGACATTCTTAAGACAAGAGAGGTCAGTGCCTCAGACTTAAATTTTTAAAAATTCTTGCGCAACCCCCATGAGAAGTCGCCGACCTGGAGAGGCTGTTGTTCGGAGACTTTTAGGCATCGCGGATAGAGGGCGCTTCTCATCAGCACCCCGTTCTGTCCGCGCGCTTTTTAAGGATGCGCAGAGGAGGGCTCGGGTCCGAGCATCCTTCTGTTGCTTCCTGCCAGTCATCTTCGTGCGCGTCTCAGTGGCCGTGCGTGTTGGGGGGCGCTGACCCCACGTGAAGTCAGGGTCCCTGCCTTTTCTCAGTGAAACGGGGAGCTTGCGGGGAAAGGGCTGCGGGAGAGGAACGGCAGCGCGGTTTTGGCGTCCTTGTCCTCTGGGAGGTGCGGCGGGTGTTGGGGCGGGTGGCCCTGCTGGGGTTTTCAGGGTGCATGCATCAGGTGTCATCTCATGGGCGTGGTTTGCAGTGATCTCCCCCGTGGCTCTTCTGCATGGCGTTGGCCACCCGAACCACAGAACGCCAGTTCTTTTTTATTTTTATTTTTTATTTATTTATTTTTTAAAATTTCTTTATTGATTAAGGTATTACCTATGTGTCCTTATCCCCCCATTACCCCCCAGCTGCCCCCCCCCCCACTCATGCCCTCACTCCCTGGTGTCTGTGTCCATTGGTCAGGCGTATATGCATGCATACAAGTCCTTTGGTTGATCTCTCTCCCTGACCCCCACCCTCCCCTGTTTTCTGTCTGAGGTTTGACAGTCTGATCGCTGCTTCCCTGTCTCTGGATCTGTTTTTGTTCATCAGTTTAGTTCTTTAGGCCATGGCGGCCAGGCCTTTCCATTCGGAGGGGTGTGTCTCTGAATGTGTGAGCACAGAGCTGAGAGGCTCACCCGCGCTTCCCAAGGGCTTCAGCAGGGGAGGCCCCCCCCCCAGGCTGTGAAATGAGGTCGCCCCCCTGAGTGTCAACAGGGGTTCTGCCACTGGGGCCCCGCCCTCCCCTCCAGTTCTCTGGGGGATCCTAGGTCCATAGTTTCCTACCTGCATAAGAATTCCTTTTTATGTGGAACCAACTTTTTTTTTTTTTTTTGCTTGTTTTAGGATGTACTGTTTTGTCGAGTTCATTGTTTTGTGTGTGTTTTTAACCAGGTGTTTCTGATGTTTGACAGTTTCCGCTTGAAAACAACTTGCGCTTTTTTTTGTTTTTGCCCTGAACAACCGCAGGCACGGAGCCCCTTCCGTCCGGGCAGGGTTTCAGGCTGTGTGCGGGGCGTAGATGCCCAATTCGGGACCCCGGGGTCGGGCTGCCTGGGCCCTGGTTCCTGAGAGCCTGCCTGAAACACAGGCAGCAGGAGGCGGGAAGCGTCCTGGCCTGGTCACCTGGCCGGTAAGGGGAGGGGAGGGTGGCAGTACTTCTTCCCGGCCTGCGAGGACGGAAGGTGTTCCCGGAGACGCCGGGACTGTGCCTGGCACGTGGTGGTTAACAAGTGTCAGTAGTCGCGAGGCTGCGCTCACAGACACTCGAGGGAAAGGGAGTTTCGTTGATTCTTTTCAAAATTTTTTGGGCAAAAGTCTTAATAATGCAACTTCTTCTATATTCGAACTGGAAGTAGTATGCATATCCTAAAGAAGCAGAAATATGTGATTTAAATTTAAAAACCCCGGATAATGAAACATGATTTGGAGACTGTGGCATTGCTTTATTGACAATTAAGATCTTGTTACAAGTTCATTTTATTGTGAACCTCGTTATTGCTAGTAGCTTTTTTCCTTGTACTAAAAGGAGATAGGTTGGGAAAGTATATTTGACTTGAGTGTTGCTGTGGTGTAGAGTGTTGGTGAGTAACGGTTACTCATCTTGCCCTGTAGTCTGAGTCGTTCATAATATGTATTGGTTGTTACGCGTAGTCTGCTGTTACAGTAATCTAAAATGATTCTTTCGATTACAGCCGAAGGAAAAAATTGTTATTTCTGTTAACTGGACGCCAGTAAAAGAAGGCCGAGTAAGAGAGATCCTGACATTTCTTGTGAATGATATTCTGAAACATGAAGTTATAGTACTGGGAAATGCAGAAGAGGCAAGAAAGAAAAAGGTGATAACTTTTAATCATTCTGCGATTTACTCTAAGAAAGTGATAACGTGTAAAAATTACTTTGATAACACTCTTGTTGAGGTGAGGAACATACATAAGTTTTCTTATTAAAGGTAATGTCCAGTAGCCATCAACTGAATTTGTATGTTTTGCTTATTTTTGCAGAGGAGTCTTTGGGATACCATTAAAAAGAAGAAAGTTTCAAGCCGTAAGAAAAGGATTTCGAATATTCAGAATGTTAATCAAACGTTTAGTGTTCCCCCCAAAGCTGACAGAGTCAGGAGCCCCCTACAAGCTTGTGAAAATTTGGCTGGGCATGAAGGCTGTTCCCCAGCAGAAAACGATTCTCTAATCCTCCAAGAGAATAAAATACCCATTTCACCAATTAGCCCCACTTTCGGAGAATGCCACGGGGACACGTGCTTGCCCCGCTGTGTCCGTCGATCCACCGCCTACACATCTCTCCATTCCCCTGAGAACGGGCAGCTATGGACGTTGGAAGGTGCCCGCATGCGCCAAGAGTTCAATGAGAAAGTCATGACGGAAACTTCCTTTGGCTCCTTGACTGGTGTCAACGGCCACATTGAAGAGAGCGGTACACATATCCTCACCCCAAACTGTTCTTCAACTCTGAACGGTACCCAGAGCCACGGGGATTTTCTAAGTCCCGATTCCTTTGTAAAGGGTAGCCACAGAGCTAGCAATAAACTAGAGTCAGTGACGTGCGTTTCACCAGACATGTTTCTGAAGGATGATTCGAGGCCCAGGCCTTTGGAATCAAACACTATACATGAAATTTATCAGACAATTTTAAGTCCCGATTCCTTCCTTAAGGATAATTATGGACTAAGTCAGAAGCTAGAATCAGAGTCAGTGAATCCATTTGTGTCCCCAAATCAATTTGTCAAAGATAATATGCCATATTTATCTCAACACACTTGTAAACCATCACCGCTACCCAAGGAAGATTCTCAGGCCCCACCGCCCCCTCCGGGGCAGAGGAAAAACGAAGTTTTCCCGTTTATCCCTGGAAGCCAGGGTTCGAACTCTCCCGGGGCTGTTTTTGAAGAACCCGCGGCTTTGGAAGCGGTGCCCGCCGGTTCCAGTGTCACGGAACAAGAGCAGCCCGGGTTCCCCGCGGCTCGAGATGCTGCCGGGCGGGGCCCCAGCGCGCAGCCTCAGCGACGCCCCGTCCTCTCGGCCACTGTCACTAAACCGAAGCCCCCGGGCCCCAGAGGGCACAGCTCCCAGACGAGCCACCCGAAGGCCCGGCGGTGCCTCCGCAGCGCAGTAGGCACGCGTGCAGACCCAGCAGACGACCCAGCGGAGGGAGATGCTTTTCGTTCTCACCTCCCCGTTATAGACCCAGCGGGCAGCAGCTCTGAGGGGAGCAGAGAAACAGCCCCTTCCTCCGAGACGGCCTTGGTGGCTCGGAAAAGGAAGAGCGGAGGCGGCGGCGAGGACGCCAGCGGGGCGATCGCCGGTACAGGGCCCACGGAGGAACGAGAAAGCAAAAGAACCCATTTTTCTCCTGTGGAGCCCAGGACCTCCACGGCTAAAAAAACAAAAATGCCGGTGACCCCCGCCTCACAGCGCTGTGGCGGCAGAGGGCGGTCACACCCGAAGCAGAAAGCCGGTGAGTTGTCCATAAAAACCTGTTTCCTCCCAACGGCCACGTTTGCTGCTGCTGTTGGTGTCACACACTGGCTGCTGCTGAGCCTGAGTCAACCTGCACGCGGCGGCTCCCCATCTGCTTGGGCGGGGGGGGGGGGGGACAGGACAAGACGGGGCCACGCCCTCCTGAAAGCATCCCCCGCTCCAGTCGCCCTCTCTCCGACCCCAGCATGTTTCTAGAAACCCGGCTCCAGCACCCTCCTACCCTCCACACCTGAGTCCTTTCACCCACCGCTGCCCCAGCCCCCACCTCCGCCTGCCTCCGCTTTCTCCTGACTCAGCGTGGACGCCATCACTCGTTACACACACGGCTTCCCCTCGCTGTGCTGGGCTAGAAAACCCCAGTCCCAGTCCGACCCGATGCCTGAACCCTGCTGGTGGGTCCCTCGATGCGTGACCTCTGCCCTGTCCGGGTGGCCCAGCTCGGGGGAGCACCATACCCTTCACCAGAAGGTGGAGGGCACATACTCAGTCCCGTCAGGGCACATACCCGGGTTGTGGGTTTGATTTCTGGTTGGGTCACCAATGGGAGGTAACCCATGGGTGTTTCTCATATCGATGTTTCTCTCTCTCTCTCCCCCACTTCCTCTCTCTCTTTCCTCCCTCCCTCCTTCCCTTCTTCCCTCCTTTCCTTTCTCTTTAAAATCAACAAACACATCTTCATGTGAGGATTTCAAATAATAAGTCAATTCGTGACCTCTGACCTCAAGGAAGCCCTTAAGTCTTCTCTGCTCGGCTCCACTTTCCTGGTTTGTGACTCTGTCCCTTTGCTGCAGGCTGCCGCCACCTCCCTTCTCCTCCTGAGACCGCTGCCGCCTCCCTCCCTGCCCCTCTGTGAGGACCCAGTGGTTGGACTGTCCCCTCTCACCTGTCTCCACGGCTTCTCCGTTAATCGGTCTCATCGTGGCTGACGTGGCCCCTCGGCAGCTTCCTGTTCGCTTTGGGTCTCTAGTCTTGACCCCTTGCCTCTGCCTCCCAAACAAGCGGGAGCCGCTCGCGTCCGCTGTGGGTGCGATGGCCCCGCCGAGGCGCAGCGCGGCCCGGCGCGTCCTGGCCGCCCCCTGCTCGCTGCACGGACAGGCTCGTGGAGAAGCCACGTCTGACTGTGAAACACGCATTCAGGGATTTCATGTCACTTTTAATGCTCTCATTCTGCTTTGTAATTTATTTTAGATTCTTTAGCATTCAAAACTCCTAACTCTAAAACACACAGACGGACACCACGCGTGGTTCCTGTGGCCCAGGCTAGTTTGACCTTCATAAAACGCTTGAAAACAGGCAAGTGTCTGTGGGCTTCACAGTCTGTGGGAAACGGACCTTGAATGGAGCAGGAATTGTGTTTCCATGGAAATGGATTGAAGTGTGTGTTGAACGAGAGCCCGGACGGAAGAACCGGGCAAGGGTGTGTGTTCAGGAGCAATGAGGGCGCTTTCTCAGACTCATGAGCCAGCTCCTGGGAGTCGGGGTTGTCACATCGGCGGGGGCTGCCTCCCTCTCCCTTGTACTTGGGCTGCGTTTCCTACCCCAGGGCTCCCCACCGTCTCCTCGAGCAGGGAGAGAAACCCTTTTCTGTGCGCGGGCGCCGTTGCTAGTCCAGGTCCTCTGTTGCTGTGTGTCCTGTGACGATTTAAAGGAAAAGGTCTCATGCCCTGACCCCTTGTGCCGTCAGACATCCCTAGACACCCGATGCCATTCGCCGCGAAGAACATGTTTTACGACGAGCGCTGGAAGGAGAAGCAGCAGCAGGGCCTCACGTGGTGGCTGAACTTCATCCTGACGCCCGACGACCTCGCCGTGAAGACACAGGTCTCGGAAGGTAAACGCCCGTCCTCGCGGCAGTGAAACAGCACCGTTCCCACAGAGAGGGGCCGACGTGGACTTTGCCTTTTTAACGACACGTTTTATTATAGTAACGGCACGCTTCAGTCATTTATTGACAGAAACGCTGAAGATGGTGTCGGAGAGTTTTTAGGGAATTCTGGGCTGAATGTACCGAACTTGACGTTTTCTTGTCATCCTTACACACGAGCCAGGGCAATTTGCAGGTGGGGTATCCTGATGCCCAGTCAGTCAGCAACAGGGGGACGCGGCACGCAGAGCCGTCCGCAGGAACGGAGCCCAGAGGGACCTGAGCGGCTTGCGTGGCCTCATCACGGAGGCACGTTGTCTCCACCTTCTTCACGTACGGGATCTTGACGTTAAAGGACTTGGGTTAGACCAGTGGTCGGCAAACTCCTGAGTCCACAGAGCCAAATATCAACAGTGCAATGATTGACATTTCTTTGGAGAGGCACATTTTTTAAACTTAAACTTCTTCTAACGCCACTTCTTCAACATAGACTCGCCCAGGCCGCGGTATTTTGTGGGAGAGCCACACTCAAGGGGCCAAAGAGCCGCGTGTGGCTCGCGAGCCGCAGTTTGCCGACCACTGGGTTAGACAATCTCCAAAGCCACTTTTCTTTTCTTCCAAAGTAAACAAAGCCTGTAACGTTCGTTCCCTTCTTGAAAGAAAACGTGTTTGATAAAAATGCAAATCGCATTTCAAAATGGAATTGGTTTAAAAAACCGCACTCCTTAGGGGAGCGTGTCTGTAACTTACAAAGAGGGCGGAGGCAGAGAAACCAGCCAGCGGGCTCTCCCCCTGGTGTGGGTTCGAGCAGACAGTGTTTGGAGGGGGTGATGGGGGGGGGGTTGGGAGGAGGGGCTAGGCTTGGCATGGCATGCCTTTGGCGGGTGGAGCCTCAGGTTGCGGTGGAGACGGGCCTCCTGGCCTTGGTTTTGAGATGGAAGAGAGGAGCGCGCGTGGCAGGGCGTGGGTGACGGCGCTCCTTGCTGGGTGCGAGGGTGCGTGAGCATCTATTGACCAGGCCCTCCTCTCGTTTCCTCCCAGTGAACGCCGCCACGCTGCTCCTGGGCGCGGAGAGTCACCATAAGCGGAGCGTGCCCCGAGCTCCCTCCAAGGAGGAAGTGTCGCTGCGGGCGTACACGGCCCGGCGCCGGCTCAATCACTTGCGTCACGCAGCCTGCCGCTTGTTCACCTCCGCGAGCATGGTGAAGGCCATTAAAAAGCTCGAGGGGGAGATCACCGCGCGGCGGCTGGCGGTCCGCAGAGACAGGCACCTCTGGAAGGACGTGGGTACGCGTGGTCGCAGCCTGGCGACTCCCTAACCACGGGGACTGTGGCTTCAGGGTTCACCGTGGACGTGCCTGGCTTTGCGGCCTGCCGGCTCGCAGGTTTAGGTGCCGTCCCGTGTATTGGAGCGCAAGTTCGTTTATTTACAGTCACTCCATACGCGTGGCCGCCCTCCTGCCCGCCGTCCTGCCCGCCGTCCTGCCCGCCGTCCTCCGGGAAGGCTGGTGACCGGTCTGAGCGGCGCTGTGCTTCGTTTCAGGAGAGCGGCAGAAGGTCCTCGGCTGGCTGCTGTGCTACAACCCTCTGTGGCTGCGCATCGGGCTGGAGGTGAGGACGCCCCTCGCCGCTCTTGACAAACGGGCTTTTAGGAGACGCTGACGGTCCAATGCGGCTTCCCTCACGAAAGCATTCCGTGAGCTTTCCTTCCCGTTGAAAATCAAAGCGCCCAGGAGGGAGGGGACCAGGCCAGGGCAGACCATCGCCACTTCCTTCCATAGTCACTTTCCTGTTCGCTCCTGAAACACACATAACGCGGTGCTACATAGAGTGACAAGTCGCGTAAGCTCCTTTTTGACCAAACTAGGCTGTTTTAAGTCCACTTTCAAGTTGAAACCTGATGACACCATTGAGGACTGTGCTCCTGTTTCCACTTCTCCGATGACACAGCGTGGTGTGAGGTGGCCTGAGTGCCAGCACCTGGCCGGGCTC
Organism: Plecotus auritus; assembly: GCF_963455305.1. Taxonomy (NCBI): domain Eukaryota; kingdom Metazoa; phylum Chordata; class Mammalia; order Chiroptera; family Vespertilionidae; genus Plecotus; species Plecotus auritus. The sequence continues at coordinate 2,071,576 of NC_137780.1, forward strand.
TGACCCTCCCCCGGTCTGATGCAGCGGGACCCTCTGAACACCGTGCGTAACGGTGGCATCAGAACTTGAGGTTTCCCCGTTGTCCAAGGCTCAGTCGTGTTGAGAATGTGGAAACCGGTGGAGTTAGAGACGTTTCGCCCTGTGTGCAGAGGGGGCGTGGCAGCTACGGGTCCCTTCCCTCCTCCTCGGGCCGGAGAGCGTGGCCGGCCCTGTGATCGAAGACGGCCGTCCACCTTCCCGTTCAGCCCCGTGGCCGCTCAGAGGTGCCGGTCCTGACTGCGGCTCTCGTTCCCTTCCAGACAGTGTTTGGAGAGCTCATCGCTTTGGAAGACAACAGTGATGTCACGGGGTTGGCTGTGTTTATTCTGAACCGCTTCCTGTGGAACCCTGATATCGCCGCCGAGTACAGGCACCCCTCGGTCCCCCACCTGTACAGAGACGGTGAGCAGTTCGGCCTCCGCCGCCTTCTCTCCATCCAGCTGTGCGTAGAGATGGCGGCTTCTCGTTCTTCCTGCCTTTGAAGTCACCTGCTGGAGAAACAGCATCAGCAGGGTCCCCTTCCCACCGCACCCCCCATTCCCCGCGTGTCCTCCACCTGTAGTTCCTTCTGCCTCTCTGCGTCCTCTCCCCCCCTCCCCCTACGTGGGCTGTAGCCTGTGGAGGTCGTATCTGCTTGAGTTTTTTTTTTTTTTTTAATATGCTCTTTCATTTTTTTATATATATATATATATTATTGATTTTTTACAGAGAGGAAGGGAGAGGGATAGAGCGTTAGAAACATCGATGAGAGAGAAACATTGATCAGCTGCCTCCTGCACACCCCCTACTGGGGATGTGCCCGCAACCAAGGTACATGCCCTTGACCGGAATCAAACTCAGAACCCTTCAGTCCACAGGCCGACGCTCTACCCACTGAGCCACACCGGCTAGGGCTCTGCTTGAGGTTCTGTTGTGCACATGCACCGGGGCTGGTGCTGGGTAGCACGGGTGTTCCCTGGGACTCGTGGAGGGAGGGGACTGAAGTCTTGGGTGCCTTGGCGCCTCTGCCGCGTGCCTGCCTTGGAAACACTGCCCGCCCCTGCCCCACGGCGGCAGTCGGTGCGTCCCGTCGGGCAGAGCCTGTGAGAGGCCCGTCACGTTTCGTGTGTCCTTCCTGCCACTCACACATCGTCATCACGTTTACGGGGCACTGCTCTGCCCGGTTCACCTGCCGCGCTCGCTGTGCTGTCCTGCAGGCCACGAGGAAGCCCTGTCTGCCTTCACGCTGAAGAAGTTCCTGCTGTTGGTTTGCTTCCTGGATCACGCGAAGCTCTCCCGGCTCATCGACCACGACCCCTGTCTCTTCTGCAAAGACGCGGAGTTCAAGGTGCGGTTCCCGTCTTGTTGGTGGTGCTGCCCGGTCCACACCTGCGGCTCGGGCTTGCCCTGTCGCACGTTTTCTCCGTAGAAAAGTGAGTTTCTCAAGGAGTGGGGCTGGGCTGGGGCAGAGGCGTGTCCAGCGAGTCCTCCCAGCGGCTCCCCTCCGTCTGTGGGTTGACCTGAGCCTCGCCAGCTGGCTCTGAGCCTGGAGATGAGCAGACGGGGCTTCCCGGGCCCCTGCTTGTGGGAAGGGCTTTCCTAACGGGCGCATCAGCCCACCCCTGCTCGTTCGTAGAGAGTGTTGTCAGTCTGAGCCGGTTTCTGAACGGTTACTGCATGGAATGGTGTAGGCAGGGGTGGGCAAACATTTTGACTCGAGGGCCACCATGGGTTCTTAAACTGGACCGGAGGGCCGGAACAAAAGCATGGATGGAGTGTTTGTGTGAACTAATATAAATTCAAAGTAAAGGAGCGGAGGGGAGAGCAAGAGAACCGGATAGAACAGCCGGATCCGGCCCGCGGGCCGTAGTTTGCCCACGGCTGGTGTAGGCAGTGCGGAGTCTAATGCCTGCCCTGGGCCCCCACAGGCTAGCAGAGACATCCTGCTGGCCTTCTCGCGAAGCTTCCTCAGCGGGGAAGGCGACCTGTCCCGCCACCTGAGCTGGCTGGGGCTGCCCGTCAGCCACGTCCAGACGCCCCTGGACGAGTTTGACTTCGCCGTCACGAACCTGGCCGTGGACCTGCAGTGCGGGGTGCGCCTTGTGTGAGTATGAAACGTGGAATTGGTCTACTTCGGGATTGACCGGAATGTTCTGAAAAGCACTTTCTTCTGTATTTGCACAGTCTTCCTTGCTTTTTCATGTTTGGAAAGGAATTTAGGGTTAAAAAATGGGAATAAGTATCTGTAACACTTTCAGGGAAATGGGGTCCGTTTTAGGCCCAGACATCACCTCCTGTCCACAGTGTCCCCCTGTGGCACGTGACGGGTGTGAGTCGGAACCACCGGTGCCTAGAACGGGTTGGGGGAAGCCTCCGATGTCGGGGTACCTGTCTGCAGTGGTTGCACAAGTGGGACAGGTTTTACACACTAGAATTAGGGTACAGCTCGGGGTCTGGAGTCAGATCGCACCATCGTTCCTCCGTATCAAACTGGCAGCTTCAGCACCTTCAGCTGTGGCCTGAGACCTGTGAGCACCCCGCTCCTGTGTGGGAAGGCGGGCGCGGCCTTCAGCGTGCTGGCTGGAGCGAGGAGTTTCAGGAGGATGTTTTAGAGCAGGGGTGGGCAAACTTTTTGACTCGAGGGCCACCATGGGTTCTTAAACTGGACCGGAGGGCCGGAACAAAAGCATGGATGGAGTGTGTGTGTGAACTAATATAAATTCAAAGTAAAGGAGCGGAGGGGAGAGCAAGAGAACCCTCTGCTCTTTCGGCTCCGCGGGCCGGATAGAACAGCTGAACGGGCCGGATCCGGCCCGCGGGCCGTAGTTTGCCCATGGCTGTTTTAGAGTCTAACTCTTTAACTTGGTGGTGGTGGGGGGTTATGTGGGTGGTAACCATATTTAAATGAGGCTTTTTCCCCTTTCGTTTTTATATCCCACTCCCATCTGGAAATTCTCTCTGTTGGTTAGGCGAGCCATGGAGCTGCTCACGCGGAACTGGGACCTCTCGAAGCAGCTCCGGATCCCCGCCATCAGCCGTCTCCAGAAGATGCACAACGTTGACCTTGCCCTGCAGGCCCTGCGCTCCCGAGGGGTCCCGTTACAGGACGAGCAGGGTAAGCCGGAGCGGCCGCTCCCCGAGGGCCCTGGCCCCCCGCGGTGCTGACGGGGTCTCTCGCCGCAGGAAGCGCGATCCTGGCCAAGGACATTGTGGACAGGCACCGGGAGAAGACGCTGGCGCTGCTGTGGAGGATGGCCCTGGCTTTCCAGGTAGCGCGTCTTTATCAGCTCGTCGCATAGACCGACAGTGGGACCTGTGACTTCTAGCTGCTCTGCTGTCCCCGGAACGGGGCTAATCCTCAGAGCACCCCACCCTCCACCTCACCCCAGGAGAGGAAACCGAAGGGAAAGGCCACGTCCGGGGTGGGAAGTGGACATGAGCTTGGCACCCAGCTTGTGTGGCCCGAACCTGTGGGCGGAACCCCTGCCCTTTCATTGCCTCCATGCGGACGTGTTGGTCTAAAAAACAGACTAGCTTCTGTGGGTTAAAGTGATACGCTATCGAAAGGCATGTTACCCGAGGGACTGAGACAGTCATTTTCTTTTACGTTCCAGGTGGATGTTTCTCTTAATCTAGACGAGTTAAGAGAAGAAATCGACTTTCTGAAGAAAAGCAGGCCTGCGCACTCCCGCCGTGCAGACGCTGTTCGCAGTCAGAGGACGGACCCGAGGCCAAGCGGCTCCTCGGAACAGCGTCCCGAGAGCGTCAGGCTGCTGATGGAGTGGGTGAGGGCCGTCTGTGCCTTCTACGGCACCCAGGTGCGTGCCTCCTCTGTGTGCCCGTCTTCCGGTAAAGCTTGGTGGGACTAACCAGAAGGGGAGGTGGACGTAGGCCTGAGCATCTCTGCTTCTCCGGGGCCGTGACCCTTGCGCTCGCCCCGCAGGTGGAGAACTTCACCGTGTCCTTCTCGGACGGCCGCGTGCTGTGCTACCTGATCCACCACTACCACCCCCGCTGCGTGCCGCTGGACGCCATTCGCCAGCGCACCTCGCAGACCGTGGAGTGCGCGCAGTCCGGCTCCGTGGTCCTCAACTCCTCGTCCGAGTCGGAGGAGAGCTGCCTGGACCTGTCTCTCCAGGCCCTGGAGCTCGGTCAGTCCGGCTTGTCAGTGGGCGTGGCGCGCTGGGCGGGTGGGCGTGGTGTGCTGAGTCGGTGGGCGTGGCACGCTGGGCGGGTGGGCGTGGCATGCTGAGTCGGTGGGCGTGGCGCGCTGGGCGGGTGGGCGTGGCGTGCTGAGTCGGTGGGCGTGGCGCGCTGGGCGGGTGGGCGTGGCGTGCTGGGTCGGTGGGCGTGGCGCGCTGACTGCCAGGCCTGCCTGTTGGCAGAGCCGGCTCATCGCGTTCTTGTCGCGCAGGGAAAGGCCCCGAGCTGCACAGGGAGCTCCTGGAGAACGAGAGGAGGAACTTCCAGCTGCTGAGCTCTGCGGCCAGGGACCTTGGTGGAGTCCCGGCTATGGTCCAGCACTCAGACATGTCCAACACGATTCCGGACGAGAAGGTGCGTGAGGGGAGGGCCTCTTCGCTGAGGACCGGGAGGAAGCGTCCGGAGACGGGGACAGAGGGCCCGGGCACTGTCGTCTCCATCTCGCGCTTCCTCCCAGGTGGTGATCACCTACCTGTCGTTCCTGTGCGCGAGGCTGCTGGACCTCCGCAGGGAAACCCGGGCTGCTCGGCGCATCCAGGCGGCGTGGAGAGGGTACAAGCTGCGAGCAGACCTGCGGCGCCGTCAGGTACACAGGGAGTGCTGATGGGGGGTCGTGTGCAGGAGCTGGGGGTGGCTCTTCTAGCTCCTGGTTTCCTTTGTTCGATGTGCCTTCCCGCCTGCTCACCCCGCCTCCGTCAGCTGCAGGGTGAGTGGGGTAACTTACCTGCCACGTAAATGTGTGAGAGGCAGACGGTTGCCTGACTGGGCCCACCCTCCCTCCTCTGGACTCTCCCCCGTCTCCGGGAGCAGGCGGGTCTGTGCTGTGGGGGCTCATGGCCTGGAGCTGAGGCTCAGGGAGCAGGCGATCTGTGCTGTGGGGGTCAGGGCCTGGAGCTGAGGCTGAGGGAGCCGCTCATTTTGTCTGGGAAGCTCTCCCAGTTGCTCTTCGGTTATTAAAGGGAGCGTTTGGTGTCCATTGCGTTATTTGTCAGGATGTTTAGGACCCAGGGGTAGGGATGTTAGTTCTCATTTCCCTTGTGGCCCCAAAAGGACGAAAAGTTGCAGGAACATAAAATGAGTATTTTCTTGAGCTCTGAACCGTGTGTAGCCTCTGCCTGGGTGTCCCCGTCGTCACCAGGGCCTGTCCTGTCCGCGCGGCGGGGACGCGGGGGCGGCTCTGGCAGCGCCTCTCGTTGGTGCTTGTTCTCTGCACCGTGAGGCTTGCAGCGCGTGGACTCTGTGCTCAGGGGGCCACTTCCTCTCCCTTTGGGTGGATTCTTTTTTCACATTGTAACCAAGCAACGCGACCCTATTCTGTAGAGCATCTTTATTTTAGGGTCTGTCCTCCTTTTTTTTCTTCTTCATACGATGCATCCCTTGTTTGAAAGTTAAGCATGAATTTACTGGCCCACAGTCTGAGAGACATACCGCATTTTAGTGCCTCTGCGTTGACTACTGACGATCTGTGATTATCAACATGGCCGTGACCTTCCTCTTACAGCATTCCCTAGGAGTCTTAGCTTCGTCACGTAACTGTATCTCAAGTCTACCTCTCAGCCACTTCACCATGCCAGGGTGCCGGTCCTCCATCTCTAACTACAAGTGTGTCCCACAGCGAGTGGGGGTGTTGTATTTCCAGGATGAACGTGATTAATATTTAACAAATGATTTTCTTACAAATAATAATTTAGGGTCTCAAGTGATGGTTTAATTCCTTTTATGTTTTGAGGAGCGAGACCAAGCTGCAAGGATCATCCAGGCAGCTGTGCTGGGCTTCCTAACCAGACGGCGCCTGCGGAGGGAGGCTCACGCCGCGCTGGTCGTTCAGAGGTGCTGGCGGAGACTGTGCCGGCGGCGGGAAGTCCTGAGGGTGGAACAGGAGCACGTGGAGAAAGCGCAGAACCAGTCGGCGTTGGTGATTCAGGTCGAGCATCCTGGCGCTTTTGAATTTAGAAAGTTTTAATAACTTTTAAAGGAAGGAAGTGAAATACGATCAACTTTTAAATTACTGTAGTTCAGACTTCTGCATTTTATCTGGTACTTAACTTCGGCAAATGTTTCAGGAGCACTTGAGATCTTGCTTCCTGACGTATGTCATCCGTTTGCCTGAAACTCTTACAAAAATGAAAAAACCAGACGCACTTGCTGAGTGCCTCCCGCCACGTGTAAACGCTGTGTGCAGCCGCAGGCGCTGGTGGGCGGTGCCGCTCTTCTCGGAGGGGGCACCCTGCTCCTGTCGCCTCTGCTGTGTCGTCTTCCTGGAGGTTTCCAGGCCTCCCCTCGGCTGCGCTGGCCTGTGTGCCGGTCATTCCACTCTACGTCCAGTGCGTGGATGCTTCACGTTTTTTTTTTTAATATATTTTATTAATTTTTTACAGCGAGGAAGGGAGAGGGATAGAGAGTTAGAAACATAGATGAGAGAGAAACATCGATCAGCGGCCTCTTGCACACCCCCTACTGGGGATGTGCCCGCAACCAAGGTCCATGCCCTTGACCGGAATCGAACCCGGGACCCTTCAGTCCGCAGGCCGACGCTCCATCCACTGAGCCACACCGGTCAGGGCTGCTTCACATTTTGGTTCTGTATTAATCTGTTGAAGAATATTTGCATTGTGCCCAGTTTTAGGTAATCTCATTAGGGTTGAGGCAAAGATTTGTGAGTTGGCTCTAGCTGTATCAGTGTAGGAACCAAAATACACACAAAAGAGACAGGTATCTTTTTCAAAAATATATTGTTTTAATGTGATGTACTCAGTTTTAAGCAATATGCTTGAAAAATGAATGCATTCGAATGTGTGGAGTACAGAGTTATGGCCCTTACTCTGCGTCCTTCCTTACCTCCTGCAGAGAAATTGGAGAAGGTATTCCGCTAGGAAGCAGTTCCTGAGACTGAGGCATTATTCTGTCGTCCTGCAATCTCGGAGAAGAATGGTCGCCGCCGTCGCTTCTTACAAGCGCTGCCTGTGGGCCGCAGTCACCGTCCAGAGGCACTGGCGTGCGTGTGCGAGGAGGAAGCGGGACCAGCAGCGCTATCGGGCGCTCCGGGCCGCGTGCCTGGTCATCCAGTCTGCGTTCCGGAGGTGGCAGCGCCGGGAGCTGCGGTCCCAGACGCGAGCTGCGGCGACGCTGCAGAGGGCCTTCCGCCAGTGGCGGGCCAGGAAGTGGGCCCGGGAAGAAAGGGCCGCCACCGCCATCCAGGCGTGGTACAGGGCGCTCCGGGAAGCGCGGAGATACGGCCACGTCAGGGCTTGCGCTGTTGTCATCCAGGCACGGTTCCGGGGCTCTCGAGCCCGAAAGCTGTACCAGAGGAAGAAGGCGTCTGTCCTGACGATCCAGCAGCACTGGCGCGCGCACCTGCAGGGGAGGGCGGAGCGCGCCCGCTACCTGCAGGCTCGGGCCGCGGCCCTCCGGCTGCAGGCCGCCTTCAGGGCCGCGAGGGCCCGGGGTCTGCGCAGACGGACTCAGGCGGCCCGCGTGCTGCAGGCACATTGGCGAATGAGACGAGAGAGAGCTCGGTTTCTGAGCCTTAGGAAAATGGTCATCACGTTGCAGGCGCTCGTCAGAAAACAGCAGCAGCTGCAGAGATACAGGAAGGTGAAGAGCGCCACCCTCGTAATTCAGGTTCGCTTTCGAGCCTGCGTTTCAGCGCGGAGAGCTCGGGCGTCTTACCAGGAGACGCGCGCGGCCGCGCTGGTGCTGCAGTCTGCGTACCGCGGGGTGCGGGCCCGGAGGACGTTCCAGCGCGCCCTCACGTCGGTCGTGACAATCCAGTCACACTACCGTGCTTACGCCGCCAGAAGGAGGTTCCTGAGCCTGAAACACGCCGCCGTCCAGGTGCAGGCGGTGGTGAGGATGAAGCAGGCCCGTGCCCGGTACTTACGTTTACGAGCGGCCGCCCTGTTCACCCAGCGGAGGTACCGGGCCCTGAAGACGGCCGCGCCGAGGAGGGACGCGTACAGGCGTGTGCGGGCAGCTTGCATCCGGCTGCAGGCCTTGGCCAGGGGCCACCTGGTCCGCAGGCAGCTGAGGCAGCAGCGGGCAGCCGCCGTCACGCTGCAGTCCTACTTCCGCATGAGGGAGGCGCGGCGGCGCTTCCTGCAAATGCACAGAGCGGCTCTGCTCATCCAGAGTCACTACCGCGCGCGCCAAGCACGGCTCAGCCGGAGGGAGCGCTGGCAAGCGCGCAGGGCAGTCACCCGCCTGCAGGCCGCTTACAGGGGCTACCGAGCCCGCCAGCTCCTCCGGCGGCAGTCCACGGCCGCGCGGACAATCCAGGCCGCTTTCCGAGGCCACAGGGCGAGGGTGCGATTCCAGGCTGTGCTTCGGTCTGCCGTCACGATCCAGAGGTGGTACAGGGCCCGCGTGGCAGTGCGTGACCTGAGAGCCCGGCTTTCCAAGGCGAGGACAGCTGCGCGCTCCCTCCAGGCTGCCTACCGCGGCTGGAAAGTGCGGGCGCAGGTCCGCAGGGAGCAGCAGGCGGCGCGGAAGATTCAGGCCGCGTTCAGAGCGGCCCAGGCCCAGAGGCAGTTTCGACGGCTGCGAGCAGCAGCGCTGGTCCTGCAGCGACGTTGGAGAGCGAGGGCTGCGGGAAGGGGGCAGCGCGTGGCGTACGCGGCGCTTCGGCAGGCGGCGCTGACGCTGCAGGCCGCGTGGAGGGGGAGGACAGCGAGAAGGCAGATCCAGAAGCGACACGCGTGTGCCGCCGTCCTCCAGGCGCACTACAGGACGCACGCCCAGCGCCGGAGGTGGACCGCCCTGAGGGAGGCCGCGCGTCTGATCCAGGCGCGCTATCGGGCTCACAGCCTTGGCAGGAAGCAGCGGCTCTTGTATCTGAAGACCAAGGCGGCCGTGGTGACTCTGCAGTCCGCCTTCCGGAGGAGGAGAGCGAGAAGAGAGCGAGCGCAGGAGCACGGCAGGGCGGCGGCCGTCATCCAGTCCCGGTACAGGGCGTTCAGGGCCAGGAGGCGGTACGTGGCCTGCCGGGCTGCTGCCATCGCCATTCAGAGGTGGTACCGGCACGCGAGAGCCTCCCACCGGCAGCGCGGGGAGCATCTCCATCTGAAGGAGGCAGCGGCCCCCGCCCAGGCTGCGGGTCGGGGCCCGAGAGCCAGGAGGCAGCTGCAGAGCATGCACAGGGCGGCCGTCGCCATCCAGGCCGTGGTGAGGATGCACCAGGCACAAGGGCGTTTCCGCCGGGCGAGAGCGGCGGCCGTCGTCATCCAGGCCGTGGTGAGGATGCACCAGGCACAAGGGCGTTTCCGCCGGGCGAGAGCGGCGGCCGTCGTCATCCAGGGGAGGTACAGGGCCTATCGCCAGGGCAGGGCGCAGCGTGCGCGGTACGTGGCCGTCCTGCGGGCCGTTCGTGTTCTCCAGGCCAGTTGGCGAGGAGCGCGAGTGAGGCGCACCCTGAGGCAGATGCAGAGGGCAGCCGTGCTGATCCAGTCCTGCTACCGCCGGCACCGCGAGCAAACGTCCTTCCTCCGGCTGAAGCGGGCCGCGGGAATGGTGCAGCGCAGGTACCGCGCGGCCAAGGCGGGACGCGTGCAGCTCCGGAGCTACGCCAGCCTGAGGCGCTGCGCGGTCCGCCTGCAGGCTGCGTTCCGGGGCAGGAGGGCCAGGAGGCAGGTGGAGGCCATGCATCTGGCCGCAGCTGTCATTCAGAGGAGGGTCAGGACCCTGCTGCTGAGGAGGAGGTTCCTGGCTCTCCGGAGCGCTGCTGTCTGGGTCCAGAGACGGCATCGTGCCAACGTGCGCGCCAAGCAGTTCCTGCGCTTACGAGAGGCCGTCGTCACCGTCCAGGCCTGGGTCCGAGGTTGGCTGGTGCGGAAAAGGCTGCGCGAGATGCACAGAGCTGCCACCGTGGTCCAGGCCGCGTTCAGGACGCACCGAGCGCAGGCGGGGTACCGGGCCCTGAAACAGGCCTCGGTCCTGATCCAGCGGCGGTACCGAGCCTGCCGAGCGGCGAGGCTGCGGAGAGAAGAGTGTGTCGGGCAGAGGGGTGCCGCCGAGGTCCTGCCGGCCGCACAGGAGGGAGCGAAGGCGGGACGGCGCTTGCAGGAGCAGCACAGAGCCGCTGCGCTCATCCAGAGCGCCTACAGGAGGCACCGGCAGCGTCTCTCCCACCCGCAGCTGCTGGGGGCCCCCTCGGTGACACCGGAGAGACACAGAGCCAACGAGAAAGGGGCGCTCGAGCACCATGCGCTCGCGAAGGCAGCGGCCTGGACGCAGGCGGGTTCTCCGGACCCAGCGGCGGGGCAGCAGCATCAGGCGGCCGTCACGGCTCAGCCACATTTCGGAGGCGTCAGAATGAGGAAGCGTTACCTCCACTTCAGAGTAGCCGTGGTGGAGGTTCAGAGGAGATGTGGAGCGGCTGCAGCAGCGCGAACCCCAGCGGCCCCCAGCCTGCAGTCTTCCTGCAGAGGTTTGCGGGGACACAGGGACCTCGGCCGCAGGCACCGGGCCGCCACCCGCATTCAGGCCTCGCACCGGATGCCCAGGGCCCGCGCCGCCTACCCAGCCAGGAGAAGGGCAGCCGCTGTTCTGCAGAGGCACTGCCGGTCGTACGTCAGAGGGACAGCGCGGGGAAGGCAGTGCTTAGCGGCCCGCAGGTACGTGCCAGCTGCGGAGGCTGCCTGTCCAGGCCCGAGAGGGAGACGGGCGCTGGGAGAGGCCTCCGAGGGTGTGGTGGCCGCCAGCGCTGGGCCCCCTGCACCCCGCTGTGACAGGGCTGGAGCTCAGCAGGACGCTGCCCGGAGCCCAGCGGCCAGGCCGCACTCGGGGGCCGAAGCTTCTGCGGCTGCTCGCTCTCAGGAGGAGGCCGCCGGCAGCATCCCGCCAGCTCTCCGGGGACCGGCCCCACGGACGCTGGGAGCACGGGAGCGTGCCGCCCTGCCGGCCCCGGCCTCCCTCCGCGTGGCCCTGTGTCGGAGCAGGCCTGTCCGGCGGAGGAGGGCTGCGGCTCCTCTGTCCCTGTCCTTCCGGGCTCGGCGGGCCCGGAGGCGGCTCCTGCCGGGGAGGGGAGCGGCGGTGGCCGTGCAGAATCACCACCGCGCCTGTGCGTCCGCGAGGCTCCAGAGGCGAGTGCACTTCCACATCAGGAGCAGCGTCGTCATCATTCAAGCGTGGATGAGGGGGTTTCTACAGAGGCGGAGGTTCCAGAAGGTTAAAGCCAGCACCCTAACAATCCAGGTATTTGGACTTCCATGTCCACCTCCCATTCTCCCAGTGTCTGTGAGGTAGGGGACGAGCGCCCGCCGGGTATGGGGGTACTGGGTTAGGGCCATTTTAATGATCTCCCCAAAGGGCGCGTGTTGGAGAGGGAGCCCCGGGCACCGGGAGGGCCTGAGCCCAGACAGCACAGACGGGGTTGCTGGGGCAGCGGCCCCGCCTTCCCGAAGCGTTTCCGTGGGTCTCATCGCAGCTCTCCCGGAGAACGGGGGAGAGTGGGGCTTCTCTGTTGAGTGACATTCTTCCTGAGTGAAGATTTCAGTTCTTCACAAAAGTAAGTAATTCACAAAAAGTGAGTGAACGAATAAGCATCTCCTGGCGTGCGTCTGTTTCTGTGTTGAGCAGGCTGCGTGGAGGGGCTACAGAGCCAGGCAGCGTGTGCGAGCCGTGCAGGCAGCCTGCAGGATCCAGGCCTGGTTTCGGGGCTGGAAGGCGCGCAAGGGGTACCTGGCTGTGCTGAAGGCTGTGCGAGCCGTGCAAGGCCGCTTCCGGGCCAGGCGGGCCAGAGCACGGTAATGCAGCCCTACTGGGGGCCGGGGCGGGCGGGCGGGCCAGGGCACGGTAATGCAGCCTGCTGGGGGCCGGGCGGGCAGGCGGGCCAGGGCACGGTAATGCAGCCCTGCCGGGGGCCGGGGCGGGCGGGCGGGCGGGCCAGGGCACGGTAATGCAGCCTGCTGGGGGCCGGGGCGGGCGGGCGGGCGGGCCAGGGCACGGTAATGCAGCCTGCTGGGGGCCGGGGCGGGCGGGCGGGCCAGGGCACGGTAATGCAGCCTGCTGGGGGTCGGGGCGGGCGTGTGTGTGTGTGTGTGAGTGTGTGAGTGCACTTGTGTGTGCGTGCGTGTGCATGCACGCATGTGCGCAGTGATGGTTGCTAGAATGTAAGCACAAACTATACTTTTCTTCCACATGTTCTTTTATGACTGCCTTTCACATTCTTTCTCCTCCAGTATTTGTTTGAATAGGGTCGATAAACACTTACTGAATAGATTGATCTGAACGTGCTTTCCAATGACTGCTCTTCAGGTTTCTGAGTGTGAGAGCGTCAGCAGTTACCATCCAGAGGCGGTGGAGAGCCACACTTTCTGGAAGGAGGGCTCGCGAGCACTTCCTGACGATGCAGGTGGGTCTGAACATGCGCACAGCTCGTTTGCAAAGAGCTGCCTCAGGAAACAAAACAAACGATTGTGCTTAAGACCTACCAGGGCGTTATTGTAAACACAGCACCATCCTCAATTCAAACTCTGCTCTTTGTGAGTATTTTTGTTTATATGTTCATGTGCAATTGTAAGAGATTCTCAAACCCAACTTCCAAGTGACTTTCAGAATTAGTCATTTACTTGGGTAAAGTGATAATGGGTGTAGGATTTTGTCTAATAAAAATCACACACTTTAAAAACATACTGTAAACCACAGTTGGTGAACTGCTTGAAATATTTAACATTAAATCTTAAGAATAGTTTCAGTACCTGTGGTCTTTTATTAAAGAAATAAAAATGTTACTTGGAAGTTTTGCTGTTCATGTAATGTCACTATGATTGTACCACTTATTATTACACTACTGCTGTCTGTTGACTTATTTGATCCTCACAATAACCCTGTGAGGTGGTGCTCATTAGCATAAGCATTTCACAGATGAGAAAGTGAGGTCCAGGGAGGCAAGGTGACTTGCCCAAGGCCATTCTGCTAGTGGGTGGGGGGAACGGTGTTGATCTATGTTGTAAGACAAACCTAGGCCCCATTCACTTGGCACTGAGAAGTTCAAGGACGGCCAGGCCCCTGCAGGCAGGAAGCTTCCCCAGAGGCCCGTGTGGGGCTGGGCCTCCGTGGACTCGGGGGAGACAACTCCCCCATTGTCTGACTGAACGCCTCCATCTCCAGCAGTTGTGCCTGGGACACTGGAGCCTTTGAGTTTAATAGTCACACACGCCTCTCCTGATCATTAGCACTTCCAAAGCCTGAACTCGCTGTTACCGGGAACGCTAGTTAAACGAAGTGCCGTGGTTTAGTAAAATGCACAAAGTGTGACGTCACTCCCTGTGCCCTGAGGGATGGATGACACACGTGGGCATATTCGAAAGATGATAAGCGCTTTTGTTAGCTTTTAAAAGTTAACTTGCTAACGTACACAGTTTGACGGTGGGACGTGCAGGAGGAGACATTGGTGGATGTCTTACGAGTCGAGTATCTGGTTACCAATGGGTTCTTCTCCTTCAGACGTCGGAACGCAGCGCCGAAGTCAGGCTCCTCCACTTCGCAGCCGCCGCCCGCTGCCACCTGGCTGCCCTCCGAATCCAGAGAGCGTATCGGCGCCACGCGGCGGTGCGGAGCGCGGAAAGGCACCTGGCTTCCGTCATCTGTATCCAGGTCAGCCCCCTCGCAGTGGCTTCTGGGACGTGTGTTACACACCTTTGATGTTTAATAAGGAATTTCCAAGTGCGCTACGCTAGGTCACATCGCACTGAGCCTTCTGCTGGGTAGCCCAGAGGATGAGTTGGCGGCTTGGGAAGAGGTGGATGTTGTATGGCGCAGGGATACAGCTGCGTCGCATCTCGGAAGTCATTGCACTCATTGACGCTCCTCCCAGCGAAGTCTGGGGCCCGTTTCTCTACACCCTCACCGACACGTGCCTGTCGCGGGTTTCCTGATTTTTGCCATTTTAGTGAGGGGCACATCCTCTCTCGTTTTCCTTTTGGATTAACATTCTTCTGTGTGTTGGGCTTTGGGCATTTTTTTTTTTTTCACGTGGTTTTTCTAGTATGTACTTAGCCAATTTCTTCTGTTGGGCATATGTTTTTATGTCTTATTGGAGTTCTGTATGTGTTCTGGATGGGAACCCCAATCGTATGTACTTACGACATACTTAACATAGACTGACACGTAAACTAGCGCGTGAAGAACGGCACTGCGGAGTGACCCTGCCGCTCGGTGGGATTTACAGAAACCAGGAAGCGACGCCACATGTCCAGGGTTAGACGTAGACGCTCACGCACACCAGCGTGGCCTGCGGTGTGGGGCTTTGCAGCGGGGAAGGGGCCACGATGCCACGGAGAAGGCGGACAGTGGTTTCCAGTGTCCTGTTAGAACTGAAACGTCGGTGTCGCTAGTAATGTGCATGTACCTGTACATTCGTTTGCGTTAAAAACCAAAGTAGCCCGCCGGCGTGGCTCAGTGGTGGAGCGTCGACCTATGAACCAGGAGGTCAGGAGGTCAGGGTTCGATTCCCAGTCAGGGCATGTGCCCGGGTTGTGGGCTCCATCCCCAGTGGGGAGCGTGCAGGAGGCAGCCGATCCATGATTCTCATTCCTGATGTTTCAGTCTCTCCCTGCCTTCCTCTCTGGAATCAATAAAACACACACACACACACACACACACACACACACACACACGCAACCGAAGTAAAATCCTCACATGCTTTAAACAGAGATGGTTCCGGGCAAGGTTGCGGCTGAAGAGGTTTGTGCAGATCTGTCACAGCATCATCGCCATCCAGCACGAAGTTCAAGCGCGTCGGAGGCAGCAGGACGGGGCGGCCGCAGTGATACAGGCCGCTGCACGCCGCTTCCTCCTCCGTAAGAAGCAGGAGCAGTTCCGCCGCGGGATCGTGAGGATCCAGGTGAGTGACGGCAAACGCCGCGGTCGGAGGCCAAGGCTCCGGATTGCAGTTCACTGTGGGAAACCTGACGTTCTGAAAACGGTCGCACACCCTTTAAAAAGCTGCAGTTAGTCCATTAGCCCGTAGACTGTCATCAACGCTGAGCTGCCAGGATTTCCTGCTCAGGTTCCCGGGGGAGTGTGTGTGTCTGATGAAAGGTCGTTCGCGTTTGGAATAGAGTCAGCTGTCAGGTCAGGGAGTGGACTCGCGTTGTGTACAGGAATGTTCACACATTTCTTCGTAGAAAGACCGGGTTAGCTGTTTCGTGGAACCCGCAATGGGGCTTTCGTTGCCAGGTGTCCGCTCCATCGTGTAAACTCACCGAGGATATTTACTTTGTGGCATAAAAGCAGATGCCAGCTCGAAGCATCCTGCGTGCGGCCTTTAACCAACAACCCTTGCCTCCCAGGCGCTGTGGAGGGGCTACGCTCTGAGGAAGAAGAACAATTGTGCCAAAATCAAAGCCATTCGCCGAAGCCTTCAAGCTCTGAGCGGGGAGGTTCGAGAAGAAGACAGGCTGTACAAGAGAACCTCGCTGGCCCTCCACCACCTGCTGACATACAAGCACCTGTCGGCTGTCCTTGAGGCCCTGAAGCACCTGGGTTAGTCAGCGTCCCTGTGCCAACAGGTCTTACCTGGGGTCAGACTCCACGCCCGCCTCCCGGCCCAGGCGCCCCCGGCCCGATGGGCTGGAGCGTCGTGTGGCTGAGTCTCTCCCTTCCAGAGGTGGTCACGCGGCTGTCGCCCCGCTGCTGCGAGGACGTGGCCCGGAGCGGAGCGGTGCAGACGGTGTTCCTCCTGATCCGGAGCTGTAACCGCAGCGTCCCTTGTATGGAGGTCGTCAGCTGCGCCCTGCAGGTGCTGCTCCACGTCGCCAAGGTAGCTCTCCGGCCCGCGGAGCAGATCCCCACGCAGGCCCGCTCCGCAGGGGTCCCGTGCGCTCGTCCCCGGCGTGTGGATGCCCAGTCACGTCCGTGCGTCCGCAGGCGTCTTAGGGGGACAGTGTGGTCTGCCGGCGGGGGCGTTCGGGAAGCGGGCACTTCCTGAGCACTCGCTTAGCGGGCACGGCTTGCTCCCGTGGCGTGAGGCCTCCGGGGGGGCGGGGGGGGGGGCGCAGGTCTGTGCTGTCGCGATGCAGGCAGTGGAGGGAGAGGACAGCTCTTTCCCAGCCCCACCAGTCACGGCTGAGGCACTGCCCTGGTGTTTCCGATGGAGCGGGAGTGGCGCGCACACACACACACACACACACACACACACACAGACACACACACACACAGACACACTCGCACAGACACACACAAACTCATTCACACACACACACTCATTCACACACACTCATTCACACACAGACACACACTCATTCACACACACACAGACACACATTCACACACATACACACTCATTCACACACACACACACACTCATTCACACACACACACCTCTCTCTGTGTCACACACACACACACACACCTCTCTCTCTGTGTGTCACACACACACACACACACGCACCTCTCTCTGTCACACACACACACACACATTCACACACACACACACACACACCTCTCTCTCTGTGTCTCACACACACACACACACACACACCTCTCTCTCTGTGTCACACACACACACACACACACCTCTCTCTCTGTGTCACACACACACACACCTCTCTCTCTCTGTGTGTCACACACACACGCACCTCTCTCTCTGTCACACACACACACACACTCATTCACACACACACACACACACACACACACACACACACACCTCTCTCTCTCTCTCTCTCTCTCTCTCTCTCTCTGTGTCACACACACACACACACACACGCTGGTGCCAGCTGCCTGGGGACCCCGCTCCGCAGCCCCCGCCGGGCCGCCTGCCTCTCTGCTCCCCGCCCTGTCGGGGGTGCAGTCACATCCCTCCCTCAGGCGTCAGGTGAGGTTCTGTGAGTCGGTGTGACGCACAAGTGAGCGCATGGTAACGGAGCCTTTGTGCTGCGGTCCCCCTCCCGCCCGAGCACCCCCTCCCGGGCACTGCGGAGCAGAGGAGGCGCGGAGGCAGGACGTGGAGCTCACACTTTACTTCAAAGCGAGCGCGCCGTCCTCTCGGGCAGCACCTCTCCCCGTGACCAGCGCCCGACATTCCCTTCCCCTGGGAGGTCCCCGGAGGGGCCTGTCGTCACGCTTGTGGCCTGGGTTCGGGCGTTCACGCGCAGAGAGCTGCGCTCGGGCCCCTTCCGGCGGGACCTGCCGGGAGTCGGGCAGGGAGAGCGGGCGCCTGGGAGGGGACTCGGGACAGGGAGCCACGGCCACTCACCAGCCCGCGCACTCGCAGCAACGGCAGGAGCGTGGCTCCGAGCCTCCTCCCTCGGCCCCGTGGTTCCTGCGAACGCCGAGCTCACTGTCCCCTCCCCCCCCCCCCCCCGCCCCTGTCTCCCCAAGTACGAGCGGACGGCGGCCGCCGTGTGCGCCGTGGACGGCTGCGTGGACACGCTGCTGGGCCTCCTGCGGATGTACCGGGAGAAGCCGGGCGACAGGATCGCCGACAAGAGCGGGAGCATCTTCACCAGGACCTGCTGCCTGCTGGCTGTGGTGCTGGAGGCGACCGGCCGAGCCTCGGTGAGTTTACGCTCCCGCCGCAGCCTGGCGGCCGCAGGACGCACGCACTCGGGGAGCCTGTCGGCTGTGGGGGGGGTGGGAAGGGAAGAGGCCCGTGGGGGGGCGGGGGGGCGGGGCAGGTGGTCGGACTCGGCGGGGCTGTGTGACTGGGGGACTCTGAGGACGTGGTAACGGGACACAGTGGGTGTTGAGTACTTGCCCTTTTGCTTGGTGTAGACTTAGGGGTGCAGGGTGGATGGCATATTTGCCCTCTTTATCATCATCTGATAAACCAGGTTACGATTCACCCCAGCCTGACCTCAGAGCCGGGAGCTAGCTGCTCGGCCATGGCGTGTGTTTGCTGTGATCGATTGGCCGGGTGGAAGGGGCGCAGATGGACTGCTTCGTGCTAATGAGTGCGCCTTTTCCTCTCCAGGACGCTCAGAACAGGTCCAAGGTTGCTGACTGTGTGCACAGTGTCTACAGGCTGACAGCTCACAGGCACAGGGCGGACTCGGAGCGAACGCTCCACAGGCCAAGTCAGAACTGCTCCGTGAGCCTTGCCCGTCTTCCGGGAAGTCCCGTCAGGGCCCGGCCGGTGGCACGGTGAGCGGGGTGCGCTCTGCGGCTCCGAGTCCCGGTGCACGCGCATCCTGGCTGCGTGACTCCCAGCGTGCTGGTCTGACCGTGGAGAGGCAGCCTTGGCCGAGAGGGGAGTCTGCACCTGAGGCGGCCACTCGGGAAGCAGTGCCGTCAGGGTGCTGCGGCCGGGGAGTGGGCCTGTGGTTCTGGGGGAGCAGTGCAGAGGTCCCCTGAGGGTCATGAGGTCCAGAGGTCCCCTGAGGGTCACGAGGTCCAGGGCCCATTCAATAGCCTCTAAGCCACGAGAGGGGTGTGGTCACCTTGGGGGCAGAGAAGACACAGACAAGGAAGCCCCCCATGAACCTCAGGGCCCCCGTACCTCCAGAAGTCAGGTCGAGGGGGAGCCAGCCACGGTGCCGGGGACGTGCTAACCGGACAGGAGGTCACCCCGAGGACAGAGGCACCCCCGCCAGGGGAGCTGGTGCCGCCGCTGGGTGTGGCGGGAGGGAGCGCGGGGAGCGGTGAGGTGTGAGAGCCGGGCCAGGAAGTCACGTGGCCGGGAGCAGCTGTGTTGACAGAAGCGGGGGGAGGGGGTCGCTGTTGCCGGAGAAGGACGTGGTTAATGCAAGGCCTCGGTTCTCCCACAGACTCCAGCCGGACTGGGTCTTGAGGAGGGAGAACGTGCAGGAAATCACGACGCCCCTGCAGGCTGTTCAGCTGGTGATGGACACGCTGGGCGTTCCTTACCCGTGACCGGAGCAGCGCGGCGAGCAGGGACAGGACGCTGTAAAGCTAATCATGGCTGGGAACGTGCTTTGATTTTTTTCTAGAACTCCTAAGATCAGATTTTGTATTAAAATTTAAATACTTATACCAATAAAGTTTTTACATTTGTCATTATTTCTTTTAGCGATAGCTCTACGTACGTGATGTTTCTCTCTCTCTCTCTCTCTCTCTCTCTCTCTCCCTCCCTCCCCCGCCTCCCATTCTCTCTGAAAACCAGTGGGAAAAATATCCTGGGTGAGGATTAACAAAAAATAAAGAAGAAGGCTGGCTGGCTGGAAGCTTAAATATGCAATTAAATGATAAGATGTTCATAAAAGGATCCAGGTGTCGGGGTCACCCATGATCCTCTCTGGGTTCTTGGCTTCTCGCAGGAAAGAATTCAAAGTCGAGCCAGCACAGAGTTTACCGAGACAGAGTTTCTTAGGAGACAGTGGGCGGAGGGTGGCCACTCCCCAGGCAGCACCCCTCCCTGGGGGGGTCGCCTCCTTTCCGGAGGCTCACTGCGGAAGCAGGGCATTCCATAAAGGGGGGGGGGGGCACTCGGGATTTTTCTGGGGAAGGGGTGAAGAGCCCTGCCGGCCGTTGTTTCCACTGGGGTTTCCAGTCGCCTGCACCTCAGCGTGGGTGTCGGGGTGCTCACATAGGACCGTGAGCGCACAGGAGGCGAGGGGTTGCCGCCAGGCCAGACTTGTCCCCCGCGGTGGTCCCATCTGTGCCACCAGCTCCAAACCACAGAACCTTCGGGGTTGGCTGGTCTAACAAGCTCCCCGATAGCCCTCGTAGCCTCGATGGGTTACAGCTGTGTAGCCACTTCCTCTGCCTTGCTGGGGGGCGGGGGTGATGGACAATTTTCAAATTAAAAACAAATGATTGAAGATGAGCAGAGGCCATATTCTATCTCTAACCGGGAAGCCACCTGAATGTCCCTGAGGAGTCAAATGCATAGGCTACCTGTGTGTGGGAACAATGAGACAGCCCACCCAGGGGAGGGACTGGCCGCTGCAGCCAGGACGGGTGGATCCCACAAACACAAGGTGAGACGCGACGTCAGACATAAACACACACCAGATGACTTCATGTTATAGCACAAAACCAGTGAGAGGGCCCGGGCCGGTAGAAGTCAAGATAGTGTCTACCGCCCGGCCGGCCTGGCTCAGTGGTTAAGCACCGACCTACGAACCAGGAGGTCACGGTTCGATTCCCGGTCGGGGCACAAGCCGGGGTTGTGGGCTCCATCCCTAGGAGGGGGCGTGCAGAAGCCCCATCATCATTGACGTTTCTATTTTTCTCCGTCTCCCTCTCCCTCTCTGAAATCAATAAAAATATATTTAAAATAAAAGAAGGTTACAAAATCCAACTCCTCCCAGCTCCCACCTCCCGGCATTACTTGGTGGTTTCACATGAAAACCTGTTAGCATGCATTAGACGCCCGAGGACAGTCATGCCCCTCCCCCCCCCCCCCCCATTTTTCATGGCTGTGTCCTCCAGGGTAGACCATGGCCAGGTGCCTGGTGTCCACCCAGGAACATCGATCCCACGGCGCACCTGCCGCTGACCACCGGACTCTAAACATTCGCTGTTTTGATCAACAACGTCCCCCTGTCGTTGCTCAGGAGGCTCAAGGTCACTGCCTTGGCAATGTGACCCAAGCGGTGTTGCAACGCCAGGTGTCCATTATTGCCCCCAAGTTCAGCTCTCCCCCGATCAATGGCGAGAAAGAAATCAGCGGCGCCCTGACCGGTGTGGCTCAGTGGCTAGAGCAGGGGTGGGCAAACTTTTTGACTCGAGGGCCACAATGGGTTCTTAAACTGGACCGGAGGGCCGGAACAAAAGCATGGATGGAGTGTTTGTGTGAACTAATATAAATTCAAAGTAAAGGAGCGAAGGGGAGAGCAAGAGAACCCTCCGCTCTTTCGGCTCCGCGGGCCAGATAGAACAGCCGAACGGGCCGGATCCGGCCCGCGGGCCGTAGTTTGCCCACGGCTGGGCTAGAGCGTCGCCCTGCGGACTGAAGTGTGGACTGAAGGGTCCCGGGTTCGATTCCGGTCAAGGGCATGTACCTTGGTTGCGGGCACATCCCCGGTGGGGGGTGTGCAGGAGGCAGCTGATCGATGTTTTTCTCTCATCGTTGTTTCTGACTCTCTATCCCTCTCCCTTCCTCTCTGTAAAAAAAAATCAATAAAATATATTTAAAAAAAAAATCAGCGGCGAACTTTACTCCGTGGGCGCTGAGGGTGGAAGCTGACCGGGTTCCCTAAGGCAGCCTGAGTTAATGATTGGTGCTGCGGCCTTTGTGGGTTAGCACGTCCTTGCTGGGTTCGGGCGTGAAACCTGTCACCAAGGCCGCCTTCGCTGAGTGTGACTCGGGAGCATTTCAGCTGGCGCAGGGGGCTTGTGACTCAGGGACGGGGTGCTGTCAATCATTAACTCTCTCCTCAGAAGCATTGTGTATTTAACGAGGGCTCCCCCCGCCCCCCGGGGACTTTAAAATCGTCCCCAGTCTTGGCTAAGCACGCCCCTGAAGATGAGGCCCCAACACCTGGCTTTCACGATTCTATTAATCATCTCAGGAGAACTCAGTGCGGAAGGTAAACTTCATTTTTCATCGTCTTTGTTCTCTCCAGCGTGTAAACGGACATGCTAGCGTTCCTGGCACTTGCGTTTCTGATGCCGTCTTTCATCTTCTCTGTGCCGATTAGATAAAAAAAAAAAAAAAAAGACATACTTCTTATAGTTTGTGATAAAAATGTAGGTTGACTGGGTTCCTTTGGGCAAAACTAGCGAACGATTCTTACAGCAACGTAACCTGGAGAAGCAGAACAAGGCACCCAACCCTTTGGATGTGTAGGTTTGAGGGTGCAGGAGACTGAGATCTAGATTCCTGAGGGGGCTCAGGCTGCCAGGCCCCCCCGAAGTTGTACGTTAACCTTAATTCTCATCTCCTGCCAGAATCCCTTCCTCACGCCGCAAAGCCGGGACCCATTGGGGTCTCTGCTCCTAAAGGGAGAGCTTAATGTGGGGGGCTTGACAAAGAAAGAACCACCGAGCATCAGAAAGGTTTTCGGCTCTTGACACTGACTTTAAAAATCGGTTTCAGAGAGAAAGGGGGAGGGAGAGCGAGCGAGCGAGCGAGCGAGAAACATCGATGATGAGAGAGAATCCTGGATCGGCTGCCTCCTGCACGCCCCGCACTGGGGATCAAGTTCAAAAAAGCCAGGCGTGTACCCCGACTGGGAATCGCACGGTCCCCTGGTTCATAGGTCGACGCTCCACCCCTGAGCCACGCCGGCCGGCCTTGGCATTGATCTTCATCCTATGTATCCTCCGGTTGAAGGCGTGGCGTAGCGATCTGTAGGGAGACCCTTTGTTGATTTTGCCAACAAGGACACTTGAGGTGGAGTGGCTCTGTTAATAATTACCTGGACGGCGGTGTGCGTGAGGACCGGAGCTTAGACAACCCGGGAGCCGTGGGCTCTGGAGCGATAAGAACCCTGGATAGCCGGCGGCCTGGTGTGAGGCTAGACGCAGGGGTGGGCAAACTTTTTGACTCGAGGGCCACAGTGGGTTCTTAAACTGGACCGGAGGGCCGGAACAAAAGCATGGATGGAGTGTTTGTGTGAATTAATATAAATTCAAAGGAAAGGAGCGGAGGGGAGAGCAAGAGAACCAGATAGAACAGCCGGATCTGGCCCGCGGGCCGTAGTTTGCCCAAGGCTGGGAGTGAGCGGGAGGCGGGTGGCTCGCTGCGGGTGTCAGCAGGAGCTAAGAAACCGGGGGGGCCGTTGTCAGCAGGCGGAGTGCGCAAAGTGGGGAGCCACAGCAATAGGCTCTCCTAAAGCACACACCTGAGGGGATCTGTTGACATAAAATACCCTAAAGGGGCTCTGGCTGGTGTGCGCAGTGGTTAGAGCGTTGGCCCGTGCACAGTAGGGTCTCGGGTTCGATTCCTCGTCAAGGGCACGTACCTCGGTTGCAGGTTCAATGCCAGGCCCAGGTGGGGGCCCCAAGCAGGCGGCAACCAATCAATGTGTTTCTCTCACATCAATGTCTCTCTCTCTCTCTCTCTCTCTCTCTCCCACTCTCTCTCAACATCAATGGGAAAAATATCCTCACTCTTCAGATGTATATCTACCAGATTATAATCGCCTTTTAGTGTGACACACTTTCCTACAAATTTTCAACCAAAAAAGCGTCTGCAATTAGAGTTACGAGAGTGAAAGAAGTAGGATGCATCTTATTTGATGCTTGGAATCCCACAATAAGATAATACTTGCATGGACCCGCCGGCGTGGCTCAGGGGTTGAGCGTCAACCTATGACCAAGAGGTCAGGGTTCGATTCCCCATCAGGGCACAGGCCCGGGTTGGGGGTTTCGTCCCCAGTGTGGGGCGTGCAGGAGGCAGCCAATCCATGATTCTCTCTCATCATGGATGTTTCTATCTCTCCCTCTCCCTTCCTCTCTGACATCAATAAAAATATGTTTTTTAAAGAGATCATACTTGCATGGATCATCTCCTGTGGTTTTTTTTTCTCTCCTGAGACACTGTGGCATCGCGTTGTGACTTGCACGCCGTTTCACAGAAAGGTGCTTCGTGACGTTGGGGAGAGCTTTCTGAGCCGGCGGCCGCCCAGGGTCCACCTGACTGTTGGGTGTTGGGGGGCGGGGGGGGGGGCCTCGCTGGTGAATCCCAATGGGAAGGGATCGTCCCCGAAGGCCTTAAACACGTAGCTGATAAAACGAAGTCGGTGGTCCGCGTGCCTGCCGGCGCTCGGAAGGGCACGCCGCCTGGCTCGGTCACGCCGTGTGGCTCGGTCACGCGTGTCCCCGTTTCGGCCCCGTCGTCGTCCCCGAGGCTGCGGCCTGATTGTGCCCTCCTTGCAGACAAGCCCTGCGGCCTGCCCCGCGTGGAGAACGGGAGGATCGCCGTCTATTACTACACGTTTGAGAGCTTTTACTTCCCAATGGCCGTAGACCAGAAACTGTCCTTCTCCTGCCTGGCTGGCTACACCACGGACTCGGGGAAGCAAGAGGACAAGACCACCTGCACCACGGGGGGCTGGTCCCCCGAGCCCAGGTGCCTCAGTAAGTCCGGGCCCTGGGCCGGCTCACCACCCGCCTCCTCCCGACGTCAACGGAAGGGGCCGCGGGGCTCAGGGTGGAGCGTCGACCTAGGAACCAGGAGGTCAGGGTTCAATTCCCGGTCAAGGGCACAGGCCCGGGTTGCGGGCTCCATCCCCAGTGGGGGGCGTGCAGGAGGCAGCCGATCCATGGTTCTCTCTCCTCATGGATGTTTCTCTCTCTGACCCTCTCCCTTCCTCTCTGGAATCAATAAAAATAAATAAATAGCATGGGCCAATGAGATGTGGCTAGTCCCTTCGGTAGAAAACAGTGTAAGGACTGGCCCACTGTCCTGTATTTTTTATTTTATTTTTTCCCACCCCCATTTGTTTATCACCTCTATGGCCTCCTCCCACCATCTTTTTTTTTTTTTTTTTTAAATCTTTATACACTTTCTTTTTTAAAATTGACTTCAGAGAGGAAGGGAGAGGGACAGAGAGAGAGAAACATCCATGATGAGAGAGAACCATGGACCGGCTGCCTCCTGCACGCCCCACCCTGGGGATCTAACCCACAACCCGGGCCTGTGCCCTGACCGGGAATCGAACCCTGACCTCCTGGGTCACAGGTCGATGCCCAACCCCTGAGCCACGCCGGCCGGATGTCTTTTATTTTTACAAAATGAAGGCATAATCTGAAATTCCGTAAATAGCGTTTCTCATGATAACGTTGCTTTCCTTATCTGTTGTCCGTCGTTCCCCGGGAAGAGAAGAGAAATAACCGCTGAGCTTGTTCTTCCATCGGGAAGAGGCACGTAGGCGGGTGACTGCCCCCGGGCAGCGACAGGTCCTTGAGGAGGGTCCCTGCCCTGGGCATTGGAGGAGGGTCCCCGCCCTGGGCATTGGAGGAGGGTCCCCGCCCTGGGCATTGGAGGAGGGTCCCCGCCCTGGGCATTGGAGGAGGGTCCCCGCCCTGGGCATTGGAGGAGGGTCCCCGCCCTGGGCATTGGAGGAGGGTCCCCGCCCTGGGCATTGGAGGAGGGTCCCCGCCCTGGGCATTGGAGGAGGGTCCCTGCCCTGGGCATTGGAGGGGGGTCCCTGCCCTGGGCATTGGAGGGGGTCCCTGCCCTGGGCATCGGAGGGGGGTCCCTGCCCTGGGCGTCGGAGGAGGGTCCCTGCCCTGGGCATTGGAGGGGGGTCCCTGCCCTGGGCATTGGAGGGGGTCCCTGCCCTGGGCATCGGAGGGGGGTCCCTGCCCTGGGCGTCGGAGGGGGGTCCCTGCCCTGGGCATTGGAGGGGGGTCCCTGCCCTGGGCATCGGAGGGGGGTCCCTGCCCTGGGCGTCGGAGGGGGGTCCCTGCCCTGGGCATTGGAGGGGGTCCCTGCCCTGGGCATCGGAGGGGGGTCCCTGCCCTGGGCGTCGGAGGGGGGTCCCTGCCCTGGGCATTGGAGGGGGGTCCCTGCCCTGGGCGTCGGAGGGGGGTCCCTGCCCTGGGCATCGGAGGGGGGTCCCTGCCCTGGGCATTGGAGGGGGGTCCCTGCCCTGGGCATTGGAGGAGGGTCCCTGCCCTGGGCATTGGAGGGGGGTCCCTGCCCTGGGCATTGGAGGGGGGTCCCTGCCCTGGGCATTGGAGGGGGGTCCCTGCCCTGGGCATTGGAGGAGGGTCCCTGCCCTGGGCATTGGAGGGGGGTCCCCGCCCTGGGCATTGGAGGAGGGTCCCTGCCCTGGGCGTTGGAGGGGGGTCCCTGCCCTGGGCATTGGAGGGGGGTCCCTGCCCTGGGCGTCGGAGGGGGGTCCCTGCCCTGGGCATTGGAGGGTCCCTGCCCTGGGCATTGGAGGGTCCCTGCCCTGGGCGTTGGAGGAGGGTCCCTGCCCTGGGCATTGGAGGAGGGTCCCTGCCCTGGGCATTGGAGGGGGGTCCCTGCCCTGGGCGTCGGAGGGGGGTCCCTGCCCTGGGCATCGGAGGGGGGTCCCTGCCCTGGGCATTGGAGGGGGGTCCCTGCCCTGGGCATTGGAGGGGGGTCCCTGCCCTGGGCATTGGAGGGGGGGTCCCTGCCCTGGGCGTCGGAGGAGGGTCCCTGCCCTGGGCATTGGAGGGGGGTCCCTGCCCTGGGCGTCGGAGGGGGGTCCCTGCCCTGGGCATTGGAGGGGGCTCCCCGCCCTGGGCGTCGGAGGGGGGTCCCTGCCCTGGGCATTGGAGGAGGGTCCCTGCCCTGGGCATTGGAGGGGGGTCCCTGCCCTGGGCATTGGAGGGGGGTCCCTGCCCTGGGCATCGGAGGGGGGTCCCTGCCCTGGGCGTCGGAGGGGGGGTCCCTGCCCTGGGCATTGGAGGGGGCTCCCCGCCCTGGGCGTCGGAGGGGGGTCCCTGCCCTGGGCATTGGAGGGTCCCCGCCCTGGGCGTCGGAGGAGGGTCCCTGCCCTGGGCATTGGAGGGGGTCCCTGCCCTGGGCGTCGGAGGAGGGTCCCTGCCCTGGGCGTCGGAGGAGGGTCCCTGCCCTGGGCGTCGGAGGAGGGTCCCTGCCCTGGGCGTCGGAGGAGGGTCCCTGCCCTGGGCGTCGGAGGGGGGTCCCTGCCCTGGGCGTCGGAGGGGGGTCCCTGCCCTGGGCGTCGGAGGGGGGTCCCTGCCCTGGGCATTGGAGGGTCCCTGCCCTGGGCGTCGGAGGGGGGTCCCTGCCCTGGGCATTGGAGGAGGGTCCCCGCCCTGGGCATTGGAGGGGGGTCCCTGCCCTGGGCATCGGAGGGGGGTCCCCGCCCTGGGCATTGGAGGGGGGTCCCTGCCCTGGGCATCGGAGGGGGGTCCCCGCCCTGGGCATTGGAGGGGGGTCCCTGCCCTGGGCATTGGAGGGGGGTCCCTGCCCTGGGCGTCGGAGGGGGGTCCCTGCCCTGGGCATTGGAGGGGGGTCCCTGCCCTGGGCGTCGGAGGGGGGGTCCCTGCCCTGGGCATTGGAGGGGGGTCCCTGCCCTGGGCATTGGAGGGGGGTCCCTGCCCTGGGCGTGTCCTTTAGTTAAGGATGTGCACCCTCAACCAGCCAGTGGACTTAAAGCCGCAGGAGGCCAATCCAAAAAGAAATTCCTTGTCTTTGCCACTCGTGACGGCGAGTGGGGGGCTCTGGGCATGCGTTCTCAACGTGGACCCGGGGGAGGTAGGGACGAGTGACTCCAAGAACCGGGAGCTGGCCAGGCAGCGCACGCCAACGTCCGAGGGACTCGCTTGGCCAGTGAGCGCGGGCTGTTTCCAAACTGGGACAAACGGGAGCCGGGAGCTGCGCCGTCCAAGGGGGCTGGGCCCGTGTGCCTGGAAGACACGCTTGGCGGCCTCCGGTTCAGCAGCCGTGTCTCTTCCCCTAGAGAAGTGCACGCGGCCCGCCCTGACCCATGGCCACATCTCCGAGGCCAAGTTACTGTACAGCGTCCACGAGAAGCTGCGCTACACCTGTGCCGCCGGCTACGGGACCCCCGCGGGGCTGGCCCAGGAGGAGGTGCAGTGCCTGGCCCACGGGTGGTCTTCGCCGCCGGCCTGCAGGGAGCAGCAGGGTACGTGCGCCCCCACCGGCCCCCCAAACCCGAGATTGGAGCTGGCCGGGCCACCCCTTTCTCTTCTTTTCTTTTTAAATCATTCTTTTAAATTTATTTTTTTTATTGTTTGAAGTATTACATATGTCTCCTTCCCCCCCACCCCCGTCATTGTCCCCTCCCTGGCCACTGCCACCCCCAGGACAAGCCCCCACCGCCCCAGGACCATGTCCATCGGTTATGCTGCTAGGCATGCACACAAGTCCTTTGGTTGATCTCTTACATCCCCTCCCTCCCGCCCTCCCCTGCCTTCCCTACCCCTTTCTTATACAAATGGGCGTTTTTATTTTTTAAATTTATTGATTTTTCAATGTATTTTTTATTTATTTCAGGGAGGAAGGGAGAGGGAGAGAGAGAGAGAGAGAAACATCCACGATGAGAGAGAATCATGGATCAGCTGCTTCCTGCACGCCTTCTACTGAGGACTGAGCCCACCACCTGGGCATGTGCCCTGACTGGGAATCAAACCGGTGACCTCCTTAATGAATGCAGAGACCCAAGTTTTCGGTTGGTTTCTTAAAAATATTTTTTTTATTGATTTCAGAAAGGAAGGGAGAGGAAGAGAGAGAGAGAGAGAGAGAAACGTCCATGATGAGAGAGAATCATGGATCGGCTGCCTCCTGCACGTCCCCCACTGGGGATCGAGCCTGCAACCCAGCCATGTGTCCTGAGCTGTGACCTCCTGGTTCCTAGGCCGACGCTCCACCCCTGAGCCACGCCGGCGGGCTGGATGGGCGTTTTTAGTGAATGCCATCGAGTTTTCATTATTTCTGCCAGCGCAGGGAGTTACTGTCTTGTTTTTTATCGAGTCCAGGTGTTTCCTTAATCCAAGGTTGCCTCCCACATGAGCCCTGACTGGGGCCCAGGGTCAAATGTGTAACTCAGGTAGGTGCCCTCGCCTGGGAATGGAACCCGAGACCCTTCCGTGCTCGAGCCAATGGTCTAACCCCGTGGTCGGCAAACCGCGGCTCGCGAGCCACAGGCGGGTCTTTGGCCCCTGGAGTGTGGCTCTTCCACAAAATACCACGGCCTGGGTGTGTCTATGTTGAAGAAGTGGCGTTAGAAGAAGTTTAAGGTTAAAAAATGTGGCTCTCCAAAGAAATGTCCATCGTTGTCCTGTTAGTATTGGGCTCTGTGGACGAATGAGTTTGCCGACCCCTGGTGACCACTTAGCAACACTGGCCAGAGCTTTTGCCCATTTTTTAATTGGGTTGTTTGCTGTTTTGGTGTTGAGTTTTATAAGTTCTTTATACGTTTTGGATAATGACCCCTCATCAGACGTATCATTGGTGAATATATTCTCCCACTCGGTGGTTTATCTTTTGATTGTGTTGATGGTTTCCTTTGCCGTGCAAAAAACGCTTCAGTTTGACGTAGTCCCATTTATTTTTTTTTTTCTTTTGTTTCCCTTGTCTGAGGAGAAATATCAGGAAAAAACATTGCTATGAGAATGTCTGGGATTTTACTGCCTTGGTTTTCTTCTAGGATTTTTATGGTTTCGAGTCTAACATTTAAGCCTTTAATCTATTTTGAGTTTATCCTTGTGTGCAGTATAAGAAGGTGGTCTAGTTTTATTTATTCGCGTGCCTCTGTCTGTCACTTTTCCCAACACCATTTATTGAACAGACTGTCTTGTTTCCACGGTACATTTTTGCCTTCTTTGTCAACTATTCACTGACTATAAAGGTATGGGTTTATTTCTGTTCTGTTCCATTGATCCATATGTCCGTTCTTATGCCAGTACCATACCGTTTTGATTACGACGGCCTTGTATTATAGTTTGATATCAGTAGGGCGATCGATTCCTTTCACTTTGTTCTTCTTTCTCAAGATCCCTGTTGCCATTTGGGGTCTTTTAGGGTCCCATACACATTTTTGAAACGTTTGCTCTACTTCTGTAAAATACTCCATTGGTATCTTGATAGGAATCGCGTTGAATCGGTAGATTGCTTTGGGTAGCGTGGCCATCTTAATGCTGTTGATCTTCTTCCTATCCATGAACATAGTACATGCTTCCACTTATTTGTAGCTGCCATATATGTTCTTAAGATTCAGTGAAAAGTCTCTTGGGGATTTGTTTTGGCTCTTCCAGGTTCAGCGATGACGTGCGTAACATATAACTGTACTTTCTGTTAGACACGTGTTTGGCTCCTGAATTACCTCACGGGAATTACTCCACAACGCAGACCACGTTCCGCCTGGGGGACAAAGTGGTGTACCGATGCGACCCTGGCTACCACACCACGAAGGGACTGTCGGTGGAGGAGGCCGAGTGTCGCTCGCATGGGTGGTTTCTCCCGCCATCATGTACCAGTAGGTTCTCCTTGGGAGCACAGTGACCCCCACTCTGCCAGCCTCCTCTCCCTCCGACAAAAGTGCATGCTGATTATGTGATGCTAATTATGGTCAATTTTACCCCTCCCCCCTTTTTTTGTTTTGCTTCTGGTTTTGATTAGAGTAGTCTTTGATCCTTGAAAGCTCTCTAACAGGAAAACAAATTCCTTTTCGCTCAAATAATTACATTAAAATCAGCCTAATGATAATTAATCTATATCTATATAAGCCTAAGCGACCATTTGACCTGAACGGTTGATGGGTCGCTATGATGCGCACTGACCACTAGGGGGCAGACGCTCAATGCAAGAGCTGGCCCCTGTGGTCACTGCCCTCCCACAACGGGAGTGCCGCTCAACTGACCAATGGGCACCAGACGAGTGGTGAGCCTATCGAGCGGCAGCAGCGGCAGATGCAGTGGGGCTGGGATAAGCAGGAGTGGCAGGCAGGAGCTGCAGGTGGTGTTGGAATGCAGGTTTCAGCTGATCCCTGCAGGCCACGCCAAGGGACCCCACCTGTGCACAAATTCATGCACTGGGCCTCTAGGCCTATATAATAAAGAGGTAATATGCAAATTGACCATCACTCCAACATACAAGATGGCCTCCTCCATGTGGTCAAAGATGGCCACCCCCATGTGGACACAAGATGGCCATCACAAGATGGCCAGCAGGGGAGGGCAGTTGTGAGTGATCAGGCCAGCAGGGGAGGGCAGTTAGGAGGGACCAGGCCTGCAGGGGAGGACAGTTGGTGGGGACCAGGCTTACGGGGGAGGGCAGTTGGGGGCAACCAGGCCTGCAGGGGAGGGCAGTTGGAAGGGACCAGGCCTGCAAGGGAGGGCAGTTAGGGGTGACCAAGCCAACAGAGGAGGGCAGTTTGGGCGACCAGGCCTGCAGGGGAGGGCAGTTGGGAGTGACTGGGCCAGCAGGAGAGGGCAGTTAGGGGTGATTGGACTGGCAGGGGAGGGTAGTTAGGGGCGACCAGGCCTGCAGGGGAGGGCAGTTGGGGGCAACCAGGCCTGCAGGGGAGGGCAGTTGCGGGGGACCAGGCCTACAGGGGAGGGCAGTTAGAGGCAATTGGGCTGGCAGGGGAGCAGTTAGGGTCGATCAGGCTGGCAGGGGAGTGGTTAGGGGGTGATCAGGCTGGCAGGCAGAAGTGGTTAGGGGCAATCAGGCAGGCAGGCAGGCGAGCATTTGGGAGCCAGCAGTCCTGGATTGTGAGAGGGACGTCCCAGATTAGAGAGGGTGCATGCTGGGCTGAGGGACACACACACCCCCTTCCCCTGTGCATGAATTTCGTGCACTGGGCCTCTAATATATATATAAATGGACAAGCTTTCCTTTTGTGAAATGAAATATGGCAAATCTAGTAACATCTGTTCCAGATATGGCATGTAAGTGGTAGGTGCATTTTATTCCAGCAGGAAAAAAAAATTACATTTTTTGTGTGTGTGTGTTTTACTTCCATTTTTAGAATTAATATGCACCCCTTTAAGAGCAATAGAAAATGGTTATTTTCAACCTGTCAAGCGAACCTATGAAGAAGGAGATGTTGTTCAGTTTTTCTGTCATGAAAATTATTATCTAAGTGGACCTGATTTAATCCAATGCTACGAATTTGGCTGGTACCCAGAATTTCCTGTATGCCAAGGTAATTGTTAAAATTTCACACCTACCAATATAAAATATCATGACTTTTTTTCTCTTGTTTTATAAAATGCTTCTATATATTTTTTTATGTTCAAATTATTTTTTTCAATTACAGTTTCCATTCAATATTATTTTGTATTAGTTTCAGGTATGCGGCCTAGTGGTTGGACAATCCTATACTTTATAGGGTACTTCCCCCCCAAATATTGCCAGTACCCACCTGCCACCATCCATAGTTATTAGCCAAAATATCATGTCTTAACCAGCTCTAATTCTAGGAAAAAAAGTCTCTAATTCGTGTCCTGAGCGCTATTTTTTAAGATAAATATTGTCTTTTAAATCGGTTACCGTTTTCAGCAAACTTTAATACAGTTACTGTAAAGACATCCTACATTTTGCATTAGATAGTTGAGTGGATACGTCTTTTCAATGTCTTTTTTAAAACAACCTCATACATTTTAAATCTCTTATTATAATAAGTACTTTTTTTCTTTTTTTTCTTTTTTTTAAATTGGGGATCACTAGATCCAATAACCCCAAGCTGACAGCTTTGCTAGGGAACGCTCGGGTTCGGCTGCACATTTCCTGATGGGAAAACACACCCTTTAAAATCGTGGGGTAAATACACTTGTATTATTGGCCCGTTTCGGGGCGTCGGGATTCTGGGCAGCGCGTCACTGGCTCCTGTGTCTGGGTGCAGCAGAGCTGTGGTCCCGGTGTGGATGGACGGCAGCCTTCGGTAAGGCCCGACTGGGCAGGAGCGGGCTTCCTCATTCACGGGGTGGCTGGTGGCATCCGGGCTCTGCTGGCTGCCCATGCGAGGGCCTCGCTTTCTCCCTGGCTGCCCGTGGAGGCCGCTCCTTGCCTTCTAGACAGAGCCCCTCAGCGAGGGTGACGCTGTCATGTCACGTTGACAATCTTGTATCCATAGCCGCCACCATCGGCCACCCCCTCATCTTGGCTGGGTTCCATGGGATAGAAGCAGGTGTCCCTTCCTGTTTGTGGGGACAAGCGGGACACAGGGAATTGGACATCGGAAGGTGGAGATCAAGGGGGTGCCCCTAGAATCTGTGTGCCATACTTTTTTTTTTTAAATCCTCACCCAACAATATTTTTCCATTGGTTTTTACAGAGAGTGGAAGGGAAGGAGGGAAGGAGGAAGGGAGGGGAGAGAGACAGAGAGAGAGAGAGACATCGATGTGAGAGACAGACACATCCATTGGTTGCCTTCTACACTGGGTCGGGGATCGAACCTGCAACTGAGGTACCTATAGGTAATGCCTTTGACCAGAATCCTACCCGAGACCCTTCAGTCTGCGGGCCGACGGGCTATCTGCCATTCTTCTTCTCCTTCTCCTTCTCCTTCTCCTTCTCCTTCTCCTTCTCCTTCTCCTTCTCCTTCTCCTTCTCCTTCTCCTTCTCCTTCTCCTTCTCCTTCTCCTTCTCCTTCTCCTTCCCCTTCCCCTTCCCCTTCCCCTTCCCCTTCCCCTTCCCCTTCCCCTTCCCCTTCCCCTTCTCCTTCTCCTTCTCCTTCTCCTCCTTCTCCTCCTCCTCCTCCTCCTCCTCCTCCTCCTCCTCCTCCTCCTCCTCCTCCTCCTCCTCCTTCTCCTCCTTCTTCTTCTTCTTCTTCAATATATATGTTTACTGATTTCAGAGAGGAAGGCAGAGGGAGAGAGAGAGAGAAAGATCAATGATGAGAGAGAATCACTGATCAGCCGCCTCCTGTATGCCCCCCTACGGGGGATCGAGCCCACGACCCGGGCATGTGCCCTTGATGGGAATCGAACCTGGGACCCTTCAGGCCACAGGCTGACGCTCTATCCACTGAGCCACACCGGCCGGGCTGTCTGCCGTCCTTTCTGCCATCCTTCTTAGCGGTACTTGGCACAACCAATGTGCCTGTTTCACCTGGAGCTAAGTAGCCTACTTGTGGTCATCATCATCGGTGTTTCTGGGGTGATTTTATGACTCAATGTGCTGCTCTTTCTCCCCCAAGGAGTAAGAACTCGGTGTCCGCCTCCACCCCTGCCTCTAAACGCCAAATTTAAAGCCAACTCCGCCGGTTACCACGACGGAGAGGTGGTCTACATTGAGTGTCAGCTGAACTATGCGCTCCGGGGCCTAGAACTGATTCGCTGTGTCAACGGCAAGTGGACGGAGCCTCCCAAATGCATCGGTCAGCGACACCTCCCACGAGCTTTCCCTCCGATGAAACCCGCGTGGGTCGCTAAATGGTCTCTTCTCTTGCGACTGTGCCTTTTTCAGAAGAAACGGACAAGATCGCCTGCGATGAGCCGCCGGACGTGGCGTACGGCGAAGTCAACGACACCTCGGAGACTTACTACAGCGGCGACCGCGTGACCTACAGCTGTCAGACAGGCTATGACCTCCGTGGCCCCAAGGAGATCACCTGTCAACACGGAACGTGGACGAGCCCCCCGCAGTGTGTCGGTAGGTGCGCTAAGGTGGCATCCATAGCTAAGCCTGTGGTGCCCAATTTTTCATTCCCTTTATTTAATCCACACCTTTATTTGTCTGTTTGTTTGTTTGTTTAAAATATGTTTTTATTGGTTTCAGAGAGGAAGGGAGAGGGAGAGAGAGAGAAACATCCATGATGAGAGAGAATCATGGATCGGCTGCCTCCTGCATGCCCCAGACTGGGCATCAAGTCTGCAACCCAGGCATGTACCCCGACCAGGAATCGAACCCCGACCCTTCAGTCCACAGGTTGATGTGGGCTTGATCCCCAGTGTGGGGCGTGCAGGAGGCAGCTGATCAATGATTCCCTCTCATCACTGATGTTTCTCTCTCTCTCTCTCTCTCTCTCTCTCTCCTCTCCCTTCCTTGCTGAAATCAATAAAAAATATATTTAACAAAACCCAAAACATTTGCTGTTTAGGCTTGCTTAGTCCATTTTAAAGATATTTGAGCGGAATAACATTTCTCACTTCCGGTGAATTTAGAAATCAATTGTCTAAATTATATCGGACACATATCGAGGCACCATGGTACGGGAACTGTATCGTATCGTTATGCGGCTGTAAGTTCATATCGATTTAAAAAAAATAACTTTTTTTTTTCTTAGAAAACTTTGAGATTTGCCAGTATCCACCTCAGATAACCCACGGGGCCATTGTGGGCAGGGTGTTGGAGAGTTACCCGACGGGTGCCTCCGTGGAGTACAGATGCAACGAGTACCACATCATGAACGGACAGAAGACGTCCTCCTGTGACCACGGGCTGTGGTCCGCCGCCCCTGTTTGCTTAGGTGAGACGGACACACGTGGAATCTGTCCAGCGGCTTCTCCCCCCCCCCCCCCCGCCCCGCTTTATCTATACCCTTGACGTCCAACATTGCGTACGATGAAGGCGTACGATGTGACGATTGGATACGCTTGGAGAGTATTGTGAGATGAGGACCACAATGAGGCTACTTAGCACAGCCTTCGCTTCACATAATTACCATTTTTTGTTGTTATTATTATTTTTTTAATATGCGGGGCGGGGGGCGGGGGGTGCAGGAGGCAGCTGATCCATGACTCTCTCTCCTCATGGATCTCTCTCTCTCTCCCTTCCTCTCTGACATCAATGAAAACATATTTTTAAAAAAAGAACACGTCGCTTTCCTGTTAGTCAGCTGAGTAGAGAACTGACGAGAGCGTTTGCCGTTGCAGAGCCGTGCGAGGTCAGCGAGGAGGCCATGGAGAGAAACAACATCGCCATGAGGTGGGAGTACGAAGGGAAGATCCTCCACGGGGACCTCATAGACTTTATGTGCAAGCCGGGCTTTGACCTGGCGCCATCCACCCCGACGTCAGGACTGACGGCGCAGTGCTACCGAGGCCAAGTGCAATACCCTTTGTGCATGAGGAAAGGTAGACGCGTGCCTTCTGCAGTTTCTCGGGTGGGAGATCGGTGTCGCCCCTGGGGTTCAAAGGGTCAGGCCTGAGATTTAATGCACCACCTTCACCCTCTCGTCTAAGGAACTGGGAAGGATCTGGTCAATTCCCCAGTTCACACACACACACACTTCACCAGGATGACTATGCTGATATCATTGAATTTCCAGAAGTGAATTTTGTGGGGGTTTTTGTTTGTTTGTTTTTGGTTAATCCGCCCTGAGGATATTTTTTCCCATTGATTTTTTAAAATTTTTTAATTTATTTTTTATTGATTAAGGTATTACATATGTGTCCTTATCCCCTCATTGCCCCCTCCCCCCCCCCCCGCCCTCACCCCACTCCTATTCATGCCCTCATCCCCCTGGTGTCTGTGTCCATTGGTTAGGCTTATATGCATGCATACAAGTCCTTTGGTTGATCTCTTCCCCTTACCCCTGCCCTACCCTACCTTCCGTCTGAGGTTTGAGCATCGGATCGATGCTTCTCTGTCTCTGGATCTGTTTTTGTTCATCGGTTTATTTTGTTCACGATAATCCGCTAATGAGTGAGATCCTGTGATATTTATCTTTCTCTGACGGATCCATTGATTTTTTTTAAACTTTTAAAAAAACATATATTTTTATTGATTTCAGAGAGGAAGGGAGAGGGGGAGAGAGAGAGAGACAGAGAGAGAGAGAGAGAAACATCAATGATGAGAGAGCATCATGGATTGGTGCTCAAGAACTGAGCTACACGAGCTGCCCTGTAAATGCTTTTCCATGAAATATGTCATTGTCTTTTGCAGCCATGACGGGAGCACTGGCTACTGATGATAGCATGTCATTGTATATATTTTTGCAGAATCCAAAGGCAAGTGTGGGCCTCCTCCTCGTATTGATAACGCGTACATTCTTAACATAAGCCTCCAAGATGTCACCTTCGAGAGCGGCTCCTCGGTGGAGTACAGGTGTATGATGTACTATTTCCTACAAGGGTCTATATATTCCTATTGTGTCGACGGAGTGTGGACCGAGCCGCCCTCGTGTTTAGGTATGCGTTCCTATTTAGTAAGATGAAACCACCTTTTCTTCCCTGTCTGTTTTCTTGGAATCGCTGCACACACTGCGTGTGTGTTCTTTTGTTAGAGATCCTATTGCACCACGCATGTCTATTCTTTCCTCTGGATCATAAATAACTACAGGTCCAGTTCGCTGGAACAAGTGCTTGTTACGTATACACCATTCACCAGGTACTGGTGTGGTGTGGGTGAGATGAACGCGCCGTCGTGGTAAGACTAAACATATATATAAGTGATTATTACTCAGTGTGATTGGCACTATAACAGAAAACATGAGCGCAGCATAGAGGGATGGCCATGTGCATCCAGAAAGATAAAGCAAGTGAACATCCTGTTCGCTGGGCATCGTTGTGGCGGGAAATGACATCTGCCAAGGACCACGGAGAAAAATGGCAGGATGTTTCCTGTGAACTCGGAACATGTTTTGGTTTGGTTTTGTTAATCCTCACCCCAGAATATTTTCCCATTGATCTTTTGAGAGAGTGGAAGGGAGAAGAAGAGACACACAGAGAGAAAAACAGTGATGTGAGAGAGATACATTGAGACTCTCCAGCCCAGGGCTTTGCCCGCAATAGAATGAGACCCTCCTGCCCAGGGCTGTTGGCACCAATAGAATGAGACCCTCCTGCCCAGGGCTGTTGGCCCCAATACAATGAGATCCTCCTGCCCAGGGCTGTGGCCCGCAATAGGAGATCCTATTGCCCAGGGCTGTTGGCCCCAATACAATGAGACCCTCCTGCCCAGGGCTGTTGGCCCCAATACAATGAGATCCTCCTGCCCAGGGCTGTGGCCCGCAATAGGAGATCCTATTGCCCAGGGCTGTTGGCCCCAATACAATGAGATCCTCCTGCCCAGGACTGCTGCCCACATTAGAGATTCTAATGCCCCCTGCTGTTGCCCATAATAGAATGAAACTGGCCTGCCCAGGGCTGTTGGCGCTCCATAGAAATCACAAAACACCAATGCCTGATGATATTCCCGGAAAGATATCTTCCTTTAAACTGCATGAATATAAGGTTCCTTTTATTTCTGAAATGCCCATATCCTCTGAGCGACTAGAGCATCGAATTGAAAACACACTCTGAAATTCTGTGGAGGGAAACTCCGTGAGCTCTGGTGATTTGGACTACCCTTGTTGATGGGGCTGATTTTGACCCTTTTGAACTTCCTGCATTGAAATTGTGAACAAATAATTGCTACCTCTTGAAAGGACCGAGTTTGCTTCCCAGTGACTCCAAACTGCCAGGGCATGCTTTATTTACAAAAATAATTTGTTTCCTTTAAGAAGTCATTTTTCTCAGACGAAAACCTACTGGGAACCCCGAGGAGACACCTTAGACTGTCTTGGGGGGAAAACCACACCCTTGCACACACTCGGAGAGATTCAGGCCACAGGTTGACTGCGTCATAAAGAGGGTCTCAGTTTATTGGGGGCAACACCATGGGGCAGGTGAGTCTCCTTCTATCTTTTGGGGACAACAGGCCCCCAGGAGCCTCTCATTCTATTGGGGCTGAGAGCCCTGGGCAATAGCATCTCCTATTGCGGGCAACAGGCCTGGGCAGGTGACTCTCATTCTATTGGGGCCAACAGCCATAGGCAATACCATCTCCTATTGCGGGCAACAGGCCTGGGCAGGTGAGTCTCATTCTATTGGGGCTGAGAGCCCTGAGCAATAGGATCTCCTATTGCGGGCAACAGGCTTGGGCAGGAGGATCTCATTCTATTGGGGCTGAGAGCCCTGGGCAATAGCATCTCCTATTGCTGGCAACAGGCCTGGGCAGGTGAGTCTCATTCTATTGGGGCCAACAGCCGTAGGCAATACCATCTCCTATTGCGGGCAACAGCCCTGGGCAGGAGGGTCTCATTCTATTGGGGCCAACAGCCGTAGGCAATACCATCTCCTATTGTGGGCAACAGGCCTGGGCAGTGAGTCTCATTCTATTGGGGCCAACAGCCCTGGGCAATAGGATCTCCTATTGTAGGCAACAGGCCCGGGCAGGTGAGTCTCATTCTATTGGGGCCAACAGCCCTGGGCAATAGGATCTCCTATTGTAGGCAACAGGCCCGGGCAGGTGAGTCTCATTCTATTGGGGCCAACAGGCCCGGGAAAGAGCATCTCCTATTGCTGGCAATAGCCCTTGCAGGAGAATCTCATTCGATTAGGGCCAACAGCCCTGGGCAATAGCACCTCCTATTGCGGGCAACAGCCCTGGGCAGGTGAATCTCATTCTATCGGGGCCCACAGCCCTGGGCAATAGGATCTCCTATTGCGGGCAACAACCCTGGGCAGGTGAGTCTCATTCTATTGGGGCTGAGAGCCCTGGGCAATAGGATCTCCTATTGCAGGCAACAACCCTGGGCAGGTGAGTCTCATTCTATTGGGGCCAACAGCCCTGGGCAATAGGATCTCCTATTGCTGGCAAGAGCCCTGGCAGGAGAATCTCATTCTAATGAGGCCAACAGCCCTGGGCAATAGCATCTCCTATTGGAGGCAATAGCCCTGAGCAGGTGAGTCTCATTCTATTGGGGCCATCAGAACTGGGCAATAGGATCTGCTATTGTGGGCAACAACCCTGGGCAGGAGGTGCTCCTTCAATTGGGGCCCACAGCACTGAGAATTAGGATCTCCTAAGTGGGCAACAGCCCTGGGCAGTGAGTCTCATTCTATTGGGGCCAACAGCCCTGGGAAAGAGCATCTCCTATTGCTGGCAATAGCCCTTGCAGGAGAATCTCATTCGATTAGGGCCAACAGCTCTGGGCAATAGCACCTCCTATTGCGGGCAACAGGCTTGGGTAGGTGAGTCTCATTCTATCGGGGCCCACAGCCCTGGGCAATAGGATCTCCTATTGCAGGCTACAGGCCTGGGCAGGTGAGTCTCATTCTATTGGGGCCCACAGCCCTGGGCAATAGGATCTCCTATTGCAGGCAACAACCCTGGGCAGGTGAGTCTCATTCTATTGGGGCTGAGAGCCCTGGGCAATAGGATATCCTATTGGGGCCAACAGCCCTAGGCAATGGCATCTCCTATTGCGGGCAACGACCCTGGGCAGGTGACTCTCATTCTATTGGGTCCAACAGCCCTGGGCAATAGCATCTCCTATTGGAGGCAATAGCCCTGAGCAGGTGAGTCTCATTCTATTGGGGCCATCAGAACTGGGCAATAGGATCTGCTATTGTGGGCAACAACCCTGGGCAGGAGGTGCTCCTTCTATTGGGGCCCACAGTCCTGAGAAGTAGGATTCCTATTGTGGGCTACAGCCCTGGGCAGTGAGTCTCATTCTATTGGGGCCTGTTCTATTTTGGGCAATAAAATGGGGCAGGAGACTCTTATTCTATTGGAGGCAATAGCCCTGGACATTAGGAAATCATTCTATTGGGGCAAACAACCCTGGACAGGAGGATCTTTTACTATTCCCCAGGGCTGTTGGCCCCAATAGAATGAGATCCTCCTGCCAGGGCTGTTGCCCGCAATAGGAGATCCTATTGCCCAAGCCTGTGGGCCCCAATAGAATGAGACTCACCTGTTCAAGGCTATTGACTGCAATAAGAGATGCTATTGCCCAGGGCTGTTGGCCCCAATGGAATGAGATTCACCTGCCCAGGGCTGTTTCCAGCAATAGGAGGTTCTATTGCCCAGGGCTGTTGGCCCCAATAGAATGGGACCTTCCTGCACAGGGCTGTTGGCCCCACAGAATGAGACCTTCCAACCCGAGCTGTTGCCTGCAATAAAATGAGACTCACATGCCCAGTTCTGTTGCTTGCAATGGAATGAGATCCTAATGCCCAGGGCTGGTGGCCCCAATAGAATGAGATCCTTCTACCCAGGTCTGTTCCCCACAATAGAATGAGAGCCTCCTGCTCCTGGCTGTTGGCCCCACAGAATGAGACCTTCCTGACCAGGGCTGTTGCCTGCAATAAAATGAGACTCACTTGCCCCGTTCTGTTGCCCGCAACGGAACGAGATCCTATGCCCAAGGCTGTTGGCCCCAATAGAATGAGATCCTATGCCCAGGGCTGGTGGCCCCAGTAGAACGAGACCTTCCTGCCCAGGACTGTTGGCCCTAATAGAATGAGAACTTCCTGCCCAGGGCTGTTGGCCCCAATAGAATGAGAACATCCTGCCCAGGGCTGTTGGCCCCAATAGAATGAGAACATCCTGCCCAGGGCTGTTGGCCCCAATAGATTGAAACCTTCCTGCCCAGGCCTGTTGCCCACAATAAAATGAGACTCACCTGCCTCGTTCTGTTGCCCGCAATGGAACGAGATCCTAATGCCCAGGGCTGCTGGCCCCAATAGAATGAGACCCTCATGCCCAGGGCTGCTGGCCCCAATAGAATGAGAGCCTCCTGCCCAGAGCTGTTGCCCCCAATAGAATGAGACCCTCATGCCTAGGGCTGTTGGCCCCAATAGAATGAGACCCTCATGCCCAGGGCTGTTGGCCCCAATAGAATGAGACCCTCATGCCCAGGGCTGCTGGCCCCAATAGAATGAGATCCTGCTGCCCAGGGCTGTTGCTCACAATAGAATGAGACCCTCATGCCCAGGGCTGCTGGCCCCAATAGAATGAGAGCCTCCTGCCCAGGGCTGTTGGCCCCAATAGAATGAGATCCTCATGCCTAGGGCTGTTGGCCCCAATAGAATGAGACCCTCATGCCCAGGGCTGTTGGCCCCAATAGAATGAGACCCTCATGCCCAGGGCTGCTGGCCCCAATAGAATGAGATCCTAATGCCTAGGGCTGTTGCCCCAATAGAATGAGACCTTCCTGCCCAGGGCTGTTGCCCGCAATACAATGAGACTTACCTGCCCCCTTCTGGTGCCCGCAATAGAATGAGATCCTAATGCCCAGGGCTGTTTCCCCCAATAAAATGAGACCTTCCTCCCCAGGGCCAGGGCTTGAGCCTGCAACCAAGGTACATGCCCTTGGCTGGAATTGAACCTGGGACTCCTCAGTCTGCCAGCCGATCCTCCATCCGCTGAGCCAAACCGGCTAGGGCAGAGCTTGGAACATTTTTTCGGACTTAAATATTAACTCTAACTAGTTTCCTTCCTCCTCTGATGCCTGGAAACTTCCATGTCATCATGAGCAGGCAACACAGGGCTTCCTGGTCTACCATGGTAATTTTTTTCCCTTTTTTCTTCTTTCTTTCTTTCTTTCTTTCTTTCTTTCTTTCTTTCTTTCTTTCTTTCTTTCTTTCTTTCTTTCTTTCTTTCTTTCTTTCTTTCTTTCTTTCTTTCTTTCTTCCTTCCTTCCTTCCTTCCTTCCTTCCTTCCTTCCTTCCTTCCTTCCTTCCTTCCTTCTCTCTCTCTCTCTCTCTCTCTCTCTCTCTCTCTCTCTCTCTCTCTCTCTCTCGCTCTCTCTCTCTTTTTTTTTTTAAGCGCCCTGCAAGTTATCTTTGGATGAAATGGACAGGAATAATTTACTTCTGAAGTGGCGCTATGACAATCGACTACTTGTTTTCCATGGCGAGTACATTGACTTTGTCTGTAGAATAAATTCTTACATGACGGAGGTGTCTGCTTTTGCCACGGAGCTCAGAGTGCCGTGTGACAGAGGGAAGGTGAAATATCCAAGATGCGTTCCAAGACGCAGGTAACACGCGCCTTGTTCCTACAACTGGCTTTTGTTTTCTCGTCATATTCTTAGTTAAGAGATTCATCATGTTGGTCAATTTCAGAAACGTTAGTTTCTACAACACGCGCACTTCATGTTCATCATAAAGGGAAGCAATAATCCCCCCACCTCTTTTGTTTTGTTAATCCTGAGGATATTTTCCCATTGATTTTAGAGACAGTGGAAGAGAGAGGGAAAGAGAGAGAAATATTGATGTGAGAGAAATAGATCGATGGGTTGCCTCCTGCTTGTGCCTTGACCAGGGCCCGGGCCAGGGAGGAGCCCTTGACCAGAATTGAACTCTGGACCCTTCTGTCTGCAGGCCGATGCTCTATCCACTGAGCCAAACCGGCCAGGGCTCCATTGATATTTTAGAGAGTAAAAGGGAGGGGGAGAAACAGAGAGAAAGAAACATTGGTGAGAGAGACTCATCGTTTGATTGCCTCCCCCACATGCCCTTACCAGGGCTGGGGATTGAACCTGCAACCGAGGTACATGCCCTTGAGGGGAATTGAACCCCGGAGGGACCTTTCAGTCCATGGGCCGATGCTCTGTCCACTGAGTCAAAACGACTAGGGCAACGTTCTCTATTTTTTAAAAACCAAGCAAGCTGCTTGGCCGGTGTGGCTCACTGGTTGTCACGGTTCGATTCCTGGTCAGGGCACATGCCCAGGTTGTGGGCTCGATTCCCAGTAGTTTTCGTGCAGGAAACAGCCGATCAATGGTTCTCTCTCATCATTGATATTTCTATCCCTCTCTCGCTCTCTGTAATCAATAAAAAATAGATATATTAAAAACAAACAAACACCAAGCAAGCTCCTAATAATATTAATGAACTCGAAGCATTGTGTGCTGTGGGATACCTATAACACATTGGCAATTTGCTAAATAAATCAATTTCGATGAGCAATACTTAAGTGTGGAAAAATTAACCTTTGTGTTCTGAGATAGAAAATCACACTTTCTCCCACTTCCCAGTATAGGCTCAGAAATAATTAATAATTAATAAAGATCGGAAACACTGTGGCTCTTCTTTCTACTGAGAGGAAAGCACGTTAATAACAATAATTAAAATAATGGTATTTATTCCCAGGAACACGCTTCTCTATACAAATTTGGAATCATTTACTGAAGTGTTTCCTCATGGGACAATTTAAAACATATATTTTCCACTTCTTGACAAACAGAAAAATAACCTTTTTTAAACCAGAAAAACATTACGATAACACAATACAAT
Source organism: Plecotus auritus (assembly GCF_963455305.1). Lineage (NCBI taxonomy): Eukaryota > Metazoa > Chordata > Mammalia > Chiroptera > Vespertilionidae > Plecotus > Plecotus auritus. The sequence goes on from NC_137780.1 coordinate 2,115,064, forward strand.
GATGGTGTCTCTTGGTATTTTTTAACTGTGGTAAAAATCAGAACAGGAAATTTGTATACTGTATGCTGTTTAAATATTTTAGTGTATCTTGGCTTTCTAATTCCTAAGAGAAAAATAAGGAAATAACAGAAAAGTGGGGGGAAATGGTGAGAATTAGTAAGTGACATTGAGTTTATAAAAATAAATTGGTGGCATCATTTTTCAAGGTGGGTTTTATGCTTTATAAAAACCTAGTCAAAACAATGACTAATTATATGGAATACCAAAGATTGTAATGAATATTTAAGCAGAAATGATGCTTGTTTCAACTCTCTCTCTCTCTCCCTCTCTCTCAGGAGGTCATATTATAAAGAATCCTTTAAAATATGAATGGCAGAAATAAAAACCATATTTCAACACATCATAAAATCCTTTGAGAAACGTAATTTTTAGAAGAAAATGGTTGGATTAGAAACCTCTAAGTTTTAAGTTGCCTGAAGATTTGAATTTCAATTGTTTATGATGAACATTTTTTTTGTCTGAAAATAAAAAAATCCAAACAGGTTCCTTTATTTCTAGTTTGCACGTCTTCCATCTGTTCTATTATTGATCTTCACATCAAAATATTTCTGTCTTCTATTGTCCACTTACTTCCTTTATTTTTTTTGTTGCTGTTAATCCTCACCCAAGGATATTTTTCCCATTGAATTTCAGAGAGCGTGGGAGGGAAAGGGAGACACACACACACAGAGAAACACTGATGTGAGAGAGACACATTGATTGGTTGCCTCCCACATATGCCCAGTCAGGGGCTGGGGATGGAGCTTACAACAGAGCTACATGCCCTTGACTGAAATGGAACCCTCAACCCTTCAGTTCAGGGGCTCACATACCAATGGGAGACTAGTTATCACACAGGGATACAATGGACGGGGACTTGCATTTGTTTGTGTATGTCTTCAACACAACTTGAGAGAAAAGAAAAATTCAGTTTCTGTATTTACTCAGCAACAGGAATGACCAGGTATTTTGAAGATCTCATGTTTAAAATAATCGACTCTGATTTTGCATCTGGAAATTCCAATAAATAAGCCAATATTTTAAGTTGATCAATAAAAAAAAAAAAATGACTCTGTAAAACCACACCCATGGAAATAGACTGAACACTGCCTCTCCCCTCAGCGATGCTTCTGTCCAGGGATCCGCCCTCTGACTCCAGTGAGGGGATATTGGAAAGGAGTTATTTTCACTTGCTATTTTAGAATTATTTTTTTTAAATATTTTTATGGATTTCAGAGAGGAAGGGAAAGGGAGAGAGAGAGAAACATCAGTGATGAGAGGGAAGCATGGATGGGCTGCCTCCTGCACGCCCCCTACTGGGGATGGAGCCTGCAACCCGGGCATGTGCCCTGACCGGGAACTGAACCGTGACCTCCTGGTTCATAGGTCGACCCTCAACCACTGAGCCACGCCAGCCGGGCTCACTTACTATTTTCACATCTCATTTTTGATTGGACTATTTCCCCCAGTATATTCTAAGATCTATACTGATTGTTTAAGCATCCGATTCAATAGGCTGAAAGCCACACAGTTACCGCCATGGCTGTTTATTGATCCATCGGCAAGTAGTCTAACCCTTCCATGGTGAATAATTACTGTCTTGGTACAAGTGTAAGCAATGGTACTGTTTACTTTAAAATGAAAAAGAGGTTAACATATTACTTTTATGTCCTTTGAAATATAGTGAGAAAGAGCAGGCAATGCCAGAAGACTGGCAAGCTTTGAGGCAGGAGAAGCAGTCGGTGGGACTGGACACATATTTGGGGCAACAGGGCTTCTTCATTTACACGTGGGGTACTCCACGGTCCCTTCCCGACACACGGCTTGAAATGACTCCACTGACGTCACTGCCTTGTGTCCCGATTTGCACATAAATTCCACGATACCCCCTGTTTTTACATAATAGGGTTTGTCATCTTTCCCTTTTAACCGTATGTTCTTTTCATTCATGATTTTTTCTGATATTGCACAGGGATCTGAAAGTAGAAGAAATGAATAAAAGCAATTAGGAATCTTTCCTTTTATGGACTAATAAAGCTTCAACCCAATGATGGGTTTAGGTCAACATAAGATGGTGAAGTTATCGAAAGAGCTAATGTACATCATCAACGTGGGCCGAGTCCTGTTCTCCGCCCCGTCTGTGGGCCTCACAGCTCCTCAGCCGGCAGCTGCTCCTCCTCACACACCAGGAGGCTGAGGGGAAGGGAGGGTCAGGCACACCTGTCCAAGGTCACAGAGCTCATCAGGTGGACGATGCGTGTGGACCGGCAGTGTGACCCCAGGGCCTTGGCTCTGTCTGTGGGATGTGGGCACCCACAGGGTGACTTCCTATCCAGGGGACATGGGAGCCTGCTCCATGGTGCCCATGGTTCTTCCTTGTCCATGTGCCACTCAGCTGGCAGTGGCTACAAATGCTCCCAGTTCAGTCTCATTCTGCTGGGTTACATGATGCTAATATTTTTCTCTATGCCCACAAAACGGGGAAAGAGAACCATAGGAAATCACACAATTTCTAATAAATATTCTATTAAAATACAACTATATATACTTGATAATATATTTTTATATTTCTATATCAATCAATCTATGCATCCATCCATCCATCCACCTACCCACATCCATTTATCATATCTATATCTATCTATCTATCTATCTATCTATCATCTATTATCTATCTATCTATCTATCTACCTACCATCTATCTAATCTTCATTCTTCATGGTAAGCAGGCTGCATGGATGCAAGGGTAGATACTTAGAGAATTTTACAATCCCTACTTGATTATGAACACATTGCTCTACATCACTATCCCCCCTGTGCCCCTATCTGTAAAATCTGTATAAATATTTTCTTCTTCAGAAAGTTTTTCTTAGTGACATGAGGGAGGTACTAGTTTATTGCTATTGCAATGTGTCTGTAAGCATCATTTCATATATTATTCTATTGCTTACAACCTTGTCTATTTCCTGCAGGCAAGGTGCTATTGCATTGTGGAAAGTATTACATGCTAACCATGCTAACTTTCTTTTTTTGATTCAATTGAGTGGGGTGACATTGGTTAATAAAATTATATAGGTTTCCAGTGCACAATTCTATAATGCACCATCTGTATATTGCATTGTGTGCCCAACACCCAAACTCACATCTCCTGTCACCGTATATTTGACCCCCCCTTTATCCTTTACTATCCCACTAGCTCCTTCCCTCTGGTAACCACCATCCTGTTGTCTGTGTCTATGAGTTGTTGCTTGTTTGTTATCTCTGTCACAGACCTGATTTTATGTCCTCAGAGAATGAGAACTGCTTTCTAGTCCTAATGTTTGGAACGGATATTGCTTGTGCTGTGAAATTCGTCTTAGACTTGTCCATCTACTCAGTCCATCAAACTTGAGGTTTAGAATTTATCTTTGAAAAGCAATGCTTTCCCTCCCATAAAATCTAGCTTGGCACTATTTCTAGACTATTCTGACTTGGGTATGGTAACATTGATTTCCGGTCCTGGACTTACTGGGGTTGCTATAATCTCCCACAGAAGGGGACACATACACAGGAGAGGATGAGTCAGGTATGGACCACAGTGGGGTCAGTTAATGTATCAGAATGAGCCTCTCCCAATGTTCCTGTTTAAAGGACCTTTATCATTGTTCACATAGGGATTCTCCAAGCTCATAGCCCTACACACGAGTCTCCGCATGTGAAACATTGAGCCGGAGAGCTGTTGGTGAGCACAGTTGTAGACTCTGACTCCATGACTAGTAGACCGCACACGAGCTCATAAACATCACCCTCATGGTCTCAGGATCCAGAAGATTCTTGAGAACTTACCTATGCATCTCGGGGGTTTGGACCACTTTGCATAACTACAGGTTACATCTTTAGGACCCCGGAGCTCATAGTAGGCCTGGCACTGGTATTCCACTCTTGACCACGGAGGATACCCTTCCAATGGGAAGGAGGTGATGTCTCCATTGCTAATCGCTGGAGGAGGCCCACACTTGTCGGCAGATCCTGAAAAAGAGCATTTTAACTGTTGAAGAGAAAATTGTAGTTTTGTTGGAAACTATTCATGTAAAGCTGAACAGGAACTATTGTCCCTCTTTTGCATTTTAAACCTTGTAACCACCATGTTGTTCAAAATGCCTTAGATCCCCACACTCAAACGAGGACTCCATACATGCAGACTTCTCAATTCTTGGAAAAGGAAATGCTGGAATCAAAACACTTACTAAAGCAGGTTGGCAAGTGGGACCAGCCGTCCTCACCACACACCATCGAGCCGTTGGTGCTTCCATCTCTGTTTTCGTAGCCATCCAGGCATTGGTAGTCCAACGTGTCATTGGGTCGAAATGGTTTTCCGGTGAATACGGCTCTGGCATTCTCAAATATTGGCATGTCACAATGTTCTGAAGCAAAATAAAGGTGACCATTGTATTTCTAATGCCGAATCAAGTCCCATCTAAGAAAGCGAGTCTCATCCATTTGTGTGGATAAGTGAAGTTTCAGGTGGCAACTCTCTGAGTCCATGTTACTCTGGGCTGGACACGTTATAGAACAAGAAGAATAGATCTCCTGACCCATCCTCTCTGCTACCATTCAAAACCTCTAAATATAGGTTAGGAACCTTTCGTCTGACCTAGAGAAAGACTGTAGTCCTATGATCCATGATCCATGTATGTATATAAAGACCTTCTCTTCCATAATGACTCCTAGAATAGAAAACGTATCCATATTGAGTATAAAAACGAATGGCCAAGGGTACAGCTTTTTCACTACAGGGAGCCCCTGAAATGGAAAACAATGTTTTAAAAATGTAAGAACTGATATCTCCTTGGGTTCTTTAAAGTCAATCATCCCACCTTCTGTCGCATACGGTGTAGTTTTTCTTGAAAACAGTTTTATTTTTTAATATCTGTAGATGTTCCTAGTCTGCAAAGGTTATTGAGTGAATTAGTGGTAAATAACTCAACCCGCGTGCCGTGTGTAGGGAGAGCTGGACAAAGAGACTCCTTTACCTGCTTAGGCTGTTGTTTCGCTCAGATTCCTGAAGTCCAGTTCAAATCAGTGGTCACTGCTTTTCTAAAACACGCAGGGCCCCAGTGAAAGTTCAGCTCTACTAGATCCTGATGTATAATGCAATTATTCTCTCATTTCTAAATGATATCCACAAAACAACTTACAGAATCCCGTCTACTTAACCTGTGAAAGCCAGATAGGACTACAGATAAGAGCCCTCATTTATAACTTCATAGCATTAATACATGCAATCATAGTCCTGCCAGCAAGGCTCAGTGGTTGAGCATCAACCTATGAACCAGGAGGTCATGGTTCAATTCCGGGTCAGGGCACATGCCCAGATTGCGGGCTCAGTCCCCAGTAGGAGACAGCTGATCGATGATTCTTACTCATCACTGAAGTTTATATCACTCTCTTCCTCTCCCTTCCTCTCTGAAGTTAATAAAAATATATTTAAAAAATACATACAACCATAGGTGAAATGGTTGACAGCAATATATATGTGACATTGGGCAAGTGGTGTATTTATTTTTAATGTAAGCTATATTTTAAATTCTTCTTCAGTGAACACACAGCATGGCTTCAGTATAAATGACTCAAGTATTATAAAATTAACCTCCTTTTTATTGAACACTAGTAACATTCATGACTTACTGTTCACCGTTACTTAATTCAATACAATGATATAATCTATTTGCTGTCAAAAAGTTAGAACTTTTCAGGCACATTCAGAACAAAAAACTAAAATATCTTTGTTTTGGTTGTTGTTAATCCTCGGCCAAGGATATTTTTTCCATTGATTTTTAGAGAGAGTGGATGGGAGGGAGAGAGTGGCGGAAAGAGAGAGAGAGAGAGAGAGAGAGAGAGAGAGAGAGAGAGAGACTCATCGATTGGTTGCCTCCTGCATATCCCTGGGATTGAACCTGCAACCCAGGTATGTGCCCTTTGTGGGACATCAAACTGAAGACCCTTGGGTGTTCGGGCCCACACTCTAACTACTGAGCTACACCAGCCATGGCGAACTATGCCTTACTTTTAAAACAAAGAAGACTTGGTCCATTCAGCTTGAGAGTCGACACATGAAATGTTCCACAGAAATAAGTCTGGTCTCAGAAAATGACAGACTGGGTCTTGGAGCTGTTTACTTACTCACAGGGATGCATACGGGACGAGGGGACCAGCCGTTCTCCCCACAGGTCATCGTATTCTGTGGGTTTTGAAGACCGTAGCCCAGGTGGCACATAACAGTTCTAGATTGGCCCTGGACATATATTTCTTCAGTAACTGGAGAATACCCATGTATCAGATGCTTGAAAGAACATTTCCCTAGGAAGTATAAATTGATAATAAGAAATAAGAAATTTGGTTTAAGACATGAAAAATCATCTTTGCAATATTTAAGGTAGAATGCATGAGCACCCAAAAAGAACACATCGCTTGAGAGGAACTAGAGTTGCCAGCAAGTGTTTTTTAAAAGAGAAAAATCAAGATGAAAGAGAATCTGTCGTTTTCCCAATTAAACTATGAATAAAGGACATCACTATTGTTATAAAGTTTTTATTTTGATCCCCCATTTTCTTTTTTTCAGTGAATCCTCACCCGAGGATATTTCCCCATTGATTTTTAGGGAGAGTGGAAGAGAGAGGGAGAGACAGAGAGAGACATCGATGTGAGAGAGATCCAATGATTGGTTGCTTTCTACATGCGCCCTGACCAGGGCTGGGGAACCTACAACCGAGGTACGTGCCCTTGGCTGGAATCGAACTCGGGACCCTTCACTCCGAGGGCTGACACTCTATCCACTGAGCCAAACCTGCTAGGGCAGTCTCCCATACTGTTAATGAGGAGTCTATCATAAAAGAAAAATCCTACATTGGTCTTCCTGCTCATAGAGCGCTTCCCTCGACCTTGTTGGACTCATGTTTTTCTCTCTCCACCGTGAAATGTTTCTACGTGCACAGGAGGAAGAGACTGGCTTACTGAGGCAGGGTATTTCCGGTGACCATCCATCTTGTGTGCAAGTCATGACACCCAGGCTAGTCTGTGAAGGAGGCACATAGCCGTAGTCACAGAAATAGGCTAACGATCGCCCCATATATACTGGAAAGTGTGATTTAGATGTATCAGCATGGAGCAGCCGTCCATGTTTTATTTCCGGAAATCCGCAGGGTTTCACTAGCAACGAAAACAAAGAACACACAGTCTGAATAATGTTTTGCATTCACAAAAATCCAATGAGAGTTAAATTGTTTCAACGGTGAATTATTTCCGTTTCTTATCGTACAGATAATACACATTGCGTTAGGGTTTCTAGGACACGAAAAGTTATAAAATTCAGATGATGTAAATAACACTTGTTTTCTGAACATTTCACAATATATACGAATATGGAATCATAAGAGGGTACACCTGAAACTAATAATTATATGCCCACTTTATGCAGGAGGCAACCAATCAATCAATAGACAATAATTTTCCTTGTCATTGTTATGCACACTGAGGTCTGTGTCACGGTGGTCATGGCATCCTCTTTAAGGCACCTGACTGTCCACATTCATTTGGCCTTGGCCTTGAGTGAACACGGAGCCATTGACCTGTTATGTGTATCATTTCTCTTGTCATCCATGGAAGATCCAGCTAAAGTGGGGGCCCCTTTGACAATGAACTGGTATACAAGGAACAGCAATGAGACTGTAGAGACAGAAAACCCTGGGAAAGGGGCAACCCCCCAGGAATGAAATACCCTGTGGCCTGAGGGGCGTTGTGTGACAGGGGATGGCTTTAGCAAGTGCACAATGTCTCCCACATTCATCCCCCTCATACAAGGGAGCCCCGTGCCCCTCCCTTGAGTGAGGCCGGACTCAGGGACGCTCTTCTGAAGAGTTCACGTGGCTGAGGGGACCCTGTGTGACCAGGTCATCAATGCCATGGAGGCGCCTCCAGGGCCCTCAGGTCTCTCGCTCTGGGGAGGGTTACCTGCCACTCAGGCCACCGATGGAGACGCCCAGGTGGACGGATGTGCAGGCTCCTGCACACGCCCTGGGCAGCGACCCAGGGAGCAGCAGGGAGCACCCCAGACCAGGCAGCGAAGCGGCTCCCAAATGCTGACCCCGCCCACGCTGACACACAGGGGGCGGTTGTATGAGGCAGTATGTTCAGGGGTGTTTGTTACACAGACATCAATGTCTAATGTACCAGGTGTTGAATGGTAGTAGTCTTACCCAATATCCTAGGTCAGATATTAGAATTATATTATCTGACACACACACACACACACACACACACACACACACACACACACTTAACATTGAATAGCAAAATTTAGAAGAGTTTTTTTCACTTACAATGACGGGATGTTGTCCCACTTAGAATTGGAGACTTTGAAAAGCAAAGAATGCCTGTCAGTCCTCTGCTTTACCTTCTCAGTGAGGCCATGACTGGGCTTCTCAGGAACCCATTTCTTTGGGTTTAAGAGAAGTAATTTCATAACGAAGAAGCAGGTCAAGACATGAATGGGACTTACGGACACATCTTGGAAGAGGTAGCCAGCCTAGAAGAGTGCATTCTGTCTTATTTCCCATCAAGGGAGGATAGAAACCATTTCTACACTGGTATGTGATTACATAATCAAGTTCGTATTGGTTCATTTTAGGAGCAAAGTCACCGTTGGGAATTATTGGAGGGTCACATGTTAATTCTGAAAAGAAAAAGGACATGTGGATTATGCAGATACTAGTAATTATCCCATCAATGTATTCTTTTAAAAAAATATACATTTTTATTGATTTCAGAGAGGAAGGGAGAGGGAGAGATAGACACATCAATGATGAGAGAGAATCATTGCTAGGCTGCCTTCTGCACGCCCCCTACTGGGATCCAGCCCATAACCCAGGCATGCGCCCTGACCGGGAATCAAAAGATGACCTGGTTCATAGGTCAACACTCAATCACTTGAGCCACATGGGCCAGGCTCCATCAAGGTATTATTTATTGTTACCTTACAACACAGAAACTGTCTACTGGTCAATTTATTAAAAAATTACAGACAACCCTGGTTGGAGTGAGTGTGAGAGGCAACCAATCCATATGTCTCTCTCACATTGATGTTCCTCTCTCTCTTGCTCTCTCTCTCGCCCTCTCTCGCTCCCCCTTCTCCCTCATATCCACTCTTTCTTTAAAGATCAATGGAAAAAATATCCTCGGGTGAGGATTAAAAAAAAGTAAAGGCAAATGAAAAAGGGCAAAGTCCTACTTAAGAAGGAGCTAAATCTTCCCATCAGTTTCAGCTCACCTTGTCCACGAGCCCAGGAGACCCACAGGGCGAGGATGACCTTGACTAGGAACAGCATGGTGGGGCTCCCCGGGGGTGTTAGCACAGATGGTCCCGCGCTGCTGTTTGGGGTTAAATCTGCTTCCTGAGCCCTTACCAAGTGTGGCTCTGAATTTAAGTGAAAGTACCGGGAAGTTAGTTGACTGAGGTCAACTCGGGAGATAACAAAGTCCAAAGACTTTTGCAATTCTGTACATTTGCATGAACGATTTCACAATCATGTCTTGACTTCATTCCCTGACAGGTACTTGGACAGCTTTCCTTAGGGACAGTAATAGTAAGGCTGGTTCCAAAAGTGATACAAAACTCTAATCTTTAAACACTTCTTAGGAATGGGGGAGGTTCTTCCTCCACCAGGAGGTTCACGTGGGAATAGCTCTGACTGCATGTCCCTGTGACTGTCTCTTGTCCTCTCGTTGCTCTCACCCGGCTGCAGTCCTTAGGGGTCTATGGACACCAGCCAGTGTGTCCACACAGTGTCCGCTCCTGTCTGTAGGGCAGCACTGATTTTTTTTTTGGCAAATTCACAACAGACCCCACCACCAAGTCCAAGGATTTCAGCACATTCTTGATATTCAACTTTTTTTTTCATGTTTTATTGATTTTAGAGAGAGAGAGAGAGAAACATCAATGAGGGATAGAGACAGGCACTGAGGTGATTTCTGGCCAGAGACGGAACACATAGCATGTTGGTTTGTCACATTTTACTGAGATGCTTATAAGAAGAAATCCGTTGGCCTCTCAGATTACAATGACATCTTCCACATGGTATTTAATGCAAGTTCTGATGAGTGAATAAAAGCGAGTTACAGAAAAATAAATTGAGAAGAACTGGATTAATATTTAAAAATTCTGAATGAAGGCGCATATTTTAATGTGGAACCTGCCACATAGCTCTCATTTTATGCACAAGTGGGATACTCCACTTTCCCTTCTCGACATCGTGCTCGGAATGCAGATGCTGGTGACATTGAACGATAATAACGTCGACACCTAAACTCAACAAAATCGTTTGTTCTAACATAAACTTTTTTCTCATATGACCACTTCAACTCTATGTTATGTTCATTCATGATTTCTTCTGATATTACACATGCACCTGAAGATAAAAATAAATAAATAAATAAATAAATAAATAAATAAATACAACTAAGTATTATACAGATATTTTCTACTTTCCTGAAGAACTTTCTACACAGATCCAGGAATTTATTCTCAAACCCTTTCCAAACCACTTCATTGAAAATCCATCATGTTGCTATAACTCATTGTAAACGATCAATGATGTAAAAATGAGGTACTCTGTGGAATGTGTGATCATTGCATGTTATAATCAATGTTCACAATGTCAACTACGCTATGAAGGGCTTTCATTAAAGGATCCTTGAAGGGGGTGGTGGAGGTGGAGAGCATGGAGGGGGCATAAGTGGTGATGGGGACAATAAATTACAATAAAGAAAAATGATTGTTTCTTGCTGTTGTTGCTCCAGAATTTTTCAGACTTTATACCCTCAGCCATGACTGTTTGGTGGTCAACAGAACAGGAGACAGTCCATGCAGGTTCTGTTGTAAGCAGCAAACAGGGCGTTCATTGCATGGGTTTCCCAGGGCCTCGAGGATATTACAGGACTTACCCAAGCATTTGGGTGGTTCGGACCACTTTCCGTCACGGCACGTTATTCTCCTGTTTCCCTCAAGTTCATAGTAGGCCTGGCACTGATACTCCACTGAAGACCCGGGAGCGTAGACTGGTGATGGGAAGGTGGTAATGTCTCCATTGTCAATAGCGGGAGGGGGCCCACATTTTCCTGCAGAATCTACAAGTATTATTTGATTTATTAAGAGACAAAAACCATCTGACAGAACACCGTGGAATGTACAAATCCCTCACAATAGGTAATAAGAAGACGTGAGGGGGGGTCTAGGAGAGAAAGGATTCATTGGAGAAATTCTAATCATCTAAAGTGAGAATCACAACGTTTTGCAGCCCTTCCATTGATGCTACGGTGAGACTCACATAAGCCAGAAAGAAATCCACGTGCTTTGTCCCGTTGTGGTGAAAAAAATGGGCCGACACATGGTTCAGTGTGCCTTCGGATTCTAGGTACTTAATCTTTATTTTCCTTTAAAATTTTTAAAAATTGATTTTTAGATAGAGAGGAAGGGGAGGAGAGAGAGAGAGAGAGAGAGAGAGAGAGAGAGAGAGAGAGAGAGAGAGAAAGAGAGAGAGAGAGAGAGGAACATCGATTGGCTGCCTCATGCATGCCTCCTACGGGGGATCAAGAGCACAACCCCAGCATGTGCCCTGACCGGGATCGAACCAACAGGGGATGACAGTCAACCAACCGAGGCACAGCAGCCAGGGCTACAGCTATTGCTTTTTTCTTTTTTTCTTTTTCAATTAATATTTCTTTTTTTTTTAATTGTTTGAAGTATTACAAGTAGTAGTACATATGTCTCTTTTTTTTCCCCCATTGACCTCCCCTCAGCCTCCCCTTCCCCCCAGTACATGCCTTTACCTGCCCACCCCCCAGTGTCTTTTATCCATTGGTTATGCTTATATGCATGCGTACAAGTCCTTCAGTTGATCTCTTACAGCCCCCCCGCCCCCCCCAAAACCTCCTCTGCCTTCCCGCTGTAGTTTGACAAGCTATTGCTTTTTTAAAATATGTTTTTAATGATTTCAGAGAGGAAGGGAGAGGGAAAGAGAGAAACATCCACGATGAGAGAGAATCATGGATCGGCTGCCTCCTGCACGCCCCCTACTGGGGATGGAGCCCACAACCTGGGCATGTGCCCTTGACCGGAATCCAACCCAGGACCCTTCAGTCCGCAGGCCGACGCTCTATCCACTGAGCCACACCAGCCGGGGCCACAGCTCTTTCTTTATAAAATGCAGAAGGAGACAGAACCTCAGAGCGCAGCGTTGCACTTACTGATGCGGCTGCACGTCGGGGGTGTGGACCAGCCGCCTTCCGCACACGTGATGACATCCTGGCTGCTGGCGAGGCTGTAGCCCTTGTCACAGACGATCTGCACCGTGTCCCCCTCCTGGTGCGTTTGCCCTGAAGATGGGGAGCGCCCATGTTCCACCCAAGGGAAGAAGCACTGTCCTGCAAATGCAACGGTGATGACCAGGAATCCTGCCTGGGGAAAGCGGCTCCATGGGGCCAGCTTCCAGGCAGAAATCAAAGGTGAAGATGACGCCCTTAAAAACCAGTTCACGCCAATGACCATGGGAACGTGTGCTACCGCTCAGTCCTGACTGCTCTGTAAAGCACGTTTGTACGTTTGTCACGGGCTTTGGGACATCAGAGAAGTGACGGTGGTTTTTCTCATGCGATGGACTCAATCGCTTCCCAGCCCTCCATCCCCCGGGCTTGCTCGCATCCTTGCTCTCTCTCCTGATGGTTCTCTTGGCGGCTCCGCCCTCACGGAGAGAGGGAGAGGGTGTAACTCACAAACATACAAAGGAAGGAACCTCGCAAAAATGCTCCTGGAATAGCCAGAGGGACAGCATAGGGTGGACAGAGGTTACATGTCAAAAATGAACGCTCCCGAGAAACATTGTGTTCTTATAATGACCAAGGGAGCGTGTTTACTAATCAATTACATCTCAGTAGTGGACATGGCCCACCATGGGTATTTGACACGGAAAATGTAGATATTTCATCCAGTTTGTATCTTCCTTTTTGCGGATGCAGTTTCTGAAGAATGACCTACCTTCCCTTCGCTGGCTCCACCAGCCCCTGACACGGTGATGGTTTCAGGGGTGGGCAAACTTTTTTTTTTTTTATTAAATATATTTTATTGATTTTTTACAGAGAGGAAGAGAGAGGGATAGAAAGTTAGAAACATCGATGAAAGAGAGACATCGATCAGCTGCCTCCTGCACGCCCCCTATTGGGGATGTGCCCGCAACCAAGGTACATGCCCTTGACCGGAATCGAACCTGGGACCCTTGAGTCCGCAGGCCGACGCTCTATCCACTGAGCCAAACCGGTTAGGGCGTGGGCAAACTTTTTGACTCGAGGGCCACAATGGGTTCTTAAACTGGACCGGAGGGCCGGAACAAAAGCATGGATGGAGTGTTTGTGTGAACTAATATACATTCAAAGTAAAGGAGCGGAGGGGACAGCAAGAGAACCCTCTGCTCTTTCGGCTCTGCGGGCCGGATAGAACAGCCGAACAGGCCGGATCCGGCCCGCGGGCCGTAGTTTGCCCACGGCTGGTCTAGATCCTGTGATCCCTCCTGCACGCCCCCTCCCGCCCCTTCACTGAGTCCGCTGAGAACCTCATCGGGGAACGGTGGGGGCTCTTACTCACGGATACATCTCGGCCTCGGCGACCATCCTTCCTCCGTGCAGTTTATCCGAGTCCAGAGGGATCCGGAAGGGGACACGAAGCTGCGATCACAGGAGTAGTAGAAGTATCTCCCCGCAGCGACCGGGAAGGCTGGCTTATAGCTGTTCTCCTCATATATGTTTCCATGTTTTATTTCTGGGAAATCACAAGTTCTTCCTGAAGGAAGAGAAGACAGGATCCCGGATGAACGAACAATTCTCCTTTATCAGCCTCACCCCCTTCAGGCCCTGTTGAAGGTAATCACCTCTTCAAAGGCCTTATCTGCGCGCACAGTTACATGCTGAGGCCCCGGGAGTGTGGACTTCAGTCCAACCCGTGCCAACTGAACACACAGAGGTGCTTCTGTCCGCACGAGGGGCCGGGCCCCTGAGCGGTGGCTGTGCCCTGACACATCGGTGCACCTCCTACTACAGAGCGTTTGAAAGAGTGCACTGGTTCCCATCTTTTAAAAAATGTGTATTTGTATGGATTCTAGAGAGCGGAAAGGGGAGGGAGAGAGAGAAACATCAGTGGTGAGAGAGAGTCACTGTCCGCCTGCCTCCTGCACACTGGGCATCAAGCCTGCAACCTGGGCATGGGCCCTGACCGGGAATCGAACCGTGACCTCCTGCGCATGGGACGTTGCTCAGTCAACCACTGATCTACACTGGCCAGCTACTTAAAAAAAAAAAAAAGATTTTCTTTTTTTTTATTGATTTACAAGGGAAAGAAAAAAGAGGAGGGATATAGAGAGAGAAACACTGATATGGGCCATTGAGCCCCAAACCCGGGCATGTGCCCTGACTGGGGATCGAATCGACAACAGTTCAGGGCATGGATGATGGCCCAGCACCTGGCCACACCGGGGCTCAAGGTTCCTTTCAGAAAGAGCTCATTAGTGAAGAACAGTGTTAGCCTGGGTCGGAAGCTTTGCTGAGTGGGTGTCATTGGGGTGGCCAGTGAAGGAATTGCCCAAATGTAAACTGACCTAATGGACATCAGCCGCATGCCGCAAGCCGCATGTTACGTAAACGAATTCCTCCTGTAACTAAGGAACAAGCACAGCGATTTGCAAGTGGCGGGACAAAGTCTCCTAAGGCATGCTAGAGGTCTCCTTTACAGCGACTCAGGAATGAGAGAATGTGATTTCAGGGAAAGAAGGGATTTTATTTTATTTTATTTTTAAATATATTTTATTGATATTTTACAGAGAGGAAGGGAGAGGGATAGAGAGCTAGAAACATCGATGAGAGAGAAGCATCGATCAGCTGCCTCCTGCACACCTCCCACTGGGGATGTGCCCTCAACCAAGGTACGTGCCCTTGACCGGAATCGAACCCGGGACCCTTCAGTCCGCAGGCCGACGCTCTATCCACTGAGCCAAACCGGTTTCGGCAAAATAAGGGATTTTAAATGATAGAATAGTTAAGATGAAATATTCAGAAGGATGGTAAAAGGGGGGGAGGAAATGTCATTGTGTAAATAAAATCTTACAGATTCTAAAATGCAATGAATGCTATTAGAACTCATGTACAAAATAAATTGCTTTTTCATTAAAGATGAGTTAAAGAAACTACCAATCATATTTGTTATAAGGTACCATTATTTAACATATGGGGTTGCATTGACACATAATAGAGACCACATATTATTCTAAAGAATGCATGTCAGTGCACCATAGAGATAATGCTATGAAATACATGAATTTATTTACTCAACACTTAACAGTGAACTCAGAAATCTAATAAAAATGATTGAGATTCCACTGGAAATTAAG
Organism: Plecotus auritus; assembly: GCF_963455305.1. Lineage (NCBI taxonomy): Eukaryota > Metazoa > Chordata > Mammalia > Chiroptera > Vespertilionidae > Plecotus > Plecotus auritus. The sequence continues at coordinate 2,130,567 of NC_137780.1, forward strand.
AATGTATTTTACTTTTTGTTGAAACAGACATTTCTTTTTACCCGCTGCTAACTCATTGCAATACTAAGTTGATTGCAATGTTCATTACTTTTACAGGCTTATGAGGGGTTAATTGAGATACAGTACACGGCGGCACGTACTTGAAATGACTGATTTCAGGAGTTTTCACAAAGCAACCTATAAAGCAATCACCACACATAAGATTGTGAGGATTGCCATCGTTCCCAATGTGTCTGAACACAGTCCAATATTCGCGCAATCGGCATTGCCAGCCCTTTCGCTGTGGAACTCGGGAAGCAAAATTAAACATAATTGGTTGTATTTTCCTCAAAAGGTTATTCTCTGTTGTGATCTCCCAATACAGACGGGGCTTCCTGGTCGAGCCATTAAAAAAACAGACCCATGAACGTAGATGTAACATGAAGTGCCAGGTCGGAGCACGCTGCCTGGTCAGCTCTGTTTGCAACTCACCTTGTCCATGAGCGCAGGAGACCCACAGGGCGAGGATGACCTTGACTAGGAACAGCATGGTGGGGCTCCCCGGGGGTGTTAGCACAGATGGTCCCGCGCTGCTGTTTGGGGTTAAATCTGCTTCCTGAGCCCTTACCAAGTGTGGCTCTGAATTTAAGTGAAAGTACCGGGAAGCTAGTTGACTGAGGTCAACTCGGGAGATATCAAAGTTCAAAGACTTTTGCAATAACTGTAAATCTGCATGAACGATTTCACAATCATCTCCTGAGTGACTTCCCTGAAAGGTACTTACAGCTTTTCTTAGGGACAGTCATGGGCTGGTTCCAAAAGTGATACAAAACTCCAATCTTCAAACACTTCTTGGGAATGGGTGAGGTTCCTTCTCAACCAGGAGGTTCACGTGGGATTAGCTCTGACTGCATGTCCCTGTGACTGTCTCTTGTCCTCTCGTTGCTCTCACCCGGCTGCAGTCCTTAGGGGTCAATGGACACCAGCCAGTGTGTCCACACAGTGTCCGCTCCTTCTGTAGGGCAGCACTGATTTTTTTTTTGGCAAATTCACAACAGACCCCACCACCCAGTCCAAGGATTTCAGCACATTCTTCACGTTCAAGTTCTTTTTTTTTTTTTTCATATGTTTTGCTTGTTTTTAAATGAGAGGGAGGCCCAGGGAGAGAGAAAAACATCAAAGGTGAGAAACATCTACCTGCTGCCTCCTGCACGCCCCCTACTGGGGATCGAACCCATGACCCCAGCATGAGCCCTCACCTGGAATGAACCTGTGCCCTCTAGGTGCATGGCTTGGCGTCCAACCCACGGAGCCACGCTGGCCGGCCCAGGCCCCTTTCATTTGAGGGCACCACATAACCAGAGGCGTGCCACGGAGAAAATGGGAAGCGTGACGTCTAACCCAGTCTGAGAACTGGTTTGGCCGATCAGCTTCTGCTCAAATACTAACTGGAGACCAGTTATCACAGAGCTTCCCCTGGACGGGACTTGGATTTGTCGTCATGTGCTTTCAGAATGGGTTCTGAGAAAACAGAAATTCAGTTCCCATATTGACTTCGGGTCAGGGGACTATTTTAAGATTTGTAACTTTAAAATAACTGGTTATTTTTGTCACATAGAAGAGCCAAGGTTCAACTCCATCCAACAGCTCACACCCTGTAGCTGGAACCATGAAGGCTGCCCTTCTTCCTCGCAACGAGTCTTCTTCAGTTCACGATTCACCTCTGACTCCAGTAGGAGAACGTAGTAAAGAGGTTATTTCCACTTAGTATTTGAATGTATATTATCTATGAAGGCATAGTTGTTAATCCCCCCCCCCCCCCCGAGGATATATTTTCCCATTGATTTTTAGAGAGAGTGGAAGGGAGGGCAGGAAGAGGAGAGAAGAGAAGAGAAGAGAAGAGAAGAGGAGAGGAGAGGAGAGGAGAGGAGAGGAGAGGAGAGGAGAGGAGAGGAGAGGAGAGGAGAGGAGAGGAGAGGAGAAGAGAAGAGAAGAGAAGAGAAGAGAAGAGAAGAGAAGAGAAGAGAGAGATGTGAGAGAGACACATCGATTGCTTGCATTCTGCACACACCCCACCGGGGGCAGGGATCAACCCTGCAAGCCAGGTACATGCCCTTGACCTCCAGGAATTGAACCCCTGGTCCTCAGGCCAATGCTCTGACCACGGAACCACACCAGACAGGGCATTTTGAACGTGTAGCTTTTTATTGTACGACTTCCCGCAGTACCTTCTAAGCTCCAATGTTTTGTTTGACTGGTTAAACATCCGATTGAATAGGCAGAAAGCCACCCTGTTCCGTCCATTGCTGTTTATTGCTCTATTGCCAAATAGTCGAATCTCATGATCGTGAGGAATTATTGTCTTGGTGCAAGTGTAAGCGATGATATAGTTGTGTTAACATCTTTGGGAGACGATTAAGTTAAGAAGGAGGTTAAAATATTGCTTTTATGTCCTTTGAAATATAGTGGGAAAGAGCAGGCAATGCCAGAAGACTGGCAAGCTTTGAGGCAGGAAGAGCAGTCGGTGGGACTGGCCACATATCTGGGGCCACAGGGCTTCTTCATTTACACGTGGGGTACTCAACGGTCCCTTCCAGACACATGGCTTGAAATGACTCCACTGACGTCACCGCCTTGTGTCCTGATTTGCACATAAATTCAATGATATCCCCTGTTTTTGCATAATAGGTTTTGTCATTTTTCCCTTTTAACTGGATGTTCTTTTCATTCATGATTTCTTCTGATATTACACAGGGATCTGAAAGTAGAAGAAATGAATAAAAGCAATTAGGAATCTTTCCTTTTATAAACAAATAAACCTTCAACCCAATCACTAGCCTAGAGGATGAAATAATGAAAAGAGCAAATATACATCATGTGGGCCAAGTGTGTTGCTATTGCAATTTGACTGTAAGCAACATTCATATCCTCCTATGTAATAAAAGCCTAATATGTTAAGTGCCTGGTCTTCTGTTCATCAGTTCAAACAATCAAAGTGTAATATGCTAAGGCCGCTCAACCACTCGCTATGATGTACACTGACCACCTGGGGGCAGACGCTCCTAACAGTAGGTTAGCTTGCTGCTGTGGTCTGGCCAATCAGGACTGAGCGAGATGGTCTGGAGCCCTTCCTCAGTCCCTCCCTGGCTGGCCAACTTCCTGCATCCCTCCCTGACCCCAAATGTGCACCGGTGGGGTCCCTTGGCTTAGCCTGTTCCCTCTAGCAATATGGGACCCCTCAGGGGATGTTGGAGAACGGGTTTCGGCCTGATCCCGCATGCAAGGCCGAGGGACCCCAATGGTGCACAAATTCGTGCACTGGGCCTCTAGTATATAATAAAAGGTACTATGCAAATTGACCCTAATGGCGGAAAGACTGGGAAAGACCGGTCGTTATGACACACACTGACCACCAGGGGATAGACGCTTAACGCAGGAGCTGCGCCCCAGTGGTCAGTGCACTCCCACAGGGGAGCTCCGCACAGCCACTAGCCGGGCTGATGGCTGCGAGTACAGCGGTGGTGGCTGGAGCCTCTTCTGCCTCCTCAGCAGCGCTAAGGATGTCCTACTGTGGCTTAGGCCTGCTCCCCATGGACAGTGGGCCTAAGCCATCAGTTGCACATCCCCAGAGGGCTCCCGGGCTGCCAGAGGGATGTCTGACTGCCAGCTTAGGCCCGTTCCCCCAGGGAGCGGGCCTAAGCCAGCAGGTGGACATCCCCTTAGGAACCCCCCCTCCCCGCTGGACCCCCCAAATGCACAGATCTTCGTGCACCAGGCCTCTAGTATTGTAATAAAGTTTCAGACATTTTCTTTTTTCTATGGGGAGACTGTTCTTACATTGTAGAACTTTATACATGCTAAAATTTTTCATTTACTTTAAAAAATGATATTTATGGGGTGATATTGGCGAATAATATTACATAGGCTTTGAATGTTTAATTCTATAAAACATTATCTGTATATTACATTGTGTGCCCATCACCCAAAATCAAATCATCTTTCACTGACATATATCTGACCCTCTTTACCCTCTACTACTGCCCCACCCGCTTCCCCTCTGGTAACCACTATAGTGTTGTCTTTGTCTGTGAGATTTTATTGTTTGTTCATTTGTTGCAACTTTCTATCCCACATATAAGTGAAATCAATGGTTCATATTCTTTCTGTCTGACTTAAAAGTAAAAAATTTTCCCTTAGCACGATATTCTCACGGTCCATCCATGTTGCTGCAAATGGCAGTATTTCAACTTTTCTTAAGTCCAATTTTGAAGATAATTTGACTCCTATTACTCTTCTCTTGAAGCAAGTATTTTATATTCTAGTTCAGCCATCACTGTCATTGATAAGGCCTTAGACATAGCTAAAGGTTATGTTCCAACACATCCCATTAACTATTACATGATGAAACATGATAGAATAACACATATGACTCCTGATATCCAGAAATTTTGAAATGTTTCCCAGTACATTCAGATGTATATATTATGTGAGTTCCACACACCTGACAAAACACTTTTTCTGATCTTTCCTTTATAACTTTACTACTCCAAGCAAAATTTACCTCCTTGCTTTAATATACCATATGTCTGTGTAATTTTTTTTACAAGATGTTGGATGTTGCCTTTGATGACCTTCGTAAATGCTCTCTGCTTATTTCAATTCCAAGACTCAAACATAGTCTTAGCTCTGTCACAGAACTGATTTGTGTCCCAAGATAATGAAAATGGCTTCTTATTCTAGGTTGTGGGAACAGCTCTTGCTTGTGCTGGGACACATGTGTTAGACTTGTCCATCTACTTAATCATTTCAGCTTCAGATTTAGAATTTTTTTTTGAAATTCAATACTTTCTTTTCTATATAACCCAGTTTGGTATTTCTAGACTATTCTGACTTGGGTATGGTAACTTTGATTTCCGGTCCTGGACTTACTGGGGTTGCTATAATCTCCCACAGAAGGGGACACATACACAGGAGAGGATGAGTCAGGTATGGTCCACTGTGGGGTCAGTTAATGTATCAGAATGAGCCTCTCCCAATGTTCCTGTTTAAAGGACCTTTATCATTGTTCACATAGGGATTCTCCATGCTCATAGCCCTACACACAAGTCTGCAATGTGAAACATTGAGCCGGAGAGCTGTTGGTGAGCACAGTTGTAGACTCTGACTCCATGACTAGTAGACCGCACGCGAGCTCATAAACATCACCCTCATGGTCTCAGGATCCAGAAGATTCTTGAGAACTTACCTATGCATCTCGGGGGTTCGGACCACTTTGCATAACTACAGGTTACATCTATAGGACCCCGGAGCTCATAGTAGGCCTGGCATTGGTATTCCACTCTTGACCCTGGAGGATACACTTCCAATGGCAAGGAGGTGATGGCTCCATTGCTAATCGCTGGAGGATGCCCACACTTGTGTGCAGTTTCTGAAAAAGAGCATTTTAACTGTTGAAGAGAAAAATTGTGGTTTTGTTGGAAACTATTCATGTAAAGCTGAACAGAAACTGTTGTCCCTCTTTTGCATTTTAAACCTTGTAACCACCATGTTGTTCAAAATGCCTTAGATCCCCACACTCAAGCGAGGACTCCATACATGCAGATTTCTCAATTCTTGGAAAAGGAAATGCTGGAATCAAAACACTTACTAAAGCAGGTTGGCAAGTGGGACCAGCCGTCCTCACCACACACCATGGAGCCCAGGGCGTTTCCATCTTTGTTTTCGTAGCCATCCAGGCATTGGTAGTCCAACGTGTCATTGGGTCGAAATGCTTTTCCAGTGATTGTGGCTATGGCATTCTCGAATATTGGTATGTCACAATGTTCTGAAGCAAAATAAAGGTCATCATTGTATTTCTAATGCCGTATCATGTAGAATCCAACTAAGAAAATCTCATGCTGGCAATACTAAACTTTACCATCGGTGTGTGGATAAGTGAAGTATCAGGTGACAGTTACCTGAGTTAGTGATATGGTAAGCTGGATGAATTGTATGACATGAAGAATAGATTTCCTTACCCATACTTTTTCCAATCATTCAAAACCTCTAAATACAGGTTAGAAATCTTTGGTCAAAACCTATTTTTAGCTGTGAGTATGGCACTGGCTGTTACTACATTACACTACTATCATGATACGATGCTATCATTTGAAGGACAACACCATTTGTGAATGTAAGAGGTAATGTATGTATTTTTGTAGCAAACATACTACCACTAAGAGTGTGAGTCTTAGAGAAAGACTGTAGTCTTTGGATACAGGATCCACGTGTTTATATAAAACACCCTCCTTTCCCTAATGATTCCCAGAATTGAAAGTTTCTCCACATTGATTTTAAAAATGCATTGCAAAGGGTTCAGCTTTTTCACTAAAGGGAGTCCATGAAATAGAAAGCCAGGCTTTAAAAATGTAAGAACGGATATCTCTTTGTGTGCTTTTTAAGTCAATTTGCCCACTTTCTGTAGCATGTAGTTTAGTTTTTCTTGAACACAGTCTTATTTTTTTAATATCTATAAATGTTCTTAGTCTGAGTGAATTAATGGTAAGTATTTCAACCCGAGTACTGGGTGTAGGGAAAGCTGGACAAAGACACTCCTTTAAAGGTTCAGTAGGTTCCTGAATTCCCGGTTCCAATTAGTGACCACTGCTTTGATACACACATGTAAGAAGACTCCAATTAAAGATCAGCTCTATTATGTCCTGATGTATAATACCATGTCCATTACAATTATTCTCTCATTTCTAAACACCCACAAAATGACTTCTAGAATCCTGTGTACTTAGCATGTAAAAGGCAGATATGACTGCATATGAGAATCTTCATTGATAACCTCATAGCATGAATACATACACTCATAGGTGAAATGGTTGACAGCGATATATATGTGACATTGGGAAAGCAGTGTATTTATTTTTAATTTAAACGACATTTTCAATGCTTCTTCAATGAACACACACAGTGCGTGATCTTAATCTCTGTTTCACTTAACGTTATTTCACAGTACTCATGACTTGTTGCTCACTGTTACTTACTACAATATTAACGACCTATTCGTTATCAAAAAATTTAAAACTTTGCGAACACATTTGGAACAGGAAATGAAGTAGGCCTTTGTTTTAAAGCTAAGAAGGCGTGGCCCATTCACCTTGAGAGTGGACACATTAAACTTTCCACAGTGATACGTCTGGTTTTAGAAAGTCCCAGATGGACTGGATATCAGAGTGGTTCACTTACGGATGCATCTGGCAGGCGAGGACCAGCCGTTCTCCGTACATGTCACTGTGCTCTGTGGGTTTAAGAGACTGTAGCCCCGATGGCAGACAACTTGGATGGACTGTCCCTGTACATATCTTTGTGCTTTAGGTGGAGAACGTACATGTTCCGAATAATTGAAATCACACTTTCCTGAGAATTACACAATCATCATAAAAAGGAATAATTGTAGTCATAGCCATGAATTAAACATCATCTTTACAATCTTTAAACTAGAATGCATAAGCAACCCAACATGCAGCTTAAGTAAAACGAACGTTGCTAGTAAATGTGTGTGAAAAAGGAAAACCAAGATTAAAGATGATTTATCTGTAGTTTTCACAACTACACTATGAATAAATGATATCAACATCGTTATAAAGTCTTTTTTCAATCTCCCATGTTTTTAATGAGGGACCTATCGTAAAAGAAAATATCTATATTGGTCTTTCTGCTCATAGAACTCTTCCCTTGCCCATATTTTTCTTACACAGGCTCAGGGGTGCTCATGTTTTGCTCTCTGAACCCTGAACTATTGTGACGCGCAGAGGACAGAGAGGTTTACTCACTGCGACAGGGCACTTCCGGGGTCCATCCATCTTGTGTGCAAGTAATGTAATGCCAGAAATATTCAGGAGGAGTCACGTAGTTTTTATCACAGGAATAGTAAAACCATTGTCCTATCGGTGCTGGGAAGTATGATCTATATATGTCTTCCCTGTATAGGAGTCCATGCTTTATTTTTGGAAATTCACAGGGATTTACTAGCAATTAAAACAAACAAAAAAACAGTATAAGTAATCTTTTACCTTAATATAAATGTAACGAGAGATACCTTGTTCCACTGATGAATTATATTCTCATATGCCCATAATTACACTCATTGCATTAGGCTTTCTAGGACAAGAAAAATTATAATCTTCAGATGATGTGAATAACACTTGTTTTCTGATCATTTCACAATATGTACAAATATTGAATCATTATCTACACAATGATTATTTAAATGATATTTTATCTACATAAATAGTCACTCTCCTTGTCATTGTTATGCTCACTGAGGTCTGTGTCACGGTGGTCATGGCCTCCTCTTTAAGGCACCTGACTGTCCACATTCATTTGGCCTTGGCCTTGAATGAACACGGAGCCATTGACCTGTTATGTGTATCATTTCATTTGTCATCCATGGAAGATCCAGCTTAAATGGGGGCCCCTTTGACAATGAACTGGTATACAAGGAACAGCAATGAGATTGTAGAGTCAGAAAACACCGGGAAAGGGGCAACCCCCCAGGAATGAAATACCCTGTGGCCTGAGGGGCGTTGTGTGACAATGTCTCCCACATTCATTCCCCCTCATACAAGGGAGCCCCGTGCCTGTCTCCTTGAGTGAGGCTGGAAATCAAAGACTGCCTTGAAGCCCTCTGCTTTACCTTCTCAGTGAGGCAAAGATTTGGACTCATTAGGTCACCTTTATTTTTTTAATTTTTAATTTTTTTTTTATTGATTTCATAGAGGAAGGGGGAGGGGAGAGAGAGAGAGAGAGAGAGAGAGAGAGAGAGAGAGAGAGAGAGAGAGAGAGACATCAATGGACAGAGAGAATCATTGATCTGCTGCCTCCTGCAATGTCCCAGACTGGGGATTGAGCCCCCAAACTGGGCATGTACCTTGACTAAGAATTGAACTGTGACCTCCTAGTTCACAGGTCAATGCTCAACCACTGAGCCAGGGGTCCTCAAACTTTTTAAACAGGGGGCCAGTTCACTGTCCCTCAGACCATTGGAGGGCCGGACTATAGTTTAAAAAAAACAACTATGAACAAATTCCTATGTGCACTGCGGGCCCGGGATGTGTCGGCTGCTAAGCAGGACAGGCAGCGGCCCCCGGCGGGCCGGATACATGTCCTCGGCGGGCCGCCTGTGGGCCGCGGGCTGTAGTTTGAGGACGCCTGCGAGCCATGCCAGTCAGGCAGATCCCCTTTATTTGTAAGTTTAAGAGAAGTAATTGCAGAATTAAGAAGCGGGTGAAGACATGAAGGGAACTTACAGCTACATCTTGGAGGAGGAACCCAGCCTTTGTCAGTACATTTTGCAGTATTTCCCCAGGAGGAAGGGAAAAAGCCCTTTGTACAGTAGTATGTGATTGTGTCTCCCAGTCCGTAATTGGTCCTTTGAGGAATGTACTGACTGTTTTCAATTCTTGGAGGGTCACATGCTATTTCTGAAAAGTAAAAGGACAAGTGTGTTAAGCAGAAATCACATGAAAATCATCAAGGACATCAGAATAAAGTGAACATCATGTTTTTGTTCTTTTCAAAGAGCAAAAGGGCATTCAAATGAGCACCCTGTCCTTATATATATATATTAGCAACGATTATATTAAAACTAGTAGAAAATATATGTGACTTCTAGACACACGTGTTAAGTAAATTATGTCTCCAGAGTTTGATGTTAATTGACACTAACCTCAAATGAACCTGAAAAATGTTAAATTTTTTGCAAGGCCGGTGTGGCTTGGTGGTAAAGTATTGACCTATGAACCAAGAAATCATGGTTCAATTCCTGGTCAGGGCACATGCCTGAGTTGGGGGCTTGATGCCCAGTAGGGGGTGTGAAGGAGGGAGTCGATCAAAGATTCTTTCTCACCATTGATGTTTCCACTCTCTCTCCCTCTCCTTCCACTCTGAAGTCAATAAACTATATTTTAAAAATAAAAATACTTTTATTTTCTCTCACATTTTAATCTGCTATATCTATCATATTTTCATGTTACTATTGCAGTCCAGTCTACCTATCTTAGTTTTTACTTTGTAGTATAGCTAAATTTAACACCAGTGCTTGAAGTCAAAAACTATGAGACACACATAAAAATACAGCTTTCCCTAAGAGACCAACCAAATACTATTGGGAGAATTGTGTTAAATTAGTTAAGAATAGAAGAACTTCTGGTGGTTGCTTTCAAGCAGTGGGCATAAATCCCTTGACAAATTGTAATGTCCTACTCTAATAATCTCCATTACAGCAAACGGTGCTGTTAAAACATGGCCAGGGCCAGTGCCTCTACCAAAATAGTAACAACTGAGATAGTACAAACGTGTGAGGCCACATTTTTTCTGCTGTTAGAAGCCATCATTAAGGTTTGGAAGATGAATAATAATTCCATATTGGCACTCCATGTTGTGAATCAGTAGAAACATCCATTTGCATAGGGATGGATGAATTGGGCTAAAGGTGATTTTTATTTAGCACATCTTGGTACTTTCCATCATTCCTCCAAATGCCTTATTGTGAGAGATTGTCCCTTAATGAATGCAGAGACCAAAGTTGTGGTAAATTACCCTCAAATAGCCCTAGCTGGTGGGTTCAACTCCTGGTCAAGGGCACATGTCTCAGTGGCAGATTCCATTCAAGGCCCCGGCTGGTGCTTGTGGTAGAGGCACCCAGTCTCTCTCACATTGATGTCTCTCTCTACCTCTCCCTCTACCCGTTCCTCTCTCTCTGCCTCTCCCTCTACCCTTTCTTCTCTCTCTCTCTGCCTCTCCCTCTACCCTTTCCTCTCTCTCTCTGCCTCTCCTTCTACCCTTTTCTCTCTCTCTCTCTGCCTCTCCCTCTACCCTTTCCTCTCTCTCTCTCTGCCTCTCCCTCTACCCTTTCCTCTCTCTCTCTGCCTCTCCCTCTACCCTTTTCTCTCTCTCTCTCTCTGCCTCTCCCTCTACCCTTTCCTCTCTCTCTCTCTCTGCCTCTCCCTCTACCCTTTCTTCTCTCTCTCTCTGCCTCTCCTTCTACCCTTTTCTCTCTCTCTCTCTGCCTCTCCCTCTACCCGTTCCTCTCTCTCTCTCTCTCTGCCTCTCCCTCTACCCTTTTCTCTCTCTCTCTCTCTCTCTGCCTCTCCCTCTACCCGTTCCTCTCTCTCTCTCTCTCTCTGCCTCTCCCTCTACCCTTTTCTCTCTCTCTCTCTACCTCTCCTTCTACCCTTTTCTCTCTCTCTCTCTGCCTCTCCCTCTACCCTTTCGCTCTCTCTCTCTGCTTCTCCCTCTACCCTTTTTTCTCCCCTCTTTCCCTTCTCCCTGCTGTCCTCTCTCGCTCTCAAGATCAATGGAGAGAGGATTAAAAGATCAATCCTCGGGTGAGGATTTAAAAAAACCTTAAAGACACATGATAAAGGTCGAATCCTACTTAAGAAAGAGCTAAATCTTCCCGTCAGTGTCAACTCACCTTGTCCACGAGCCCAGGAGACCCACAGGGTGAGGATGACCTTGACTAGGAACAGCATGGTGGGGCTCCCCGGGGGTGTTAGCACAGATGGTCCAGCGCTGCTGTTAGGGGCTTCAAATCTGCCTCATGAGCCGTTACCAAGTGTGAGTGAGACCCTGGATTTAAGTGAAATACCAGGATGCTAGTTGACTGACGTCACTCGGTAGATATCCAAGTTCAAAGACTTTTGCAATATCTGTAACTTTTCGTGAACGATTTCACAATCATTTCTTGACTTCATCCCCTGACATGTACTGGTACAACTTTGCTTAGAAAAGTTATAAACTGGATCCAAAAGTGATATAAAACATTTATCTTTAAGTTAAACACTTCTTGGGAATGGGGGAGGTTCCTTCTTAACCAGGAGGTTCACGTGGGAATAGCTCTGACTGCATGTCCCTGTGACTCTCTTGTCCTCTCGATGCTCTCACCCGGCTGCAGTCCTTAGGGGTCTATGGACACCAGCCAGTGTGTCCACACAGTGTCCGCTCCTGTCTGTAGGGCAGCACTGATTTTTGTGTAAACTCACAACAGACCCCACCACCAAGTCCAAGGATTTCAGCACATTCTTCACGTTCAACTTCTCCCCCCCCCGCCCCCCGCCTGTTTTGCTTGTTTTTAAATGAGAGGGAGGCCCAGGGAGAGAGAAAAACAGCAAAGGTGAGAAACCTCTACCTGCTGCCTCCTGCACGCCCCCTACTGGGGATCGAACCCATGACCCCAGCATGAGCCCTCACCTGGAATGAACCTGTGACCTCTAGGTGCATGGCTCGGCATCCAACCAATGGAGCCACACTGGCCGGCCTAGGCCCCTTTCATTTGAGGGCACCACATAACCAGAGGCGTGCCACGGAGAAAATGGGAAGCATAAAGTCTAACCCAGTCTGAGAACTGGTTTGGCCGATCAGCTTCTGCTCAAATACTAACTGGAGACCAGTTATCACAGAGCTTCCCCTGGACGGGACTTGGATTTGTCATCATGTGCTTTCAGAATGGGTTCTGAGAAAACAGAAATTCAGTTCCCATATTGACTTCGGGTCAGGGGAATTGTTCACTGACCAGGTTAGTTAAGATCTGTAGCTCTAAAACAACTGATTGTTTTAGTCAAATAGAAGAGCAAAGCTTCAACTCTGTCAAGCAGTTCAAACCCCGCAGATGGAACCAATGAAAACTGCCCCTCTTCCTCACAACAAGTGTTCTTCAGTCCACGATTCACCTCTGACTCCAGTAGGAGAACATAGGGAAGGGGGGAGGAGAGAGAGAGAGAGAGAGGGAGAGAGAGAGAGAGAGAGAGAGAGAGAGAGAGAGAGAGAGAGAGAGAGATATCAATTGCTTGCATCCTACACAACCTCTAATTGGGACAGTGATCCAACCTGCAACTCAGGTGCATGCCCTTGACCAGGTCTAACCCCAGACCCTTTGGCCCTCAGGCCAACGCCAACCACACCAGCCAGGGCATTTTTAACGTGATATTACTCATGGATCTGAAAGTAGAAGAAACAGAGTAAAACAATCAATAATCTTTCCTTTTATAAATGTACGATTTCCCGCAGTCCATTCTAAGCTCCCGTGTTTTGTTTGACTGTTAACCATCCGATTGAATAGGCAGGAAGCCACACCATTACCTCCCTTGCCGTTTCTTGCTCTATTGGCAAGGAGTCTAATCCCACAACGGTGAGGAATTATTGTCTTGGTGCAAGTGTAAGCGATGATATAGCTGCGTTGACAACTTTGGGAGACGATTAAGTTGAGAAGGAGGCTAACCTATGGCTTTTATGTCCTTTGAAATAAAGTGGGAAAGAGCAGGCAAGTCCAGAAGACTGGCAAGCTTTGGGGCAGGAAGATCAGTCGGTGGGACTGGCCACATATCTGGGGCCACAGGGCTTCTTCATTCACATCTTTCCCTTTTAACTGTATGTTCTTTTCATTCATGATTTTTTCCCCTGATATTACCCATGGATCTGAAAGTAGAAGAAACAGAGAAAAACAACCAATAATCTTTCCTTTTATAAACAAACTAGAGGCCCAGTGGGTGACATTGGTGCACTGGTAGGGTCCCTAGTGGCTGCCGACTGCCAGCCCAGGCCTCCCTCCCTTCCCCTGGCCAGCCCCGCCCCCTGGTCGAACTCCCCCAAGAACTCTGGGTTGAGGGGACAATTTGCATACTACGCTTTTATGATATGATAAGGCTTCAACAGAATGACTAGCCTAGAGGATGAAATAATCAAAACAGCTAATGTACATCACCTGTGTGGGTGCCCGCATCCCAGAGACAGAGCCAAGGCCCTGGGGTCACACTGCCGGTCCACACGCATCGTCCACCTGATGAGCTCTGTGACCTTGGACAGGTGTGCCTGACCTTCCCTTCCCCTCAGCCTCCTGGTGTGTGAGGAGGAACAGCTGCCGGCTGAGGAGCTGTGAGGGCCCACAGATGGGGCGGAGAACAGGACTCGGCCCACGTTGATGATGTACATTAGCTCTTTCGATAACTTCATCCTCTAAGCTAGTGATTGGGTTGCAGGTTTATTTGTTTATAAAAGGAAAGATTCCTAATTGCTTTTATTCATTTCTTCTACTTTCAGATCCACGTATGATATCAGAAAAAATCATGAATGCAAAGAACATCCGGTTAAAAGGGAAAGATGACAAACCCTATTATGTAAAAACAGGGGGTATCGTGGAATTTATGTCCAAATTGGGACACAAGGCAGTGACGTCAGTGGAGTCATTTCAAGCCGTGTGTCGGGAAGGGACAATGGAGTTCCCCAGGTGTGAATGAAGAAGCTTCAGTTGTACCAAGACAATAATTCTTCACCGTCGTGGGATTAGACTCCTTGCCAATACAGCAATAAACAGCAAGGGAGTAACGGTGTGGCTTTCTGCCTATTCAATGAGATGTTTACACAAACAAAACACGGAAGCTTAGGATATACTGGGGGAAATAGTGCAATAAAAATTCATATGTGAAAATTGACCTTTCTGGTGTGGTTCAGTGGTCACAACGTTGGTCCAAGGGCCAAAGGGTCTGTGGTTCAGGTCCTGGTCACGGCATGTACCTGGGCTGAAGGTTCGATCCCTGGACCAGTCAGGGCATCTCACATCCATGTTTCTCTCTCTCTTTATCTCCCTCTGCCTCCTTCTGTCTCTAAAAACAAATAAAACATAAAAAACAAGTTGAATACCAAGAATGTGCTGAAATCCTTAGACTTGGTGGTGGGGTCTGTTGTGAGTTTACCCGCCCCCCAAAAAATCAGTGCTGCCCTACAGACAGGAGCGGACACTGTGTGGACACACTGGCTGGTGTCCATAGACCCCTAAGGACTGCAGCCGGGTGAGAGCAACGAGAGGACAAGAGACAGTCACAGGGACATGCAGTCAGAGCTATTCCCACGTGAACCTCCTGGTGGAGGAAGAACCTCATCCATTCCCAAGAAGTGTTTGAAGATTGGAGTTTTGTATCACTTTTGGAACCAGCCTTACTATTACTGTCCCTAAGGAAAGCTGTAAGGACCTGTCAGGGAAGTAACTCAGGAGATGATTGTGAAATCGTTCATGCAGATTTACAGATATTGCAAAAGTCTTTGGACTTTGATATCTACCGAGTTGACCCCAGTCAACTAGCTTGCGGTACTTTCACTTAAATTCAGAGCCACACTTGGTAAGGGCTCATGAAGCAGATTTAGCCCCAAACAGCAGCGCTGGACCATCTGTGCTAACACCCCCGGGGAGCCCCACCATGCTGTTCCTAGCCAAGGTCATCCTCACCCTGTGGGTCTCCTGGGCTCGTGGACAAGGTGAGTTGACACTGACGGGAAGATTTAGCTCCTTCTTAAGTAGGACTTTTCCTTTTTCATTTGTTTTTACTTTTTAAAAATCCTCACCGAGGGTGTATTTTCCAATGATCTTTAGGGAAAGAGTACCAGGGAGGGAGAAGGGGGAGAGACAGTGATGGGAGAGACACATGGACTGGGTGCCTCTCCCACAAGCCCCAACCAGGGCCCGAGATGGAATCTGCCACCGAGACAGGTGCCCTTGACCAGGAGTTGAACCCACCGGCTAGGGCTATTTGATGGTAATTTACCACAACTTTGGTCTCTGCATTCATGAAGGGACAATCTCTGACAATAAGTCATTTGCAGGAATGATGAAAAATACCAAGACCTGATAAATAAAAACCACCTTTGGCCCAATTCATTCAACCCTATGCAAACTGCATGTTTCTACTGATTCATAACATGGAGTGCCAATATGGAATTATTATTCATCTTCCAAACCTTAATGATGGCTTCTAACAGTAGGAAAAATGTGGCCTCACACGCTTGTACAATCTCAGCTGTTCCTATTTTGGGTAGAGACACCTGCCCTGGCCATGTTTTAACAGCACCGTTTGCTGTAATGGAGGTTATGAGAGTAGGGAATTACAATTTGTCAAGGGATTTATGCCCACTGCTTGAAAGCAATCACCAGCAATTCTTCTATTCTTAACTAATTTAACACAATTCTCCCAATAGTATTTGGTTGGTCTCTTAGGGAAAGCTGTGTTTTTGTATGTATCTCATAGCTTTTGACTTCATACATTGGTGTTAAGTGTGGCTGTACTGTGAAATGAAAACTAGATACGTAGACTGGACTGCAATGATAACATGCAAATATGACAGATATAGCAGATTAAAGTGAGAGAAAAACATGTATTAAAGAATATATTTCTTGATTTCAGAGAGGAAGGGAGAGGGTGAGAGAGTTAGAAACATCCATGATGAGAGAGAATCATGGATCGGCTCCCTCCTTCACCCTCCCCGCAATGGGAATGTAGCTTCCACCAACCTGGATATGTGCTCTAAGCAGCAATCGAACCCTGACCTCCTGGTTCAGAGGTCAAGGTCAACGCCTGAGCCACACAGGCCAGGCAAAAATAAACATATTTAAGGCTCATTTGAGGTTCGTGTCGATTAACATCACACACTGCCTACGGCAGACATATCTTACTTATCACTGCGTCTAGGTGGTCACAGATGTTTTCTATTAGTTATAATATAATCGTTGTGAATATACATGTAAGGACAGGGTGCTCATTCGAATGCCCTTTTGCTGTTTGGTAAGAAGAAAGAAATGACATTCACTGATTCTCGTGGCCTTGATGATTTTCATGTGATTTCTGTATAATTCACATGTCCCCTTACTTTTCAGAATCAGCATGTGACCCTCCAAGAATTGCAAACAGTCACTTCTTTGCTGACAGGAGCAAATATGAACTGGGACACGCAATCACATACTCCTGTAAAAGTGGCTTTTACCCTTCCCTCGGGGGAAATACGATAAAATGTACTGACAAAGGCTGGGTTCCTCCTCCAAGATGTATCTGTAAGTTCCCTCCATATCTTGACCCGCTTCTTAATTCTGCAATTACTTCTCTTAAACTTAAAAATAAGGGTAATCTGCCTGGCCTGTGTGCCTCAGTGGCTGAGTATTGACCTACGAACCAGGAGGTCACCATTCAATTCCGCATCAGGGCACATGCCTGGGCTGTGAGCTGATTCCCAGTGTGGGGTGTGCAGGAGGCAGCCAATCAACGATTCTCTCTGTCCATTGATGTTTCTCTCTCTCTCCCGCTCCCTTCCTCTCTGAAGTCAATAAAAAATAATGAAAAAATTAAGGGGATCTCTTAAGTCCAAATCTTGGCCTCACTGAGAAGGTAAAGCAGAGGGCTTCAAGGCAGTCTTTGATTTCCAAAGTCTCCAATCTAATTAAGATCAAAACCACATTTTTGTTAATAAAAACTTTTAATTTTTTGCTATTCACTGTTAAATATGTGTATGTGTATGTAGGAATAGACATTGATTGGCCAGATTATTATGATCTCTGAACGCATAATAATCTGGCCACTCAGTGTATATCCTGTATAATAAAAGGCTAATATGCAAATTGTCCCCTGGACCAGGAGTTAGACCAGCAGGCAGGCTGGCCAAGAGCCTGTGTCCTCTCCCCCTGCCAGGTAGGCTGGATACAACCCATGCACGAATTCATGCACTGGGCCTCATACACACACACACACACACACACACACACACACACACAAACACACACTGAGTGGCCAGATTATTATGCCTTCAGAGATCACAATAATCTGGCCACTCAGTGTGTATTTCTCTCACTAATACTCTAACATGTGAATTAGAACACTGGGTAAGAACACTACCATTCAACACCTGGTACATTAGACATTGATGTCTGTGTAAGAAACGCCCCTGAACATACTGCCTCATACAACAGCCCCCTCTGTGTCAGCGTTGGCGGGGTCAGCATTTGGGAGCCGCTTCCCTGCTCAGTTCTGAATCGCTCCCTGCTGTTGCCTGTTAGGGTCCCCGAAGGAGGAACGCACGAGGCCAAAGTGGTAAGGGATTATCCAGCCTTGGGCAAACTACAGCCCGCGGGCCGGATCCGGCTGTTCTATCCAGTTCTCTTGCTCTCCCCTCCGCTCCTTTACTTTGAATGTATATTAGTTCACACAAACACTCCATCCATGCTTTTGTTCCGGCCCTCCGGTCCAGTTTAAGAACCCATGGTGGCCCTCGAGTCAAAAAGTTTGCCCACCCCTGGACTAGGTCATCGGATATCAGATGGCTGAACCCCAAATTGACGCCAGCATGCAGGGACAGGGAGTCGGAGAGTGTAAAGGACTCTACGCGGCTTTTTCTGGACGGAGAGTTCTCTGGGCAGGTGCGATTCTGGGAGAGTCCAGAGGGGAGAGAGAGTGGTCTTAGCAAGTGGAACGTGATGTGAGGGGAAGGGAATGTCCATTGTGAAGCGGTCTCAGGTCAGTCCGCAGGGGACGGGGTATCGATTCAATTATTGATCCGACCTCACACTGCCCAGGTAGTGGGGGGTCGGGGGGTTGGAGGGCTGGGTGCAGCATGTGCTTCCAGGGGCCCCCTCCCAGGGCGTGTGCAGGAGCCTGCACATCTGTCCACCTGGGCGTCTCCATCGGTGGCCTGAGGGGAGGTAACCCTCCCCGGAGCGAGTGACCTGAGGGCCCTGGAGGCGCCTCCATGGCATTGATGACCTGGTCACACAGGGTCCCCTCAGCCACGTGAACTCTTCAGAAGAACATCCCTAACTCCGGCCTCACTCAAGGGAGGGGCACGGGGCTCCCTTGTATGAGGGGGATGAATGTGGGAGACGTTGTGCACCTTCTAAAGCCATCCCCTGTCACACAACGCCCCTCAGGCCACAGGGTATTTCATTCCTGGGGGGTTGCCCCTTTCGCGGTGTTTTCTGTCTCTACAGTCTCATTGCTGTTCCTTGTATACCAGTTCATTGTCAAAGGGGCCCACACTTAGCTGGATCTTCCATGGATGACAAGAGAAATGATACACATAGCAGGTCAATGGCTCCGTGTTCACTCAAGGCCAAGGCCAAATGAATGTGGACAGTCAGGTACCTTAAAGAGGAGGCCATGACCACCGTGACACAGACCTCAGTGAGCATAACAATGACAAGGAGAGTGACTATTTATGTAGATAACATTGACCTACAGTGTTGTGTTACTTCCAGGCGCACGCTATAATGATTCAGTATTTGTACACATTGTGACATGATCAGGGAACAAGTGTTATTCACATCATCTGAAGGTTATAACTTTTCTTGTCCTAGAAAGCCTAACGCAATGAGTGTAAGTATGGGCATATGAGAATATAACTCATCAATGAAACAAGGTACCGCTCAATGCGTTTTTATTAAGGTAAAAGATTACTTATACTGTGTTTTGTTTGTTTTAATTGCTAGTTAAGCCCTGTGACTTTCCAGACATAAAACATGGACGCCTATTCAGGGAAGATAGATATAGATCATACTTCCCAGTAACGCCAGGACAATGGTTTCCCTATTCCTGTGATGAAAACTTTGTGACTCCTTTACAAGTCAAAAGGGATCGCATGGCTTGCACACGAGATGGATGGTCCCCGAAAGTGCCCTGCCTCAGTGAGTGAACCTCTGTGTCCTGTGCACGTGGCCATAGTTCTGAGTGGAGAGAGCCACCATGAGCACCCCTGAGCCTGGCGGGAAAAGTAGGTGGGAGGACGAGGCTCTGAGCAGAAAGACCGATACTGGCTGTCTCTCTCATCCAGGTTCTTCATTAGCAGCACGAGAAATAGAAATGGATATTCTACAAGCCTACCTATAGCATTTATGCATATTTCAGTTGTGGAAACTACAGATAAATACCATTTAACATGGATTTTAAAAATATTTGGTAGCAACTGTAGTGTTTCGTACGTTATGGGCGACTCTTGGATGTTTATGCATTCTAATTTAAATATTAAAAAGATAGTTTTTAATTTATTTTGACCCCACTTATGTGTTTTTATCATCATTTTATAATTCTCAGGACAATGCATTTTCAATTATTTGGAAAATGGACATGGTCCAGAAAATGAACAAAAATATTTGCAGGGCGCATCTGTAAATGTTCATTGCTATCCTGGCTACACACTTCCAAACCAGCAGACTTTGATGACCTGTACGGAGAATGGCTGGGTCCCTCCGCCCAGATGCATCCGTCTCGGTAAGAAAACTGGTCGAAGAGCCAGTCTGTTTGTGATTGTCTGAGACTCACCTGGAGTAACTGAGGCAAAGGTTTCTGTCACCTTGTTATTTTGCCAATGGCCCTCCGTGGCTTTATTTTTTCAAGGGTGTATGAGTGGAAACTCCAATATCTTTTTTTTTCTCTTTTATTCTTTATTGAAAAACATTTTGAAAGTTCAGTATAATTAAATGTTTAGACATTTCTATATTATTTGCTCACCGACCGGGGGTCATTAAGTGAAAAATACATTAGACTCTTTCAAAAGCTCAATCTTAATATTGAACTCCGTTGCCCATGTTCGGTGTCCAGATTAAAATCATAGAAATGAAGTGGGAACACAGTGTGTCTGCTAGGGTGTGGGGCCACGCATTTTCTGAATGACAGGAAAGGGAGGTCCTGGTCACCTTACCTGAACTTACCCACACTCTCTATTACTCTGTTACTAATGGCTCATATTCCGTCTTGAAGTAATGGCTGCTTTTTGGCGTATATGTGGCACATGCTTTGGGGTAGAAAGGGTGTAAAAAAGGCCCCTATATTGCTGGTTTCTGTTCCAGAGAGAGTTTTGAACTTTCTTCTTCTCCTTCTCCTTCTCCTCCTCCTCCTCCTCCTCCTCCTCCTCCTCCTCCTCCTCCTCCTCCTCCTCCTCCTCCTTCTTCTTCTTCTTCTTCTTCTCCTTCTCCTTCTCCTTCTCCTTCTTCTTCTCCTTCTCCTTCTTCTTCTTCTTCTTCTCATTCTCCTCTTCCTCCCTCTGCCCCTTCCTCTCCTGTTCCCCCTTCCCCTCCTTTTCCCCTTCTCCTTCTCCTTCTTCTTCTCCTTGATCTATCAAGGCTTGTTTGCCAATGACTAAGGCTGGTGTGGGGAGCCATTGCACAGATGAGCTTATTCAGGGTCTGGCTGGAGAAGGCCTCTTTGGCCTCTGTACTAAGTGATTTGTGCTTAAAGACCTGTTCCCATGTGACTGATGAACATGCCTGTTTCCAGTGCTGTGTGTGCCCTGGAATCTGGGAATTTGTAGTTTCCTGGCAGGTCTTTCCTCTGCTAGTTGTGCTCTGCCCATTCTCAGGGGGTTCCGCCCTGCACTCCAGTGGGGTGTATTCACCAAAGAGTCTAGGGATGGCCGTGCAGGTTTGTAGAGCTCTCTCCCTCATCCAGGGCTCTTTCCTCTCTGCTTATGGTCATTCAGCGTTGGGTGGTGTCGGCCTCTTTGGGAACGCCGGCGTTGGTTTCTCCTATTCAGCAGGACTGACACATCTGCTGGGGTTTTCCCTTCCCCTGCTGTGAGCTGGAAAATTCCCGCCTCCCAACAAAGCCCCACTGAGAATGGAGATCCCATAAGTTGACCCTATGTCTCGGGGACCTAAGTTAGGCACTGGCCGTGTCCATGTGCCTCACAAGGTTGTTTTCACAGACTGGGCTCCGTTTTCTCATTGTCTTGGGGCTGGCCCCTCTTCATTGTTCTTTCCTTGTGTTTATCCATTTTAGTGCATATTTTCAATGGGCCACCTTTTGACTCTGTACATTTTCTCTAGTGTTTGGCTTCTAGTTGATTCCTGCTCAGATGTTTCTGTTTTCCAGTTGGTTTTTCCTTTGTCAGCACGAATGGGGTGTAACCGAAAATGGGAATCGCATATGTGTGTAACGCGGACAGCTTGCTATTTTGACATAAGCACACGTAGTGACATGACCACCAGATCGAGCTGCCTAGCACATCCATCACCTCACCTAGGTCCCATTGCTTCCATGGGTGAGAGCACTTAGGCTCCGCCCTCTTAGCAATATTGAAACCCAGGCAGTCATAGGAGAGGGCCTGTTGCTGGGAGAGCTCTGGCATGCTGGGGGCTTCCAGATTCACAAGACAAACCGATTTTTCATAATTTCTTACAAGGCATCCTGAGTGTTTCAAATCTGGCTTAGTCCCCCCAGATGTTTCCAACATCTAGATTTAACATTTTTGGAAACTCATAACCTACTTTCTCCGACACAATGCTTTGGATGATTAGGAATTTTCCAGGTTTTCGTTGTCAAATGCCTTATTTCTTATGTTGTGATGTTGTGTGAGTCGTTAGGAAACTGTTTGCTGACCATATGCTTACCTTTTCCTTTTGCTCTCTTCCTTTTAGAAGCATGTTTAAAGTCAACAGTAACAATTGAGAATGGAGTTATTTCTGACTCTGAGTCTACATATCCCTTAAATAAAATAGTAAAATATAAGTGCAAACAAGGGTATGTAACAGAAGATGGTCACACATCCGGGTATATTACATGTCTCCAGAATGGATGGTCAGCTCAACCCAGATGCATTAGTAAGTCATTCATGACTGTGGTATCCATTATTTTATTGAACAAACGTTTACTTTAACTGATTTCCTTTTTGTAGGGTGGTGGAAGCTGACGTAGCTCTATTTGAACAAGCTAAATAAGGAATTTGTGAGAAAATACATGTAATTTCCTTTTGTCTTTTACAAGGAATTACTAGTAGGGTAGACAGAAGTCCATCTTTCCGTTCAAGGTTTATCCACCGCAAAACATCCTGAGATTTGCACACTGCCTAGGGAGGCTGTGTGTTCCGCTGTGAACTCACCCGCTTTGAGCTGAGGTCCGGCCCTGTTGCACCTGTTTTCAGGTGATCAGACTTTCCTTCCAGAGGCTTTGTTCCTAGACCTAGAAGTTCGTGTGTAAGTGAAATGTGGGCTCACAGCACACAGGTTTCGAGGAATGTCACTTGAGTGGTTTCTGTGTTCCATGCTGCAGGGAGGTCCTTTTCTGAGACATCACTTCCTGCAGGAACCCTACGTGAATGGGTAGGGAGTGGAGACTGTGACATGCATGTAGACAGATGCAGAGTCACTGCCGGGAGAGATCTCTCTGCTCTATGGCCTCGGAGTTTATGAACATTCCCTACAACTGTTTGCTCATTCTGTCTTGTTCATCCCAGCACCACGCAGTGGTAGTTTTCATTCCCTTTAAGTGAAGTAGACATTGAAAATGTCCATTCCTATTGTTTTCATTGCTTTCCATTTGATAGTTACCATGGGAACCAGCCAAAGAACAAATGATGTTGCATCCATATCAGACCCATTTATATTAAGTTGTGATCAACTATTCATTACAACACTCTTACTAGGAAAGGAAAAAATATCTATTATTTTTATAATTTCATTTTACCTTTTTTTTTTTTTTTTAACAATTTAAGGTAGCTGGCTACAATGCATGTTATAAAATTGGAGGCAAATTACTTAAACCTTTATTAACATCACTCCAATATAGTGTTAGTGAAAATTAAGACCATTTATTAACGTTTTGCTTTCTTGTACTAAATATATAGAACTATCTTTACATTGGATTGTGATAAGTATAAGAGAATATACAGTCATTAAGGAATATCTCAAAAAGCTAAATTAGCATGTGAACTTTAAAAATTAGTATGTGTTAAAGGAGAATTTTATAGAATGTTTAAAAATTTACTCTCACTGTTGAAAAATATTTTTTTTGTTGTTGAACCAATTCATTTTTTTCCTGGCATATATGTCACAACTGCTAATAACTTTGGCATCTAAACTCAAAAATGCTATTCTGCTTTGCCAAAAAAAGTACAATGCATCTATTATGGCCTATTTTATTTCTAGCATGAAATAAATATCTAAGTTTAATTGCATTGAGAAAAATGACCTTAAAATAAATATTTTGGATGATTTAAGTGATGGTAAAACTGCTGTGTAGAAATACATGTTTTTATGATAAAAAGCCATTTCAGGACAATGATTCATCACTGTTCTCCTTAGGTTATATGTATCTATAATAATAAAAGCATAATATGCTAATTAGACCAGACAACCGAACAACCTTCCGGACCTCCTTCTGGATGAAGCTGGGGCTACGAAGGCCAAGCCCCTTGCACTAATTTTGTGCATCGGGCATAATTTATTAGCACATGCTAGTGATACAGTTTTTTTTTATTGGAATGGAACTTACCTAATTAAATTGTCCACTAAATAATATTAGAAATGAAATACTCAATTCTACTATGCATTAGAATCTTGTGATATGCCAATATTTGAGGATGCCAGAGCCAAAAGTTATGGCACGTGGTTTAAGCTCAATGACATGTTGGCCTATGAATGCCAGCCTGGGCAGCTAAAAGAGTTCCCTTTCCTGCACCTGTTATATGGGTTGAAATACTTTACCCTGATCACTCAAAAACTACTGCATACTAAAAACATTTATGTGTATTAAAAAAAAAAAGACTGTGTTCAAGAAAAACTAAACCTTATGCTACAGAAGGTGGGAAGATTGATTAAAAAAAAAGAAAAGATATTAGTTCTTAGATTTTAAAAATATTCTTTTCCATTTCATGGACTCCCTTTAGTGAAAAAAACTGAACCCTTTGCAATTCACTTTTAAAATCAATGTGGATAAATTTTCAATTCTGAGAACCATTAGGGAAAGGACGATGTTTTATATAAATACTTGGATCCTGTATCCAAGGCCTACAGTCTTTCTGTAAGACTCACACTCTTAGTGGTAGTATGTGTCCTACGTAAATACATATATTACCTCTTGAAATCACAGGTGGTGTTGTCCTTCAAATGATAACATGATATCATTATAATAGTATATTTTAGTAAAAGCCAGTGCCATATCCACAGTTAAAAATACATCAGACTAAAGGTTCCTAACCTATAGTTAGAGGGTTTGAATGGTAGGGAAAAGGATATGTAAGAAAATCTATCCTTCATGTTATGTAACTCTTCCAGCCCAGAATCACACTGATTCAGAGAATTGTCACCTGATACTTCACTTATCCACACACCGATGGTAAAGTTTAGTATTGCCAGCATGAGATTGTCTTAGTTGGATTCTACATGATATGGCATTGGAAATACAATGGTGGCCTTTATTTTGCTTTAGAACTTTGTGACATGCCAATATTTGAGAATGCCACAGTCATATTCACTGGAAAAGCATTGCTACCCAATGACACGTTGGACTACCAATGCCTGGATGGCTACGAAAACAAAGATGGAAACGCCCTGGGATCCATGGTGTGTGGTGAGGACGGCTGGTCCCACTTGCCAACCTGCTTTAGTAAGTGTTTTGATTCCAGCATTTCCTTTTCCAAGAATTGAGAAGTCTGCATGTATGGAGTCCTCGCTTGAGTGTGGGGATCTAAGGCATTTTGAACAACATGGTGGTTACAAGATTTAAAATGCAAAAGAGGGACAATAGTTTCTGTTCAGCTTTACATGAATAGTTTCCAACAAAACTACAATTTTTCTCTTCAACAGTTAAAATGCTCTTTTTCAGGATCTGCCGACAAGTGTGGGCCTCCTCCAGCGATTAGCAATGGAGACATCACCTCCTTCCCATTGGAAGGGTATCCTCCAGGGTCAAGAGTGGAATACCAGTGCCAGGCCTACTATGAGCTCCGGGGTCCTAAAGATGTAACCTGTAGTTATGCAAAGTGGTCCGAACCCCCGAGATGCATAGGTAAGTTCTCAAGAATCTTCTGGATCCTGAGACCATGAGGGTGATGTTTATGAGCTCGCGTGCGGTCTACTAGTCATGGAGTCAGAGTCTACAACTGTGCTCACCAACAGCTCTCCGGCTCAATGTTTCACATTGCAGACTTGTGTGTAGGGCTATGAGCTTGGAGAATCCCTATGTGAACAATGATAAAGGTCCTTTAAACAGGAACATTGGGAGAGGCTCATTCTGATACATTAACTGACCCCACAGTGGACCATACCTGACTCATCCTCTCCTGTGTATGTGTCCCCTTCTGTGGGAGATTATAGCAACCCCAGTAAGTCCAGGACCGGAAATCAAAGTTACCATACCCAAGTCAGAATAGTCTGGAAGTAGCTCCAACTAGGTTATATAGAAAAGAAAGTATTGAGTTTCCAAGGTAAGTTCTAAATCTCAAGTTTAGATGGTTGAGTAGATGGACAAGTCTAAGATATGTCTCCCAGCACACACAAGACTTGTTCCTCCCACAAAAAATAGAAAGCAATGTCCATTTTATGGGGACATGAAATCAGTTCTGTGACAGAGGTAAGACTTTACTTGAGTTGTGGAATTGAAATTTGCAGAGAGCACTTAAGATTATCAAAGGAACATCCATCATCGTGTAAAAAATAACAGAGACATATGGTATATTAAAGCAAGGAGGTAAATTTTTGCTTGGATTAGTAAAGTTAAGAAGGAAAGATCAGAAAAGGTGTTTGACAGCTATGTAGAACCTACATAATATATACTTTCGGATGTAAACAGCATTTGCATGTACTGAGGAACATTGGAAAAAAATGTTAGATTTTTAAAAAAATTTGTGTCATATGTGTTATTCTATCATGTTTCATCATGTAATAGTTAATGGGATGTGTTGGAACAGAGCTTTTAGCTATGTCTAAGGCAGTGGTTCTCAACCTTCCTAATGCCGTGACTTTTTAATACAGTTCCTCATGTTGTGGAGACCCCCAACCATAAAATTATTTTTGTTGCTACTTCATAACTCTAATTTTCTACTGTTATGAATAGTAATGTAAATATCTGTGTTTTCCGATGGTTTTAGGCGACCCCTGACAGCTGTTCTCAACCTGTGGGTCGTGACCCCTTTCACAGGGGTCGCCTAAGACCATCAGAAAACACAGATATTTACATTACGATTCATAACAGTAGCAAAATTACAGTTATGAAGTAGCAACGAAAATAATTTTATGGTTGGGGGTCACCACAACATGAGGAACTGTATTAAAGGGTTGCGGCATTAGGAAGGTTGAGAACCACCGGTAAGGTCTTATCAATGTCAATGATGGCTAAACTAGAATACAAAATACTTGGGTCAAGAGAAGAGAAATAGGAGTTCATGATATCTTCAAAATTTCATATATGACTAGATAAAGATGTCTTACAATATACAATGGAGTATTACTCAGCCAGAAGAAGAGATGAAATACTGCCATTTGTGACATCATGGATGGACCTTGAGAATATCATGCAAAATGAAATAAGTCCGGCAGACAAATTTGAACTATTGATTTCACTTATATGTGGGATACAAAACTGGAACAAACAAATAAGAAAAACAGACAAAAACTCATAGGCACAGACAACAATATGGTGATTATCAGAGAGAAGGGGGGGCAGTAGTAGAAGGTAAAGAGGCTCAAACACATGGTGATGGAGGATGATTTGACTTTGGGTGGTGGGCACACAAAGCAATATACAGATGCTATTTCATAGAATTGAACAATTGAAGCCCGTATATAATATTATTAATCAACTAGAGGCCAGTGCACGAATTCGTGTACCAGTGGGGTCCCTCGGCCTGGCCTGTGGGATCAGGCTGAAACCAGCTCTCCAACATCCCCTGAGGGGCCCTGGATTGCGAGAGGGTGCAGCCCAGGCTGAGGGACCCCACCAATGCATGATTGAGGCCGGAGAGGGATGCAGGAGGTTGGCTAGGTGGGGAGGGACTGTGGGAGGACTCCAGGGTGTGTCCGGCCCATCTTGCTCAGTCCCGATCAGCCAGACCCCAGCAGCAAGCTCACCTACTGGTTGGAGCATCTTTCCCCTGATGGTCAGTGCATGTCATAGTGACTGCTTGACCGGTTGACTGTCTGCCCCCTGGTGGTCAGTGCACATCATAGCAAGTGGTTGAGTGGCCTTAGCATATCATTAGCATATTATACTTTGATTGGTTGACTGGCCGACCGGACACTTAGCATATTAGGCTTTTATTATATAGGATGTCATACCATTAAAAATTATATTAGTTATGCTTATATGCATGCACAGACACTAGGGGAGGTGAGGGCATGTGTAGGGGGGTAGGGGAGGTCAATGGGGGAAAAAGGAGACATATGTATTACTATTTGTAATACTTTAAACAATAATAAAAAATTTAAAAAACTAAATTAAAATTTTTAGCATGTACGATTTTCTACAATGTAAGAACAGTTTGCCTATAGAAAGAAGACAAGGTCTTAAACTTTAATACAATATATGAAATGTTGCCCGCAGTCACATTATAATAGCAATACCCTAGAAACTCCCTAATGTCTCTAAAAAAAAGTCTAAGGAAGGTAACACTGCATTGATTTTACAAATGGGTCGCAGTGAAATAGTGAGGGGATAAATCTTTGCATTTAGCATAATGTTCTCCAGTTCCATCCATGCTGTCCCAAAGGGTACACTTTGCTTCCTTTATAGGGCAGCATCGTATTCTGTTGTATAAATGTCCCACAGCTTTTTTATCCACTCATCCACTGATGGACACTTGGGGCTGCTTCCAAATCTTAACAATTGTAAATAACACTGCAATGAACGTAGGGGTGTATACATAGCTTTTGAATGAGTGTTTCAGGTGCCTTCGGATAAATTCCCAGAAATGGAGAAAGACGAGTTCCAAAGGATGTCACGCATATGTGGAATTTAATGAACAAACTGAACTACAAAGCAAAATAGAGACAGTTTCCTAGATAGACAGCAGGCAGACAGTTCAGGTGCAGGTGAGGGGGGTGGGGGGCAGAGTAGAGGGATTGAGCAACAAAGAAAAAAAGAGATAATTCATGGTCACGGGCAACGGTATGGTGATTGTGGGTGGGAGATGGCTGGGCGGAGGTGGAAGAGGGCATAGTGGGGAATAAATGGTGGTGGGAAAAGAGAATAAAATAAAAATTAAAAAAAGAAATTTGTGTATAATCATGTTGATATTCAAAACCTCTCTACATGCATATGCTTGCATCCATGCAGCCTGCCTTTCCTATAGAGAATGAAGAACAGCTAGCTAGCAGATAGATAAATATGATGGGTGGATGTGGGTAGGTGGATGGATGTAGAGATATACTTACGCATATATGTCTATTTATTTAGTGGTATCTTGTTAGAAAATTGTTCATTAGAAATTGTGTGATTTCCTATGGCTCTCTTTCCCCGTTTTGTGGGCATAGAGAAAAATATTAGCATCATGTAACCCAGCAGAATGAGACTGAACTGGGAGCATTTGTAGCCACTGCCAGCTGAGTGGCACATGGACAAGGAAGAACCATGGGCACCATGGAGCAGGCTCCCATGTCCCCTGGATAGGAAGTCACCCTGTGGGTGCCCACATCCCACAGACAGAGCCAAGGCCATGGGGTCACACTGCCGGTCCACACGCATCGTCCACCTGATGAGCTCTGTGACCTTGGACAGGTGTGCCTGACCCTCCCTTCCCCTCAGCCTCCTGGTGTGTGAGGAGGAGCAGCTGCCGGCTGAGGAGCTGTGAGGGCCCACAGATGGGGCGGAGAACAGGACTCGGCCCACGTTGATGATGTACCTTAGCTCTTTCGATAACTTCATCCTCTAAGCTAGTGATTGGGTTGCAGGTTTATTTGTTTATAAAAGGAAAGATTCCTAATTGCTTTTATTCATTTCTTCTACTTTCAGATCCCTGTGTAATATCAGAAAATATCATGAATGCAAAGAACATACAGTTAAAAGGGAAAGATGACAAACCCTATTATGTAAAAACAGGGGGTATCGTGGAATTTATGTGCAAATCGGGACACAAGGAAGTGACGTCAGAGGAGTCATTTCAAGCCGTGTGTCGGGAAGGGACCGTGGAGTACCCCACGTGTAAATGAAGAAACCCTGTTGCCCCAGATATGTGGCCGGCCCCACCGACTGCTTCTCCTGCCTCAAAGCTTGCCAGTCTTCTGGCATTTCCTGCTCTTCCCTGTGGAAGATATTTGTATGGTACTTAGTTTTATGTTCTTTTTTTTTTTTTTAACCGTCAGATGCATGTGTAGTATCAGAAGAAATCACGAGAAAACATAACATACAGTTGAGATCATTAGATGTGAGAAAAGATTTTACAACGGAAGATTATATTGAATTTGTGTGTCAACCTAGTTGTAGTGAAGTGCCACCATCATCTGCATTCCAAGTACAATGTCAAGAAGGAGAACTGGAGATCCCCACTTATGAACAAGATGATAGTATCTGCCAGGCATACCATCAAATGATGACAATGATGATGACAATGAATAATAGAAAATTCATTCAATTCACTCAGAATTTCTTATTATGAATCCAATTCTTCTCAATTTACTTTTCTGGTTTGGTTTAACCCATTTTTATTCATTAGTCGGAATTTGTGTTAAATACTCTGTAGAAGATGTCATTGTAACCTGAGACCAACCAACCAAACACTTCTCATAAGCATCTCATTAAAATGTGACAAACCAAAATGCTATGTGGGGGCATTTTAGCATTCTTTCTTTCAGAGGAAAGGGGAAAAAAAAATGCTTGTCTTCATCTTCACCTTAAAATCACTTCACAAACATGTCAAAAACAAACTATGTCATATCCATGTTGGCAATAGATGGTAGAGGTTATTACGTAGTTTTGCTTATCTATCCGTAGCTCACTATACCCCCAAAATGATGAAATGCAATATCTTCCACATATTCATCTAGCAAACAAGTCATAGAGAGGTATTAGACTCTAATCAGGGGCATAGCTATTGTAACATGGACATGGAAGCTGATAAAAATAAAATATCGAGTATAAACACAATCACTCAGTGTACTATGAAAAGTGAGCCAACGTTTACAGAACAAATATTGGCAGGAAGCACAATGAAACACCTACCATAACTACAGTTCAATCTATAATAATAAAAGCGTAATATGCTAATTAGACTGGACATCCTTCCAGACGACCCTCCGGACATGCATCGGGCCTCTAGTTTAGATATAAGAGGCGTGGACATTGGGGTTCAATTCTTATATCCTCCCATTCCTCTATCTTTAACATATATCACCTCTGAACCACAAAAATATGTTAATTTAAAATAAATACATACGAAAAGGAAGATAATACAGGCTGAGAAATATAAAGAACTCTTTCAGAATGATGTGGGCATATGGTCAGGGTAAGCTGCCGGAAGTGAAATTCGTGGATCAACAAGCAATTCCATAGACATTTCCACTTCTTTGCACAGGGGGCTGTGGTCAACCTGTGAGATAGATTAATACATGGTACCTCTGTGTAGTTGAAGGTGCATTTTGTTATGAAAGTGCTTATTTACAATGAAGATATTTAAGGACCCTTCCTTTTGGGTTTTTCTCTTAACTTTCTCATTAAGATACCCGTCTCTTTTCCCATTATTATTATTATTATTTTTGTTTAGAAATAATACTATTATCACTTTTAATTGCACTCTTCTGTGATATAAATCAAAAGTATTTTCCAAGTTGTTAACTGACTTCTGAGTTCATGTTAATTTTTCTAAGCAGGCATTTTTTAAATTTATATTTTTTATTAAGGTATTATATGTGTACATATCTTACCATTGCCCCCCCCCCCTTCCCATACATGCCCTCACCCCCCAATGTTTTGCATCCGTTGGTTATTCTTATATGCATGCATATAAGTCCTTCGGTTGATCTCTTATTTCCCCCACCTCTCCCTAACCTTGCCGCTGTAATTTGACAGTATGTTTGATGCTTTACTGCCTCTGTATCTATCTTTTTGTTCATCAGTTTATAATGTTTTTATTATCCACAAATGAGTGAGATCATGTGGTATTTTTCTTTCACTGACTGGCTTATTTCACTTAGCATAATGTTCTCCAATTCCATCCAGGTTAAGCAGACATTTTTAAATTGTATGTTCTTATAATTACTACTCATTCTGTGCTTACTCTGTGTGGGTGTGTATTTCCGGAATCCCTTCTTCCCACTGGTTAAGGTGTTTATCATTCTGACACTTCCACACGGAGAATATTTGTTATTGATTTAGATACTTAGGAATAAAACCTTCCAATGTGTTTCTTTTTTAAAGATGAATTTTAGAATCATGTTGTCAGTGATATTCAATTTTGGTTAAATAAGAAAAGTTTTCTTGGATCAAACTGAAAGCATGAATTAATTGTGGAGAATATACATCTTAATGATAGCAAATCTTCAATCCACAAACATCATGGACTTTTTCATTTGTCTTTAAATTTTTTTCTCCATATGTTTTGAAATTTTCAGTGTAGCAATCTTACCAATATTTTGTCGAATTTTATCTTTATATTTAAAAATTTTAAATATTCATAAATGATATTTTTAACATTTCATTTTTTAATGCTTCTTTTCGAACATAAAGAAAATGAATTTGTGTGTTAGTTTTAGTAGCTCTTTTTCATGGAGTTCTTAAAGGTTTTCTAAGTTACAAATTTACATTTTACTCTTTCCTTAGACAATTCATTTTCCCCCTTGCCTTAGTGAATTCGATATCACCTGCATTTCATATTTTATTATGATGAAATACTCTTCATTATTCTTTGGTGTTTCTCTTTTGAATATTATTTCATATTAATTTCCTTTCCATGTGCACAAATCCATGCACCAGGACACTAGTATTATATGAAACTAGTGTCCTGGTGCATGGATTTGTGCACATGGAAAGGAAATTAATTAGAAGGTGGCCAGAGGGGTGGGACTGGGCGAGAGAGGCTGGACACGCCCTGGAGCCAACTCACCGCTGTCCCTCTCTAGCCGGCCGCACCTGAGGCAGCACCTCGGCTTGAAGGGTGACTGTGGGGTGAGCAGGGTCCCTCTGGCAGTTGAGGTCCGTTGACCTGGCCTGCAGGTTTGGGCTGAAACTGGCTCTCTGACATCCCCCCAGGGTCCCAGATTGCAAGAGGGCGGTTCTTGGGTGACGCACCCTGGAATCGGGCTCCTTCCCCTCTGGTTCCGGGGTGTATCACCCAAAAACTGCTGCTGCCAAGTCACCGCAGCTCAACAGCTCCTGCATTGAGTGTCTGCCCCCTGGTGGTCAGTGTGCATCATACCTATTGGCTGGTCGGACCAAGGCTAAGATGGTCGCTTAGCCTTTTATATATATAGATTACCTTAATCACTCACCTTATACAAACTTTGTTCATACAAGGTTTAAATTTTTCAATGTTTTGCTTTCAGGTAGTCACTTTTTAAAAATATATACGTTTATTGATTTCAGAGAGGAAGGGAGAGGAAAAGGGAAATAGAAACATCCATGATGAGAGAGAATCATTGATCTGCTGCCTCCTGCACACCCCACACTGGGGATTGAGCCCACAACCCCGGCATGGGCCCTGACCAGGAATTGAACCGTGACCTCCTGGTTCATAGGTCAATGCTCAAACATGAGCCATACAGGGTGGGCTCAACTAGTCATTTTTTAATATTTACATTTGTCTTTTGTGAAATGGCTCATAACAGGGTTTTCTCTTTATTCAATTCTACTTCATCTTCTTTCTTATTGGCTTGTCACTGTAATTTAATATCAATAATTGCTATTGATGGATGCATTTATGCCATTTGCCAATTGCTTCTAATTTGTCCCATGGTTTTTCTAGTATTCTTTAGAATCCTCTGCATTCTTTTACATTAGTCTATGCTTTTAGCATTTCATTTTATGTAATTTGTTGGTGATTAGATATCTCTTTTTAGTAGTTGATCTAGGATTTATAATATCCATTTTTGGCAATCAAATTGTAGTTGATTATTAATGAAAACTGAGGGGTCTTGCAAGCCTCTTTGGACTTTGATATCTACTGAGTGATTCATGAATTTCACTTCCGGCAGCTTACCCTGACCATATGCCCACATCATTATGAAAGAGTTCTTCATATTTCTCAGCATGTATTGTCTTCCTTTTTGTATGTATTGAATTTTAATTTAACATATTCTAGGGCAGGGGTGGGCAAACTTTTTGACTCGAGGGCCACAGTGGGTTCTTAAACTGGACCGGAGGGCCGGAACAAAAGCATGGATGGAGTGTTTGTGTGAACTAATATAAATTCAAAGTAAAGGAGCGGAGGGGAGAGCAAGAGAACCCTCCGCTCTTTCAGCTCCGCGGGCCGGATAGAACAGCCGAACGGGCCAGATCCGGCCCGCGGGCCGTAGTTTGCCCACGGCTGTTCTAGGGGCTCAAAGGTGATATATGTTAAAGACTGAGGAATGGGAGGGTATAAGAATTGAACCCAATGCCCACGCCTCTTATATCTAAATTGAACTGTGCTTCCTGCCAGTCTTTGATCTTTACCCATTGGCTCACTTTTCACAGCAAACTGGGTGAATGTGTTGTACGTGTTCATAGTCGGTATTTTATCAGTTTTAAAGTCTGTGTTACAATAGCTAGGCCCCTGATTGGAATCTAGTAGCTCTTTATGACCTGTGTGAAGCATTGTATGTGCTAGATGGACATGCAGACGTTGCATTTCATCATTTTGGGGGATAGTGAGCTATGGATAGAGAAACAAAACGAAGTAAAACCTCTACCATCTATTGCCAATATGGGAATGACACAGTTTGGTTTGACATGATTGTGAAGTGATTTTAAGGTGAAGATGGAGACAAGCATTTTCCCCTTTCCTCTGAAATAAGAGGCTCAAAACGCCCCCACAATCATGGAGAAAGCTGAGAAAGATGGGACGGTGGGGGGCGGGGCGGAAGCAGAGGAGGACGAGATGGCATCTAATTTCTGGCCAGAGACGTTTCAAGAAGGAACACATAGCATGTTGGTTTGTCACATTTTAATGAGATGCTTATGGGAAGTGGTGCGTTGGTCTCAGATTACAATGGCACCTCCCACCTGGCATTTAACAGCAATTCTGATGAATGAATAAAAGGGAGTTACACCCAACTAGAGAAATAAATTGAGAAGAATTAGATCAATATTAAAGCATTCTGAATGAAGGCCCACATTTTAATGTGAAAACTGCCACTGGCTCTCATTCTATGCACAAGTGGGATACTCCAGTTTCCCTTCTCGGCATTGTACTCGGAATGCAGCTTCTGGTGACTTTGGATGATAATAACGTCGACACATGAATTCAATATAATCGTTTGTTCTAGAATAAATTTTTTTCTCATATGACCACTTCAGCTCTATGTTATGTTCTTCCATGATTTCTTCTGATATTACACATGCATCTGAAGGTGAAAAAGAAAGAAATAAAACTAAGTAGTATACAAGTATTTTCCTACAGAATTTTACACTCTCATGTAGAACCTTCTACACAGATCCAGGAATTTATTCTCAAACCCTTTTGCAAACCACTTCATTGAAAATCCATTATGTTGCTATAACTCACTGTAAACTATCAATGATGTAAAAATGAGGTACTCTGTGGAATGTGTGATCATTGCATGTTATAATCAACGTTCACAATGTCAACTACGCTATGAAGGGCTTTCATTAAAGGATCCTTGAAGGGGGTGGTGGAGGTGGAAGAGGGTGGAGGGGGCATAAGTGGTGATGGGGACAATAAATTACAATAAAGAAAAATGATTGTTTCTTGCTGTTGTTGCTCCAGAATTTTCCAGACTTTGTACCCTCAGCCATGACTGTTTGGTGGTCAACAGAACAGGAGACAGTCCATGCAGGTTCTGTTGTAAGCAGCAAACAGGGCGTTCATTGCACGGGTTTCCGAGGGCCACGAGGATATTACAAGACTTACCCAAGCATTTGGGTGGTTCAGACCACTTTCCATCACGGCACGTTATTCTCCTGTTTCCCTCAAGTTCATAGTAGGCCTGGCACTGATACACCACTGAAGACCCGGGAGCGTAGACTGCTTTTGGATATGTGGTAATGTCTCCATTGTCAATAACGGGAGGGGGCCCACATTTTCCTGTGGACTCTAAGAGAGGATATGGTTTGACTTATTGAGTGAGCAGTGGACTTTAAGGGAGCTGAGGAGTAGGTGGGAGCCACACTCACCTCCTCCCGGCCCCAAACCCATTTACAGGAAACGACAGAGCAACAAACCTGAGGAACCGAATGAAGGCCAGCGGGACAGGAGTATGTCACCCAGTGCTTACAGAAGCTCACAGAGGCTGCGAGGGGAGAATGAGACACCTACCCTTGCACTCAGGAGGGTCTGTCCACTTCCCACTTAGGCATGTCACCTCTGCATTCCCGAAGAGGCCCAAAGGGTGCCTGCATTCATAACGTGCTGTGTCCTCATTTTGATACCTACGTTTCTGGTCTGCTATAAAGGCATTTTCCACTGGGGGAGGGCTGCCACAGGAGAGATCTGAATAAAGACGAAAAAAAGGATCTCTAATGCAGCGATCACTTAGACACAATTAAGACTAAAAATCCTCACAAATTTACATGCAGGATTGAAAAAAGAAGATAAAGCAAATATTTTGTTGAAAGGCAATCTTCTATATCTTAAGTTTCTTTCCCATCCTCTCTCAAAGGTCAATAGAGATTTTTCGGCCAATGAACATGATGATTATGCTGTGCAAAACTTTTTAGTTTGATGGAGTCCTATTTGTTTATTTTTTCTTTTGTTTTGCTTGCCTGAGGAGATGTATCAGAAAATAAATATTGCTATGAGAAATGTCTAAGGTTTTACTGCCCATGTTATTTCTTCTAGGATTTTTATGGTTTTTGAATCTTATATTTACATCTATAATCCATTTTGAGTTTATTCTTGTGTAAGGTATAAGAAGGTGATCCAATATCATTTTTTTGCTT
Organism: Plecotus auritus; assembly: GCF_963455305.1. Classification (NCBI taxonomy): domain Eukaryota; kingdom Metazoa; phylum Chordata; class Mammalia; order Chiroptera; family Vespertilionidae; genus Plecotus; species Plecotus auritus. The sequence goes on from NC_137780.1 coordinate 2,167,136, forward strand.
GTGTCTGTCCAATTACACCAGCACCATTTATTAACCAATGGCACCTCAATAAATTCAGTAAAAATTTTAAAACTTTTTTCAAAGTAAGAAAATGATGGTTTTTCTGAACCTTTTTCTTTAAGTTTAGTAAAATAAGCGTAGATGATATAAAATCAAAGTGAATTTATAAACCCAAGAAACACATAACGAACATGTTACTTGGCAGCCAAATGTGGTTCACAAGCATCATGTTTTTGAACTGTGACTTTAGGCCCTTAGAAAATGAGCACGTTAGCCAGGTTCTTAGAGAATAAGTAGCTAAGGAAGCTGATCCCTTAAGATATCCACACAGACACTGAGGACAGAGAAGAGTCCAATATATTTACAATTTCCTAAAAATACTCCAACAACTTGAGTGCTTAAGGGCACTGCAGTGAGCACAGTGCAGCTCATCGGGGAGATTCGGGTGCATGTAAAGTAATAAGAGGCTGAAGCTATGGTTCCCAACAACAGTGGGTGTAGAACCCGCTGGGAATTGCTACAAGGTTTTCGGGGTCACAACCCCTGAGCTTCTGAGGCTGAGTCTGAGTGAGCCTGTGAGTTTGCATTTGCCTTTCTACCAATTGCCTGAGATGCTGACACGGCTGTTTCAGGGGTCACACTCTGAGGGCTCTGGGGTTCCAATGCCCACCACTGATACACATCCCATTCCTCTATGTTGAGGCATAAACCTTCCTTCATCTGGCCTACACCAGAACCGGTGTCTATTTTTAATGATGCTAGAAGCCATTCATCAAAATACCTTTGCACGTGGGTGTTCCTATCCAAATGCCGTCCCTACACTCTACAGTATCGGATCCATCCATTTGGTAATGTTCTTCACATCTATACGTCACTTGTTCTCCTGACTTGTATGACTTCTTCTTCTTGCTTTTGAGGATGGCTTTGTCATAGCTGGGTGGGCTAGGACAATTAATTGCTGAAAAAGCAACAACAGAGACTTTCCAGTAAATCTTAAAAGTACACAACAGGCAACAATTATACTCTAGAATAATAGATACACACCAAACCAATGCCTACTGTACAATGTTTTTCTTACAGCTTGAAAATGTTAGCCATCTTGACTCCATTACATTGAATAATTTTACATTTATCAAAAGCGCAACGTGGGGATGGTGGTATTTAGTTGTACTGTGGATGCTCTGAACTAAAGATATTCATCAGCCTTAGAATAAAATGAAATACACTGTACTTGTGCATTCTGGCGGATGGGACCAACTTCTTCCTGAGCATTCTACAGATGCAGGCCCAAGGATCCGAAATCCGGGTTTACAGGTGAATGTGTATTTTCCCCCATGTGGATAACTGCCTAAGCTGTTCGACATAACAGCGTTGGAAACCACAGGGGGTGGCCCACAAGGAAGTCCTGAGAAAGAAAAAAAAGAAAGGAAAGGAAGAATGACCTTGTATTTCACTCCCTCTGAACCTCTTTTCATGTCATATTTGGTACTTTCATTTGAAATCAAAGATCACACAGGCGCACAAATGCTTCTAGAACCTCCGTGGTGGTTGTCCGGCTGTCGGCTTGAGCAAGAACTTGATGTGAAAACTGTGAACACATCTAAGAATGAGCGTATCAATGCTTCTCTAACCAACCATGAGCAATAAAAAGAAACACATTGAGAATCATCTTAAGAAAAGTATCCTCTACCGTAAGAGATCAGAAGGGACAATGGAGGGAGAACATAAACCTTCATAAAACCTGGCCACAAAGCCTGCATTGCAACCCATAGGAATATGCAGGAATATGACCAGGTACACTTCTATGAAGAGTTGGATTTCATTTCACCACATTTCAGGTTTTGTAGGAAAAAAAAAAATGCCCGAATTACAAGTGATTTCATAATGAGCCAATAAAATTAATAAAAACAGGCTTGATTTGTTTATGCAAAAGTCATTTGGGAAATATGAAAATCTATATAATGGTTTTATATGTTTATAAATCTAAAGAGTTATTTCTTTTTTTTAATTTTTATTAAGGTATTATATGTGTACATATCTTACCATTATCCCCCCCCCTCCACCCCACTCCCATACCTGCCCTCACTCCCCAATGTTTTGCATCCGTTGGTTACTCTTATATGCATGCATATAAGTCCTTCGGTTGATCTCTTATTTCCCCCACCTCTCCCTAACCTTACCGCAGTAATTTGACAGTCTGTTTGATGCTTTACTGCCTCTGTATCTATCTTTTTGTTCATCAGTTTATTAAAGAGTTATTTCTCATGACTTTGATGATGACGATGGGTTACGTTACTGAACTGTACCAAAAGAGAACTTTAGTTTGCATGCTGTCCTTACCTACACACTGTGGGGAAGCACTCCACTTTCCCAGGTGGCATGTTATCCCATCTTCTTGAGATAATTTGAAACCATCCTCACAAATATAACTTAATGTGGTGCCATGTGCATAGAGCGTGGGTTCCAATGCTTCTCCTCCGTCTTCTGAAGATCTGGATGAATTAATGCTTCCATGTTCTACATGAGGTGGTTGAGAACATGGAGTTTTTTCTATATGGAAAATAGAGATTAAGGGGTCAAACACAAGGATAATGTTTAAATTGAAAAATAAAATCCAACACTGTTTGGGACTTTAAAGTAAGGTCATTGGGACAAATAAAATTATTATTTTAAAAAAATGTATTTTATTGATTTTTTTTACAGAGAGGAAGGGAGAGGGAGAGTTAGAAACAATGATGAGAGAGAAACATCGATCAGCCGCCTCCTGCACACCCTCTACTGGGGATGTGCCCGCAACCAAGGTACATGCCCTTGACTGAAATCGAACCTGGGACCCTGGAGCCCGCAGGCTGATGCTCTATCCACTGAGCCAAACCGGCCAGGGCAAGAAATTAAATTATTAATAACTAATAATATTTGAAACCTGCAAAGATATATGTGCCCATAAAATTGATGCTACTATCCACTCGTCCCATATGCCTTTTCAGTCTCCTGCTGTTCATCTTGAAGAGTGAAATACGCATAAACAGAACTATGGCATTTCCACAGTCACTGGAAGTTTCTATTTGCATTCATTTCACAATAGAAGTGAAATAATGCTGATTGATTTCTGCACCTGGATGGCATTACTGTTTGGAGATGAAGTGGCATGGATAGGGGAAAGGGCTTATCCTGTTCCTTTGCACAAAGCAGGGGAGTTTTCCCCTCATCTGAAAGACAGTTGCAACGCAAGTGACCCACTACTGACCGACACAGCGCGGTATTGACTGCCATCGTCCATCCTGGCACACGATTTCCTCTCCTTCCTGGATTAGAAAGTTTTCTTGACAGAGAATAGATATTTTTTCTCCTTCTTGATAATTCACTGTCAGGGTCATATTTTGAGAATTGGGAATCTGAGGTGGAGGTGGACATCGTGGTGCTTCTAAAAATATTAAAATCAGATTTCTTGATGAAAAATCATGTCAAAAATATTAAAATAACAACTCAGTGAATAAAATGATCAATAATAATGCACCTGGATAGATCAAACTGTAATGCTCTGTTCTGTGTTTAAATGTGTTATCTTTCCATCTTGTTTGTCAGTCTAATGTACCTCATTGGGTTTATATTCTCATGGCCTTCCTTGTAGATTCTGTCCTTTATTCCTTCTGTTATCAATCCTGGGTAGCTTATATAAAACTAGAGTCCTGGTGCCCGAATTTGTGCACCGGTGGCATCCGGCCATCCTGGTCGAACCCTAGGTTGAACTCCTGGTCGAACTCCCAGTTGAGGGGACAATTTGCATGTTAGCCTTTTATTATATAGGATGCTTTCTGTATATTCTAGGCCTGAGGAAATTGGTAAAAATATTGAGGATAGTGGGTCAAGGTGCTCTCCCAGTTAAAGAAGATCAATACAGATATGAAAAGTGGAATGAACCCTATGTTACTGGAATTGGTGGTGGCAATAAGACTCGGTGTTTGCCAGACAGATATACATGAGCAAAGACAGATGCCTAGATGGGTAGATTCCTACAGCGATAGGTGGATGCAGACATAGATAGATCGGCAGCTAGATGTGTACACCCATCGATGCTTAGATAAATACACGCGTTACAGGCATAGGCACATCTGAAGGTGAGAACTTGGTAGCAATGGGATTCCAATAGTAATGCACACACCCACTGCCCAATGTGACTTTAAAGCCACCGCACTGCTGGGTGGTTTGTTGAAACCTTGACTGACCAAGGTACATGACACAATGAATATTCAGAAGCAGTGTTTTGGTTATTTTCTAAATTTCCTTCCACTTTCAAAATTATTGTCATAATACATACTTAGTAAAAAAGAAATTTAAGACCCAAAGAGACACCTTTTACGAGGTAGGAAGCAAAAGAAACACACATTTTGGAAATGATCGAAACAAGAGCTCACCTGTGCAGTTTACCTCAGGCTCCCATTTTCCATTCGTGCAGACTGAGTGTTTCTGCTCTGACTTACTCCTGCATGTGTAACTGATTTTCTTATTATGCTCATATTTAACCCTGTCCGACAAGTTTATCTCAGAGGCAATTGCCCTTGATAATTTACACTCCTTGAGCTCAACTGTCGCTGTAAAATGAAAATATTCCATTGAAGACACTGATTATGAAAATCCAAGCTACTAATATATAAAAAAAACCAACACAACAACTATAGAGTCCAAACCAGGGGTGGGCAAACTTTTTGACTCGAGTGCCACAATGGGTTCTTAAACTGGACCGGAGGGCCGGAACAAAAGTATGGATGGAGTGTTTGTGTGAACTAATATAAATTCAAAGTAAAGGAGCGGAGGGGAGAGCAAGAGAACCGGATAGAACAGCCGGATCCGGCCCGCGGGCCGTAGTTTGCCCATGGCTGGTCCAGACTCTAATGAAATAAGACTTTAGGTCCATAAATTCCACCATCAAAGTTCTTCCTGGTCATATTGCATGAGGTGGGATACAATGTGTGAACATATAGTCCTATGTCCAGTTTTGAAATTTCAGAGAGAATAGTCATCCTAAAGCCATGTCGTGCTTTGGGGATTGCAAGGACATTGGAGTTCACCTTTTGTTTGATCTACATAGGAAAGAGTCATACATGACTAAATATGATCCCATTTGAAATCAGCAAGTTTTCACATCACTTTTCTTGATCTCAGACATCTCTAAATTATTTTTAGTCTAGAACCTTGAAATGTTAAAAGAAAGAAAATTATCTGTGGGAATAGACTATGTGAGTTTCCTAGTTTCATTACATATTTTTCAATGACTTTAATGTACAATAACAAGAAAGTTTGATCTAAGTTGTAGGGTACAGAATGTGAATATTTCAGCATATCTTCAGCATCATCACCAAAAATCAGAATAAGTTATTGGTTGTTTAAGTCATAACCTATTTTGTATGTATATTCTTAAGGTCTTTGAGAAGCCATTTTATATACCAGATCATCCCATAATCTAATAATATTATAATGCCATAATAATAAATTTATGCTGGCATCAGTATATTTTATATACCATAAAAGTTTTCATACACAGCTACATATTTCAAAAATGCGATGCAGGTGGCAATCCTTTTTCAATTTGATAAGGTATTAGTATAGATCTAAGAAGTTTTCCTTAATTTGTTAATGATGAGAGTCAAGTGAGGATAAACAGAAGAAAGAAAAGTCAAGTAAATGGCTGAAGAAAATGAATGATTTTGCAAAGCAACCTGAAGAAAACATACACTAAAATCAAAGAGACTAATTTAAAACAGACAAGAGGCTTGAGAATTAGTCTTATTTTTAGGATTGGTCCAGAGTGTTGAAGAAATCATCTTCTCCAAGAGATGATGACTGAAGGAAGATTTGTACTCAAAAGGAGGTGTGATGGTTGTGGTATGTCTAAAGATCCTTGTTTTCTGAAAGAATTTATTTATCGGGAGAAAAGAAACGAGTAGGGTGAAAAGCAAGATTATAGGGAGGTACAAAACAAACATTATGGGAGAAAATTTCAATCATATGTCTTTAACTAAAATTTAGCTTCATAGGTATAAAACAATGTCAATATTAGAGACAGACACATAAAATTCTATTGCTAGTTTCTATTTTTCCTCTGTAGACACGATTGACCTATAAACCATGAAAGTTTGATTCATTATAATTTGCAAGCTGACATTTCAAAAATATGGCTGCATGGAGAGTTTCACAATAAAAAATATCAATGCTATTAAATGCCAATTATAGAAGTGTCTTCTCACCAATGCACTGAGGCGGTTGGGTCCACGTTCCCCTAATACATGTAACTGAGCTGTGACCAATCATTGTAAAGTCGTCTCTGCAAGTGAACTCTACTGATTCTCCATGGTGATAGGAGGGCCGTGCTGGGGACACGACCTCGCCGTCCTCCAGCTCAGGGACGTCTCCACATGTACTGTGCTCCTCTGTGAAAAATCCCACAACAAACATTCAACATTAAAGTGTAAGTGAGGTCTTGATATGAATAGAAACACAGAGTGTTGACGTGAGTCTAACGATTGAAATTTCGTGTACATTACCAACACACACGGGCAAGGGTGTCCACGCTCCATCAACGCACTGGATTTTCTTAGGGCCCTTCATCAGGAACCTGGGGTTGCAGACATACTCCACCACCTCACCGTGTCCATATTCCTCTTTCGGTGTGTCTGCAACGGTCCCGTTGGGGAGTCGAGGAGGTTGATCACAGGATTGTACTTTCTCTACGGTAGAGATACTGTGTAACTAAAGGTGAAAGTGTCTCTAGTACAACTGAAAATCCAGGAAAATGAAGAGATTTTTTCTTTAATCTATGACTTGTTATCTAACTTATGATAGCATTCTTTTGAGAAAGGAAAAAGAATGGTGTTCACACCAGATTCATGTCTCCCAGTTCTGTTATGATACAGAACTAGCATACTGGACATAATGTAAGCCCAGGAAACGTGTGATATTCTAGATCTTGGGTGGGGAACGTCCGGCCCAGGGGCCGTATAAGGCCCTAGAAATCATTTGGTCTGGCCCTGCCAAGGCATTAGGAGTAAGTTAATTAAATGTTTGACCAATTACAGCAGGATAATTTTTAAGTTGCTAATTTTGTATGGTCTGAGAATGTTGTCATAAATATCCAAATGGCCCTTGGCAGAAAAAAGGTCCCCCATCCCTGCTCTAGAAGATCTAAACCTATATGCAAATCAATGACCAAATATTCAACTATTCACATTCATGGAAACATTTCATCAAAACTTTTTTGAAAAACGATCACTGGAGGCAAGCATTTGATCGACAAATTTTAACTCTACGTTACGTGGTATATGGCACTGAAAGAATGCTATGATGCTTGGATATTGTTTAGAAATTCCAGGGAAACTTGAGGTGAGACCCATGCTGATAGAAATGTGCAACACCAATGGTGGAAGTTATGCAAAAATTCTGACTTAAGAGATTACTCTAACGTCACTCATTATGTCCATTGATGTAGATTTTCAATATTTAGTACAAAAAACAATTAAAGATTACTTCCTTAAATAAGGAAGTGTGAGGTATCTACTACCCAACACACATTCCTGGCTTAATGCACCGAGTTATAGACACACTGGCAGCCAATACAAAATTAAGAGAGGAAAAGAACAGCTTATATCTAACATTCTAATTCTTGTTTGAGCAAGTGTCAGAGAAATAGTCACCTTTACATGTTGGAGGATTAGAGGACCATCCAAAGTGGTAGCACTGAAGAGAATCTGGTCCAAGAAGAGAGTGGAGTCTATTTCTGCAGGAGAATTTCAACACGTCTCCAATGACATATTTCTTTTTCTGGGGCTGAGCAAATAAGTTCTGCTCTATATCGGGAACGACACATTCTTTTTCTATAAAAAGGGTAAGTAATTTAATGAGAACATATGATTAATCAGTGCCAAGTAAACTTTATATGTCATGCGAAAATAAGTGGCTGGGTGTTGCATATACAGAGAGGCATCAAATAAAGGCTGTCCCTGGAAGTGCATTATCTATTATGTCTGACACATCCCTCATTTCATATGGGACCCTCTGAATAGCAATAGATGTGTCCTGAAAACGTATTTGTAATATCAACTCTCTTATAGTGGATCTGATTTTATTACTGACATTAGTAAAACTATATGCTACATTTTGGGTATTATCAAAACCATACTATTCTCTCACATTAAAACAATTAATGCTACAATTTTAAATTGCATGCTTAAATAAAAATGGGTATTTTAATTGAATATACTTGGCGAACCAGGCCTTTTAGAGAGGCATTTCTCATATATTTCAGTAGAGCAACATTAAAAGTTGCTTAGTTAATAATTTAAATCAATTCCTACGTAGACCAAAATCCCAACTCTTTCACGCCTACACTTCCAATGTCATCTTATCTTTTCTTCCCTTTGTTGATCCAGACCCCAGGCTTCATGGTCTTTGAACCTTTTTTAAGAGATCAAGTTCTTTGCTCTCCCTGTTGCATGGGTCTGAATAGATTTCAGCCTTTCTGTGTAGAGATGCCTTCCTATATGAAACAGAGCCCTCAGTCCCTCCTATTTTCAAAGTCCTTGGATTTATTCGTTCCTTTGAAAATATAAAAATGTATTAGAAATACTTTAATCATTTGATCCATTCTTTGACTTGTTTCATTGTTGTTGTGTTTGTTTTTCCTTTTTCATAATGCAAGGAGCTCCCACGAGGTGTCTGTGGAAGTCTGCATGGAGAATGTAGTCTAATCACCAGAATATTTTTAAAAAAATATTAGCATGTTTGTCAACATGGAAACATTTTACAGATATGGATGAATGAACAATGCTGCCAATCAGCCTGATGGCTGCCCAAAGATACATGCTTGGCAAACCGTGGAATGGAATTGAAACCCACCCAGAGGGACTCCATGGAATTCGCTATGAATCCATCTGTCAGACTTCCTGTCCCTTTTATCCTTTTATCTCCCCACACCCATGACAACATTTTTTTTTTCCTCCTGATTCTCTGAGTCCTCCTTTTATTCTACTTTGCTACCCACTCCTCTTCTGTCGGACATCTGCGTGCTGGAATGCTTCAGGGCTCAGTCTGGAGGTTTCTTCTTTTCTCCTTCTGTATTCTTCCCCAATGAGACGTCATCAGGTACATGGTCATAATCTCATATGTTGATCGGGCTAGACCTCAACTTTCAACTCTGTAGTTTAGAATCCAATGTTGATTGTCCATGGGCAGCTCAATCCTCATGGGCCCAAGTCAATATGGAGATGTTCCTCTCAAAGACCTCTTTCTACTCCCCACACCACCTTACCAAAAGTCACCTCCATTCACCTGCTTCCTTATGATAGAATATTTAAAATACACGTATGAGTCCCTGGACGATTACTCTGTCTGACACCCAACACTCAGTAACGTTACTGGTGTTTTCTACCACCAAAATGCGTCCCAGATCTGTCCTCTGCTCTGCATCTCCTCAGCCGTCACGCCCGTCACTCTAGCCCAATCTCCACCGAAAATTCTCCCCCTTCCTCAGTGGAATCCCTCATAGTTCCCAAGGATTGTTTGGTTTCCAAAGCTTTACACATACTGTTCTCATGAGTTGGAAATCTCTGCATCCACCCAGGTTCCCACAGATGCAAGTTCTATTTCTAACCCGGGAAAACAGACAGCTGCTTGGCAGACATGCAGGAGACGCGTGTAACTCTCCTCAGAACTATTCCCAACCAGGAAGGAAGCAAGTCCTGTCGGGACCTGCAGAAATGAACACCCAGCTGGGAGGTGTCAAGAACCAGCTCGGAAGAAAACTGCTGAGGAAGTAGTGAAACATATAAGGTGGGTCACGAGTACCCAGGTTTACATAATATAAAAGGCTGCATTTAGAAAAACAAAACAATTATACGCGACACACACATGTTGTTTATTTCGATGATCCCGAAAATCAGTACTTACCATGACAGGTGGGTGTATCAGACCAACCATGTTCACCACACACTATGGAACCCATGCTGTGTCCATCTCCGTTTTTATATCCATCCTGGCATTCATAGGTCAACCTGTCATTGACCTTAAACCACGTGCCATTACTTTTGGCTCTGGCATTCTCAAATACTGGCATGGCACAAGATTCTAATGCATAATAGAATGGAAGATTTCACTTCTAATATTATCGAGTGGACAATCGAATTACGTTAAGTTCCATCCCAAGAATAAAAAAGCTTTATCACTTAGCATGTGCTAATGAATTATACATCATATACAAGTAATCTAAGCAGACTAGTGATAAATCACTGTCCTAAAATCGACACTCATAATAAAAGCATGTATTTCTACACAGCAGTTTTATCATCACTTAAATCATCCAAAAACATTTAAGAACATTTTTCTCAATGCATTTAAACTTAGACATTTATTCCATGTTAGCAATAAAATAGGGCATAATAGATGCATTGTACTTTTTCTTTTTGGCAAAGCAGAATAGCATTTTTGTGAGTGTAGATGATGCCAAAGTTATTAGCAGTTGTGACATATATGCCAGAAAAAAATGCATTGGTTCAACAAAAATAGTTATTTTTCAACAGTGAGAGTAAATTTAACATTCTATACCATTCTCCTTTAACACATACTAATTTTTATTTTATTTTTTAAAAATATATTTTATGATTTTTTTACAGAGAGGAAGGGAGAGGGATAGAGTTAGAAAGATCGATGAGAGAAAAACATTGATCAGCTGCCTCCTGCACACTCCCCACTGGGGATGTGCCCGCAACCAAGGTACATGCCCTTGACCAGAATCGAACCTGGGACCCTTCAGTCCACAGGCCGACGCTCTATCCACTGAGCCAAACCAGTTAGGGCCACATACTAATTTTTAAAGCTCACATGCTAATTTAGCTTTTTCAGATATTTTTAATGACTGTGTATTCTTTTATACTTATCAAAGTCGAATGTAAAGATACTCCTATGTTTATAATTAGTATAAGAAAGCAAAATATTAAAAAATGGTCTCAGTTTTCACTAACACTATATTGGAGTGGTGTTAATAAAAGTTTAAATAATTTACCTCATATTTTATAACATACTATGTAGCTAGCTACATAACTTAAAGTGTCAAAAATAAACTAAAACTATAATAATGATAGACACATTTCTTCTTTTCCTAATAAGAGTGTTGTAATGAATAGTTGATCACAATTTCATATAAAATGAGTCTGATATGGATGCAACATCATTTTTTCTTTGGCTGGTTTCCATGGTAACTATGCAAATGGAAAGCAATGAAAACAATAGGAATGGACATTTTCAATGTCTACTTCACTTAAAGTGAATGAAAACTACCACTGCATGGCGCTGGGATGAACAAGACAGAATGAGCAAACAGTTGTAGGGAATGTTCATAAACTCCGAGGCCATAGAGCAGAGAGATCTCTCCCGGCAGTGACTCTGCGTCTGTCTACATGCATGTCACAGTCTCCGCTCCCTACCCATTCATGTAGGGTTCCTGCAGGAAGTGATGTCTCAGAAGAGGACGTCCCCTGCAGCATGGAACACAGAAACCACTCAAGTGACATTCCTCGAAACCTGTGTTCTGTGAGCCCACATTTCACTTACACACGAACTTCTAGGTCTAGGAACAAAGCCTCTGGAAGGAAAGTCTGATCACCTGAAAACAGGTGCAACAGGGCCGGACCTCAGCTCAAAGCGGGTGAGCTCACAGCGGATCACACAGCCTCACTAGGCAGCGTGCAAACCGCAGGATGTTTTGCGGTGGATAAACCTTGAACGGAAAGATGGACTTCTGTCTACCCTACTAGGAATTCCTTGGAAAAGACAAAAGGAAATTACATATATTTTCTCACAAGTTCCTTATTTAGCTTGTTCAAATAGAGCTACGTCAGCTTCCACCACCCCACAAAAAGGAAATCAGTTAAAGTAAACGTTTGTTCAATAAAATAATGGACACCACAGTCATGAATGACTTACTAATGCATCTGGGTTGAGCTGACCATCCATTCTGGAGACATGTAATATACCCGGATGTGTGACCATCTTCTGTTACATAATCTTGGTGGCAGTTATATTTTACTTCTTGATTTATGAGGAATGCAGCCTTAGAGTCAGAAATAAATCCATTCTCAATTTTTGCCTTTGACTTTAAACATGTTTCTAAAAGGAAGAGAGCGTAAGGAAAAGGTAAGCATATGGTCAGCCAACAGTTTCCTAAGGACTCGCACAACATCACAACATAAGAAATAAGGGCATTCGTCAACAAAAACCTGGAAAATTCCTAACCATCCAAAGCATTGTGTCGGAGAAAGTAGGTTATGAGTTTCCAAAAATGTTAAATCTAGATGTTGGAAACATCTGGGGGGACTAAGCCAGATTTGAAACACTCAGGATGCCTTGTAAGAAATTATGAAAAATAGGTTTGTCTCGTGAATCTGGAAGCCCCCAGCATGCCAGAGCTCTCCTAGCAACAGGCCCTATCCTATGACTGCCTGGGTTTCAATATTGCTAAGAGGGGGGAGCCTAAGTGCTCTCCCCCATGGAAGCAATGGGACCTAGGTGAGGTGATGGATGTGCTAGGCAGCTCGATCTGGTGGTCATGTCACTACGTGTGTTTATGTCAAAATAGCAAGCTGTCCGCATTAAACATATGGGATTCCCATTTTCAGTTACACCCATTCGTGCTGACAAAGGAAAAACCAACTGGAAAAGAGAAACATCTGAGCAGGAATCAACTAGAAGCCAAACCCTTCAGACAATGTACAGAGTCAAAAGGTGGCCCATTGAAAATATGCACTAAAATGGATAAACACAAGGGAAGAACAATGAAGAGGGGCCAGCCCCACAGACAGTGAGGAAACGGAGCCCAGTCTATGAAAACAACCTTGTGAGGCACATGGACACGGCCAGTGCCTAACTTAGGTTCCCGAGACATAGGGTCAACCCATGGGATCTCCATTCTCAGTGGGGCTTTGTTGGGAGGCGGGAATTTTCCAGCTCACAGCAGGGGAAGGGAAAACCCCAGCAGAACGTGTCAGTCCTACTGAATAGGAGAAACCAACGCCGGCGTTCCCAAAGAGGCTGACACCACCCAACGCTGAATGACCATAAGCAGAGAGGAAAGACCCCTGGATGAGGGAGAGAGCTCTACAAACCTGCACGGCGATTCCTAGATTCTTTGGTGAATACATCCCACTAGAGTGCAGGGCGGAACCCCCTGAGAATGGGCAGAGCACAACTAGCAGAGGAAAGACCTGCCAGGAAACTACAAATTCCAAGATTCCAAGGCACACACAGCACTGGAAACAGGCATGTTCATCAGTCACATGGGAACAGGTCTTTAAGCACAGATCACTTAGTACAGAGGCCAAAGAGGCCTTCTCCAGCCAGACCCTGAATAAGCTCATCTGTGCAATGGCTCCCCACACCAGCCTTAGTCATTGGCAAACAAGCCTTGAATAGATCAAGTTGAGCCGAACAACCTAGACTTCCAAAACAAAACATCAAGCCAGTAGGACTTGAGGTGTCCAACCTCAAACAACCCAGAGGTGCATTTCGGGAGGAGCAACTCAGGGCTGCAATTGTTGCTCTCAGAGACTTCGGTGCCCCCAGTGTGGGCCATTTGCTCCAATGGTGTGTGCAACTTCTCAGCCGGGTCCCTGGAGCCCACATGCGGGGGTGATTGTCACAATCTCTGTTCTTTGTGGGGAAGATGATTGAACCTCCTAATCTGCCATCTTGTGCATGACACTGTTATTACATGTTTGCTCTTTGCAGTCTTTTGTTGTTGTTTTAAAAATTTATGTCTACCAATAAGCTTTCTTAGTTTTCTATCGGTACACCAAGAAATCGGTGTTTCCACTCATACACCCTTGAAAAAATAAAGCCACAGAGGGCCATTGGCAAAATAACCAGGTGATAGAAACCTTTGCCTCAGTTACTCCAGGTGAGTCTCAGACAATCACAAACACACTGGCTCTTAGACCAGTTTTCTTACCGACAGGGATGCATCTGGGCGGAGGGACCCAGCCATTCTCCGTACAGGTCATCTTGGTCTGCTTGTTTTGAAGTGTGTAGCCAGGATAGCAATGAACATTTACAGATGCGCCCTGCAAATATTTTTGTTCACGTTGTGGACGATGTCCATGTTCCAAATAATTAAAAATGCATTTTCCTGAGAATTATAAAATGATGATAAAAACACGTAAGTGGGGTCAAAATAAATTAAAAACTATCTTTTTAATATTTAAATTAGAATGCATAAACATCCAAGAGTCGCCCATAACGTACGAAACACTACAGTTGCTACCAAATGTTTTTAAAATCCATGTTAAATGGTATTTATCTGTAGTTTCCACAACTGAAATATGCATAAATGCTATAGGTAGGCTTATAGAATTTCCATTTCTATTTCTCGTGCTGCTAATGAAGAACCTGGATGAAAGAGACAGCCAGTATCGGTCTTTCTGCACAGAGACTCCTCCTCCCACCCACTTTTCCCGCCAGGCTCAGGGGTGCTCATGGGGGCTCTCTCCACTCGGAACTATGGCCACGTGCACAGGACACAGAGGTTCACTCACTGAGGCAGGGCACTTCCGGGGACCATCCATCTCGTGTGCAAGTCAGGCGGTCCCATCTGTCTTGTGAAGGAGTCACATAGTTTTCATCACAGGAATAATGAAACCATTGTCCTGGCGATACTGGGAAGTATGATCTATATCTATCTTGCCAGTATAGGCTTCCATGTTTTATTTCCGGAAATTCACAGGGCTTAACTAGCAATTAAAACAAACAAAACACAGTATAAGTAATGTTTCACCTTAATAAAAACGCATTGAGCGGTACCTTGTTTCATTGATGAGTTATATTCGCGTACTAGAGGCCCGGTGCACGAAATTCATGCACTCGGGGTGGGGCGGGGTCCCTCAGCCTGGCCTGTGCCCTCTCACAGTCTGGGAGCCCTCGGGGGATGTCTAAGCTGGCAGTCCGACATTCTTAGCGCCGCTGCGGAGGTGGGACAGGCTCCTACCACCGCTGTTGCGCTCGCCAGCCGTAAGCCCAGTTCAGGGCTTCTGGCTAAGCCGCACTCCCTTGTGGGAGCGCACTGACCACCAGGGGAAGCTCCTGCGTGGAGCATCTGCCCCCTGGTGGTCAGTGCACATCATAGCAATCGGTCATTCAGCCGTTCAGTCTATTTGCATATTAGCCTTTTATTATATAGGATGCCCATAATTATACTCATTGCGTTAGGCTTTCTAGGACAAGAAACATTATAACCTTCAGATGATGTGAATAACACTTGTTCCCTGATCATTTCACAATATGTACAGATACCGAATCATTATAGCGTGCACCTGGAAGTAACACAACACTGTAGGTCAATGTTATCTACATAAATAGTCACTCTCCTTGTCATTGTTATGCACACGGAGGTCTGTGTCACGGTGGTCATGGCATCGTCTTTAAGGCACCTGACTGTCCACATTCATTTGGCCTTGGCCTTGAATGAACACGGAGCCATTGACCTGTTATGTGTATCATTTCTCTTGTCATCCATGGAAGATCCAGCTAAAGTGGGGGCCCCTTTGACAATGAACTGGTATACAAGGAACAGCAATGAGACTGTAGAGACAGAAAACACCGCGAAAGGGGCAACCCCCCAGGAATAAAATACCCTGTGGACTGAGGTGTGTTGTGTGACAGGGGATGGCTTTGGCAAGTGCACAACGTCTCCCACATTCATCCCCCTCATACAAGGGAGCCCCGTGCCCCTCCCTTGAGTGAGGCCGGACTTAGGGACGCTCTTCTGAAGAGTTCACGTGGCTGAGGGGACCCTGTGTGACCAGGTCATCAATGCCATGGAGGCACCTCCAGGGCCCTCAGGTCTCTCGCTCCGGGGAGGGTTACCTCCCCTCAGGCCACCGATGGAGACGCCCAGGTGGACGGATGTGCAGGCTCCTGCACACGCCCTGGGCAGCGACCCAGACCAGGCAGCTAAATGGCTCCCAAATGCTGACCCCGCCCACGCTGACACACAGGGGGCTGTTGTATGAGGCAGTATGTTCGGGGGCGTTTGTTACACAGACATCAATATCTAAAGTACTAAGTCTTGACTGGCAGTGCTCTTACCAAATGTTCTAATTCACATATTAGAATATTATTGAGAGAAATATATATTTATAGATACACATACACATATTTAACACTGAATAGCAAAAATTTTAAGTTTTTTATTAACGAAAATGTGGTTTTGATCTTAATTAGAATTGGAGACTTGGGAAATCAGACTGCCTTGAAGCCCTCTGCTTTACCTTCTCAGTGAGGCCACGATCCCCTTTATTTTTTATTGATGTCAGAGAGGAAGGGACAGGGAAAGAGAGATAGAAACATAAAAATGAGAGAGAATCATCAATCAGTTGTCTCCTGCTCGTCCCCTACGGGGGATGGAGCCCGCAACCCGGGCATGTGCCCTGACTTGGAACAGAACCGTGACTTCCTGGTTCCTAGGTTGATGCTCAATCCCTGAGCCACGCTGGCCAGGCAGATTCCCCTGTATTTTTAAGTTTAAGAGAAGTAATTGCAGAATTAAGAAGCGGGTCAAGTTAGGGAGGGAACTTACAGCTACATCTTGGAGGAGGGTCCCAGCCTATGTCAGTACATTTTGCCGTACTTCCCCGGGTGTGAGGGTAAAAGCCACTTCTACAGGAGTATGTGATTGCCTGTCCCAGTCTGTATTTGCTCCTGTCAGCAACGAAGTCACTGTTTGCAATTCTTGGAGGGTCACATGTCACTTCTGAAAAGTAAAAGTACATGTCTATCATGCAGAAAACACATGAAGATCATCAAGGACATGAGAATTATGCAGAAAACACATGAAAATCATCAAGGACACGAGAATGGGTGAATGTCATTTTTTTTTGTTCTTTCCAAAGAGCTAAAGGGCATTCAAATGAGCACCCTGTCCTTACATATATATTAACAATGATTATATTAAAACTACTAGAAAATATATGTGACTACCTAGACACAAGTGTTAAGTAAAATATGTCTCCAGTATTTGATGTTAATCAACACTAACCTCTAATGAACCTTAAATATGTTTATTTTTTTGCCTGGCCAGTGTGGCTCTGGGGTTGAGTATCGACCCATAAACCAGGAGGTCATGGTTGGATTCCTGGTCAGGGCACATGCCTGGGTTGGGGGCTCAATCCCCAGTGGCGGGCGTGCAGGAAGTAGCCTATCAATGATTCTCTTTCATCATTGGTGTTTCTCTCTCTCTCTCTCTTTTCCTTCCTCTCTGAAATCAGTAAAAATATATTTTAAAATATGTTTATTTTTTCTCTAATTTTAATCTGCTATATTTATCATACTTTCATATTTCCATTGTAGTCCAGTCTACCTATCTTAGTTTTCACTTCATAGTATAGCTAAATCTAACACCAATGTTTGAAGTCAAAATGTACAAGACACATATAAAAACACACGTTTCCAACCAAATAATATTGGGAGAATTTTGTTAAATTAATTAAGAATAGAAGAACTGCTGGTGGTTGCTTTTAAGCAGTGGGCATAAATCCTTTGACAAATTTTAATTCCCTAGCACAGTGGTCGGCAAACTGCGGCTCGCGAGCCACATGCAAGTCGCGAGCCGCAGTTTGCCGCTCTGTTGACTAATGAGTTTGCCGACCACTGCCCTAGCACGTTAAAGTAAATGGTGCTGTTAAAACACTGCTAGGGCAGGTGAGTCTATCCAAAATAATATCTCAGATTGTCCAAATGTGTGAGGCCACATTTTTTTTCCTACTGTTAGAAGCCATCATTAAAAATTAAAAGACGAGTAATAATTCCATGTTGGCAAGCTATGTTGTGAATCAGTAGAAACATCCAGTTTGCACAGGGAACGGATAAATTGGGATCAAAGGTCGTTTTTATTTAGCTGGTCTTGATACTTTTTATTATTCCTGCAAATGACTTGTTGTCAGAGACTGTCTCTTGATGAATTCAGAGACTTAAAAAATATATTTTTATTGATTTCAGAGAGGACGGGAGAGAGAAACACCCGTGATGAGAGAGAATCATGGATTGGCTGCCTCCTGCACGCCCGACACTGGGGATGGAGCCCACAACCTGGGCCTGTGCCCTGACTGGGAATCAAACCGTGACCTCCTGGGTCATAGGCCGATGCTCGACCCCTGAGCCATGCTGGCCGGGCAGAGACCGAAGTTTTGATCAATTACTCTCAACTGAAACCCCCAACACTACAAAGCGCAGACCAGATGGAAGAAAAGTTGTGTCTTATCTCAGCTAAGGTTGTTTTAAGATGTCTTCTGTTACTTAGTTCCACGTTTCTTACAAATCTGGGGAGAAGAGATGCCCTCGGGAGGCCTTCCGTCCCCGCAGGTAGGTCTTTCCGTGGTCGCAGGCGAACAGGGAGCACGTTGGTGCAATGAGCCGAGGCACGGAGAGTGCCGTGCGTGCGCAGGACCGACGGCGTGCACCGCAACAGGCATCCGTGAGCAAGAGGAGGTTACCTTGGCAGGACGGAGGCGGGGTCCACCCCCACTGGGTGCAGACGGTCTCTGCTCTTCCGCTGTAGCTATAGCCCGGGAGACACTTGTACTGGAGCCTCTCGTTCTCTCTGTACGAGGCCTTCGGAGACGTGGGCTCTCCGTTGGCGATTTGTGGGACTCGGCAGGAGATGCCTAAGCGCAGGGGGTGAGATTCCAAAGGGTCTGTTAGGTACATGAGAGGGATGTGCCCAAGACAGAGCTCCAGCAGGTCACCAACTGTTTCTACTGGGCAAAGCAGGCAACCCAGCAGCAGTTCTGTTTTGATTTGAATGCTTGCGGAATCTATCTGTCGCTCTGACCACCCACTTTTTTTTTCCTTTCTTGATTAAGGTATTACCTATGTGTCCTTACTCCCCTCCATTGCTCCCCCCCACCACCCCGAACCCATTCATGCCCTCACCCCGCTGGTGTCTGTGTCCATTGGTTAGGCTTATATGCATGCATACAAGTCCTTTGGTTGATCTCTCCCCTTTATCCCCACCCTCCCCTGCCTTCCCTCTGAGGTTTGAGCATCTGGAAGTTACCATTCTGACTACAATCGAGCTGCTAATTCCATTGGGTTTGAGGCTAACCCAGTCCCGCTGAATTAAATAGTGGCTGTAACATTCATCCACTGTACATGTAACACTGAACAGAGCTCTAAGCTGCTGTGACAAGCATTTTCACTGAGGTACCTGCAAAATTACACATGTCCTAGCTATTGATAACAGAGGAATGACTGATGGAGCTATTCACTGTTGACTTTGTAAAGAAAAAAATTGATTGATCTCATTGTCGTGACAGCTCCAAAAAGTAATCGGCCTTCTGCGCGGGTGGTGTCATCGTCCAAGTTTTCTATCCGAGAAAACACAGGGCATCATCTGGGGCACCACCGTTGCTTCGATTATACAACAGCGGTTGAAATGGTACATCGACCATAAAGTCATTTTGCAAGTTTAACGAGATGACACGCATAAAGACCTCAGATGGATTGCTGGGAAGTAGTAAGTGCTCAATAAATGTTACATAGTATCTGTACCATGTAGATTCCTTAGGAGGCACCGTGTTTTTGCGATACCTATTTGCATGAGAAAAAAACAACAACACGAAAATCAACAGTATCTTACCCACACAGTTGGGCTTATCTCCACTCCAAAGGCCGTTTCCCGAGCAATGTATTTCCGGAGGTCCATCCAGCTTGAAGCCTGCATTACACTCAAACTTGATCACTTGTCCATAAGTGTATTCCTGGTTCAGTTCGAATGCACTGCTGATGAGTCTCCCGTTCTGCGGCTCTTCCACGGGTAAACACTTGACCACTGGAAAAGGAACATAACTTTTTCTAATAGATTTTGGAAAGTTGACCGTGAAAAATATGTATCTACACAGATGTGGATATAAAAATCAGCAAGATAAGATTGGAGGAAATGACTTAAATGTTTTTGTTTTCTTTTTTCCTTAAAGAAGCATTCAAGATAGCTGTTTGCTGGAGATAAAGTCCGCTAAGTGAAAAAAACAACAACAATATTGAGTTTCTCTCTCATAT
The DNA here is from genome assembly GCF_963455305.1 of Plecotus auritus. Classification (NCBI taxonomy): domain Eukaryota; kingdom Metazoa; phylum Chordata; class Mammalia; order Chiroptera; family Vespertilionidae; genus Plecotus; species Plecotus auritus. Next base: position 2,187,224 of record NC_137780.1, read on the forward strand.
TCCCCTGAATTTTAAATAGTGATACTTGTGTGCTTTCTAGAGGTTAGAATCCAAAAGGAAAGAAAAATAAGTTTTAGATTTCCCAAGCGCTCCTCCTTTAAATATTAGATGAGGTTGAATTCCTATTTGGTTACTGAAACACAGAATATTGTAGTAGTAAAAAGGTCAGATAGACAGACCATGCTGTTTTAGAAACCATAAGTAACAATTTGCAGAGGAAATACTTAATTATAGACTTGAAGGATATTTTAATGTAAGCCATTTAAAAACATCTTAGGTATTTTTAGAATTGTATCTACCGTCACATAGAGGAATATCATTGGTCCATCCATCTGCATCACATTCTCGGAAATCAGTGTCACCTATCATCTGATACCTGAAAACCAAAAATAGCAGGGTAGTGAGCTAATGTGTGTTTATAAGCAGCTTTAAATTTGATACCATGCTGAATGTCCAAACTCCATTTGAGGAAAAATTAAAAGTATTTGCATTTTCTTCTTCCTCTTGCTCTCTGTTCTCATCTCTTAAATTCCTTTTTTATCTTTCTTAAATTTTGTTTTTTCTTCCTTAAGAAAGACCCTCAAGCCTTAGGTAGACAGACTGGAGATAACCATAATCCTTGGTTCATGATGCAAACTCTTCATTTCACGCACAATATGCTATTAGTTTTTCAATGAGTCAGTTAATCAGTTGCACTTAACAATGTAGTAAGCTTTATGAACTGTCACCCGAAACTAAAGCCATAAACATGAGAGTAACCAACAGCTGACCTATGTTGCCCCTCCTTCAGCCTTACTCCATTCTTGTCCCCTCCAAGATGGTGGCATTTTCTGCTCACTTTGGGCTTCTTCCCTAATCAAGGATCATATCAGGGAAGATTCCTTAGTGTGGGATTTCTGTTCAGCGCCTTGTCCCCACCTCCATCCAGGAGATCCTTTCCAGAGTGTGGTCGTCGAGTCTGGTCTGCTTACATAGTCCATTCGATGTTGAATTTGCCTAACTGTGCCAACTCCTCAAGCCAGGCCTGAAAGCTGAAGTTCTCTCCTTGAAGGAAAGTTCCTTGAGGGGGGTGCAGAATGGAGGTCAAGGCCAGAGGCTTCAATCCTCCTCACTGTCCCAGTGGATCGCCGCTGCGGGCCCAATGCTTCCCCCCGCCCCACCCCCCCCAAAAAAAAATCCATGAAGGGAAGGCATGTTGGTAACCACGAGAGAGATAATGCTGGAAAGGGCCTTTCATTCACTTCTGGGCAATTGTCCACAGACCCATGCTTTGGATGAGGAAACCGTTCCGCCCAGTGCCCTAGAGAGACAGACAGACTCCTCCTTAAGACAGACTGTATTCTTGGCTTCTCATTGGCCCGTTCCTCACGCTCTGGGGGCAGGAAACATGTCAGTGGGTTGGGTGCGACCCCAGAGCTCGGAGCGCAGGTCGAGTGGAGGCCTCTGTCTCGGAGGGGAGCAGTCACTGGTAGGGAAGGTGCCTCTCCTCCTTCCATCGGCAGCGGAGACCCGCCCAGTCCCCCAAAGCTCCTTCAGGAGTTCCACAGAATTGGTACCCAAACCTTCCAGAGGGGGATGCGTGGATGGGAGAGGGGAAGAGAGAAAGACTGTCTATGTGCTGATGGGAGGGGGTGGGGACTGGGTAGGAATGGCTGCTGTTTCTGTGTCCCCAGCCAGGCAGAATACCAGACTTTTTGCATAATTCCTCCTTAACACTTCCTACTTAAAAGATAACGGAACTGGGTCTCCACGCTAAATATCCTAACAAGTGGCTGTATCAGGTATTCGGCAAAGAGAAGGTGAGGGGGGACAAGGGTCCAGAGGTCAAGTTTACGGGCAGAAACCATGGGTGTAGCCCACCCATTCTACCATTACTTCTCACAGCGGGGTCAAAAGATTTACGTGCCCTCAGACAGGCAAACACTATCTCCAATAAAACACTTCAGTTGGCTGACCTTGTGTGCCCCAAGGACTTCTTTTCCACTGACAAATATCTAGCCCTGGTGGAGTCCCAGCTGAGTGGTGGGGACAGTCATTCTTTGAGCCTATAACCCAGGACACACATATTTCCTTTTTTAAACTGTGGTTTCTTTTAAAAAAAACCAACAACGTATTTTTTATTGATTTCAGAGAGGAAGGGAGAGGGAGAAAGGGATTGAAACATCAATGATAAAAGAGAATCATTGATTGGCTGTCTCCTGCACAACCCCTACTGGGGAGCCAGCTGGCAATCCGGGCATGCGCCCTGACCGGAAATCGAACTGTGACCTCCTTGTACTTTTTCCGTACTGAGGAGAGAACGTGGTATCCAGACATCCTCCTTTCCATTATTTGATTTTAATTTCGGGGGTTCCCTGTGTGCTGCCTCTAAAAAGGCTCATGGAAAAATACAGTCACCTTAAAAACATAAATCAGGACGGTTCCCATCGACCACATCCGTGATCAGTGACCTCAATGCATGCACGTGGTTTTGGAGTGACTACTTACCCCTCATCACATGTGTAAACTACCTTGGCACCGTATTCAAATTTATTTCCTTCTGCAAGTTCGAATGAACCAAAGGGCGTGTCTCCTGGGTGTCCACAGGGCTTTTCTGAAAGGAAGGAAGGATGCAGTAGTAGTTCTTCCCACAGGGTACACACCCACCTGAGGCTTCAGGGCCAAGGGGAGTGGATGTTCTATTAGGGGACAGAACTGAGGATATGGAAAAGTCAAGAACGGCGAAGTCATTATTTTAGAATGGAACTTATCTGTACACTGGCTTTTTCAGATTTGGCAGATGACCTCCCCTTTTTAAAAAATTATGTTTTTTATTGATTTCTAGAGAGGGATGGGTAGAAACATCCCTGAGAAAGAAAACATCCTTGATTGGCTGCCTCCTGCACGCCCCCTACTGGGGATGGCGCGCACAACACGGGCATTGCCTGACGGAGAATCAAGCCCATGACCTCTTGGTTCATGGGTTGACACTTGACCCCGGAGCACACCAGCCGGGCCACCTCCCTCTTTTAAAGAATAAAGACGGCGTCGTGTTTCGTATTTGACTGATACCACTGATACAGTTCAGCCAGCATGGCTACAGAATTAAACACTCCGTCTTGTCGCAGCTGAAAGCTTTTGTGAATGTCGCAAATGGGTGACCGACTTACTTTGACATATCTTGGATGGGTTGAGGGCCACCCATTCCCCTCCCTTGCATTCCATGGTGATCAGGCCGTAGGTCCTGTACCCAGGGCGGCATTTGTAGGTGGCCTTCGTGCCTTCCGGGTAGCCATGTTCAGACCAGGAACCTGTCAGAATTTCTGTCTGTTTTCTCGGGGGAGGCCCTTTACAATCTACAAACAAACAAACAAACAAAAAAAAAACAGAACAAGAGCTCAAAGCAGCTATTTAACTAGACAGTATGTTCAGGTTAGTTTTACTTTAAAAAATACACACACACACACACACACACACACACACACACCTCCACTAGAGGCCCGGTGCATGATCTCTGCTAGAGGCCCGGTGCATGAAAATTTGTGCACTTGGGGGGGGGGGTCCCTCAGCCTGGCTTGCTCCCTCTCTTAGTCTGGGACCCCTCGGGGGATGTCCATCAGCCAGCTTAGGCCCGCCCCCCTGTGGCTGCCTCTGTGGGGGTGTGGTGCCGGGACTGGGACCAGGCAGCCCGCTCTCCTGCCGCCTCTGCAGAAGGGGGGCGCTGGGGACCACCATGGCTGGCCTGGTGGTGCAGGCTCGCTGGCCCCGCCCCCTGCCCACTGGCCGTTCTGGCAGGTCGTTCTGGTCTAATTAGCATGTGAGCTCTTTATTATATAGGATAAATGGTTACAGGTCCAGCCACATGGATGTCTTTATATATAAAACATATGTTTTAGCTTACGGAAAGGGAAGCTGCATAAATTTGTAAGAATAACCTTCCAGAGAAATAGTCATACTTCAATATATTGTTTTAACTGCTGCCTTGCACTCATTAAGTTGGAAAATATTTATTGGACACCAATCTACGATGTGAAGAAAAACATAATGAATGAAGGATCTGCCCTCACAGGGAAATGAGTTATTACATAAGTAATGAAAGATAGAGACTCCCTATTACAAATAGGTACATTTTCTTTAGAAAAATAAAGCATGGTAAGGTGATCCGAACACAAGAAATGAGCAATGATGCTCATGCCTACTGCCATTATTGCTAATATATATATATATATATATATATATATATATATATATATATTTTAATATTTTTATTGATTTTTTACAGAGAGGAAGGGAGAGGGATAGAGAGCTAGAAACATCAATCAGCTACCTCCCGCACATCCCCCACTGGGGATGTGCCAGCAACCAAGGTACATGCCCTTGACCGGAATCGAACCCGGGACCCTCCAGTCCGCAGGCCGACGCTCCATCCACTGAGCCAAACCAGTTTCAGCTATTGCTAATATTTTTGATACTGACTACTGCTTAATTTAGATATAACTGCTCCTGATGTTAGAATGATTACATTAGTAAGCCCTCAACACATTACTTTTCAAAATGGCAAATTTAAAGAAGCATTAAAAAGAGAGAGAGAGAGAGAGAGAGAGAGAGAGAGAGAATCATGGACATGGACAACAATGTGGTGATTTCGGGGGTGGAGGGAAGTGGGTGGAGGTGGAAGAGGGCATAGAGAGGGGAAAAGGGGATGGAAAAAAATAAGGATGCGTAGTTATCACCATACATAATTACTGTTTGGTTTTTTTTTTTTTTTTCATTGCTAACCTCCTTTCCTGACTTGGTTTTATACTAACGGTTTAATGTCCTATTCTAGAATTTCCTTTTTAAAGACAAGGTTAAAAAAATAATCGGCTAGGACAGAGCTCGTCACAGAACAGATTCATTATTAAAACGTTTTACAGCGTTTCAGACCACAGAGAGCTCCCCGAGAAACTACAGAGGCACCGATTTTCTCCTGAAGATTTCGCAAGCTTTTAGCACAGTCATGTTCGGGAACTTCGCAATCCAGGATTCCACAGTGCAGTCTCCCTTTCTGGAAGTGAAGTAAATGCACTTTTTTTTGCCACTAGATGGTGGTAATGCCTCGCCAGGAAACCACACAAACCACCTCCTCCAGCCTCCCAAGGGAGTTTTTGTTTTGATGTGTTTTGGGTTTTTTTTTGCGTTTTTTTGTGTGTTTTTTGTTACATGTTAATGTTCATGTTTATTTTTTTAGATGAAAATTTTCTGTTTAATTACAGGCTAACAAGTGTTCTTTTCCCCTTTTGATATTCAGACCCACCTCAAGGCGTTCAGATTATTAGAAAAATACATGAGTTAAATTTCAAATGTAGAGGCCAATATTGTGAGTCGAGAACTATTTTCCACGAATACAGTAACCTTTTGATAAACTTGCTTCCTTTTCTGTTATTAAGCTAAGGCAAGGGAAAAGGAATACAATTTTCTCAATTGATTTATTCGATTGAAATTATTTTCACTCATGCAGCGCTCTATCAAAAGAGTAATCCAGCCACACACACAAAAATGTGGCCTGTTTGCTGGCCAGAGAGGCGATGAGTTTTCTTCCTGTGGGTTATTGTTATATTTCCAGATGATGCATTTTCACCTCTAATTCTTTTTTTTTTTAAAAAAAATACATTTTATTGATTTTTTTACAGAAAGGAAGGGGGAGGGATGGAGAGTTAGAAGCATTGATGAGAGAGAAACATCCATCAGCTGCCTCCTGTACACCCCCTACTGGGGATGTGCCCGTAACCAAGGTACATGCCCTTGACTGGAATCGAACCTGGGACCCTTCAGTCCGCAGGCCGACGCTCTATCCACTGAGCCACACCGGTTAGACCAGTGGTTGGCAAACTCCTTAGTCAACAGAGCCAAATATCAACAGGACGACGATTGACATTTCTTTGGAGAGCCACATTTTTTAAACTTAAACTTCTTCTAACGCCACTTCTTCAAAATAGACTCGCCCAGGCCGTGTATTTTGTGGAAGAGCCACACTCCAGGGGCCAAAGAGCCGCCTGTGGCTCGTGAGCCGCAGTTTGCTGACCACTCACCGTTAGGGCTACACCTGTCATTCTTGATTTTTCAAATTTAGGTCATTGGTTTTAACAAGCAGGTGGAAAAGACAAAGGTAGACCTCTCACGTAATCTTCCCACCATCTTTCCACAGTATTCACTGTGTGTTTGTTGACTGTATATCAGGAGTTCCCAAGTGGATTGATCACCCTTTTTTATGTCAAATAATACTTAAGAGTGCTTCCTTCATGGACTTGAAATGCATATCTTGACTCTGTAAGAAAAAGATAGTTCTCCCCGGCTCGGTTTTCCCATCGCTCCATGGCCATCTCCAGTTTCTTAGCTCTGATGACTCCCATCCATCACCTTGACTGTGAAACATTCTGAACCACAGAGTTTGGACAGTTGGCTTCGTCTCCTCCTGCAGGCTCTCCTTAAATATTATTTCCTTCCCAACACAGCTCAGGCTTCATCATTATTTTATCTTTACTAGACTTTCATCCGTCCTCCCATCCATGTCGGCTCCCTAAAGGAAGGACCATCTCTGTCCTCTTTTTTTTTTTTTTTTTTAAATATATTTTATTGATTTTTTAGAGAGAGAGGAAGGGAGAAGAATAGAGAGAAACACTGGTGAGAGAGAAACATCATGGATCAGCTGCCTCATGCACACCCCCCACAGGGGATCGAGCTGCAACCTGGGCGTGTGCCCTGACGGGGAATTGAACCCGTGGCCTCTTGGTTCCTGACTGGACGCTCAACCACTGAACTACACCGGCTGGGCTCTGTCCTCTTTTATAGAGTGGAGGGACTTTCATGAAGATTCAGATCTCCTCACTTCAAATGTACCTCCTGTCTCCTTGTGTTCTAATCTTGAATATACTGAGTATTTTCAGCTCAGGTCATTACAAAATATTTTAAAGTGACGATTCACCGAATTGTGTCATATCAATAGTTAAGCCTATCTTATGACCTGGTTTTTATTTGGCTGAATAGACAAAGAGCTAACTGTTCCAAGCTCATTCTCAAAAATTTTCAATTAGACAAAGAGTTATTTTATCCCAAATAGTCAAAATGTTGGCACAGATGTGCACCAACCACATTCCCTTGTATTAAATGGACAGCTCTTTCAGGGAAAGGATTAATCTGGAAGTTTTTATTATTATTTTTTTTGAATAGCCATCATATTTCTCAAGTTCGAAGTTAATGAGTAATCCAAGCTTTCTTACATGTAAGTATTTACTTGGATTTAAACAATGAATACTTTATCTTATGTGTTTACAGAGTCCATTAAATGCCCATTAATTTTCTTCTTTGGCGAAACACTACCTGGGCGAACTTTTTATTTGCTTGGTCTGGTTTTCTAAGGGAATAAGACAAAATTATTCAGTTTATAAATATAGAGTATGAATGTATTTGGCTATCGAACTAGAATAGGATTCATTTTATGTTAATTTGAGGAACATGATTATAAAATTTTAATCAAAGTTAAAAACAAATACACTTGCTATTTTAAAAATCAGTACTCACCTAATTTTCCCACTTTCAAATTTTAAGGGGGTAGTATTAACATAGACACACAGAACTGATTGCTGGTTTCCAATGTCAATACATCTATAAACTTGTTTGAGAAGTATTCTTAATCCAAGACAATAAATCATAATAAAATTATACACTTGAGAAAACATGATCAAATCCAGATTGCTTTGGTCTCTTTGTTCATCTAGTCTATTTTTCTAAAATTATTTAGCATCTGAATAATTATCATGACAATCTTGGGGATACAAATGAAAAGCGAAAGGGAAGAAAAACAACACACACACTACCCAATTGTACCTGTGGTGCTTGGGGAAGTTCAATCGATGGAAGAGTTAGAAAGATGGGCGATGGCTTCAGCCCCCCAGTTTTACAGAACTGCGCCAGCCCTTTGTACATACACGATGTTTCCTTAATCTTGACTGTCCTCCTTGTCCTCATCTGGCCAACTCCTCCTCAGCCTTCAAAACCCACCCAAGATGTCCTCACCACCCGGCCATACTTCTCTCTCAACCCTCCCCACTCCATTCTCTCAGTCCAATTTGAGTTTCTCGCCTTCTCTAAATGACCTTATAGACTCCTTCGTTTATCTCCATCACAATACTTTCTATGATCAAATACACTATGTTAGTAAAATGCAATAACCATTCCTTTTGTTTTCCCCACTAACTGACCACCTTCTGGAAAGTGCTAATCAGAGTGTGTGGTGCGTAGCTGCCAATCAATCAAGAACTGATGGTTGAATGAATGAATGAACAAATGGATGAATGAATATGAAACTATCTAGGACTTTTCCATTATCTCTGTAGGTTGTGGACAACTTGCGGAAAGGCATGGTAGATGGTAGCAAATATAGAAGATGAGAGAGGATCTGGGAACAGAAGTCTAGTTGCATGAACCCAAGAAACCCTACCACCTGTATTCCCATTGTCCATCCTGTCCATGTGTCCTACGTTTGAACTTACACTATACTATTTGAAGTCAGAAATTATTTTAATTTAGTTCAAAAAAACTTTTGGGACCTTGGAAGGAACATTTTTTATAATCTCTCTTCTATCTATTACAGTTCGAGTTAACAAGATTTATGAGAAACTTGGCTCTCTCTCCATTCAAGTGTCAAAACAAATAGAAGTGCTCTGTCAAATCTTTTATTCCCCTTTCCCTGTATTATTTTTGTGATTTTTTCCCCCCGTTCCATTACTTCCTCTGAGACATTTTTATAATATTTCCTTATCATTTTAAGCTAAAATGTAATACTTTTCCACCCAATTGCATCATGTCCTTTTCATGCATTATGTTCTGAAGGAATGGGCAAAGTGCACAGGAGTTGAGAGAACACACAATGGATTGGTTGGCAGAGTGTCATGGCCAGGCAGGGCAAGTGGGGGAGGGTGTGTGGGGGGAGGACGAGGAGGCAGAGCCTGAAAGAAGGGAAAAGTGGTGAAAGCTGTAGAACAATCAGGGTTTGAGCAAATAAAAGTGGGTCCACTTAGACTTTGGCTCCAGCCCCGGCAATCAAAGGCCGTTAATGAATCATTACTAACCCGGGCTTCAGACTCCTGGCTTGGGAACTTCCTTCTAGCTGAGAATAGTGTCAGCAATCCTTACACAATGCCCTTCTCGCTTAACATCTTCAGCAAGCCAAAGAGGGGCATATGCATTTTTCCAGGACACGCCTACGCTTAAAAATTACAGCCACATGGGTGGACATGGGAGTCATCATGCTAATGAAATAAGTCAGGCAGAAAAAGCTAAGAACCATACGATTTCACTCCTATGTGGGATATAAAACGGCAAACTTATGAACACCACCAGCGGAGTGGTGGCTGCTGGGGGTGGGGTGGGGGGAAGAGGGGTCCTCATAGGAGGTGACTGGAGAAGACTTGACTTTGGGTGGTGGGCACACGGTGCTGTGTACAGATTTTTTTTTCAAATATATTTTATTGATTTTTTTTTTTTACAGAGAGGAAGGGAGAGGGATAGAGAGTTAGAAACATCGATGAGAGAGAAACATCGATCAGCTGCCTCCTGCACACCCCCCACCGGGGACATGCCCGCAACCAAGGTACATGCCCTTGACCGGAATCGAACCTGGGACCCTTCAGTCCGCAGGCCGACGCTCTACCACTGAGCCACACCGGTTTCGGCTGTATACAGATTTTATAACTTAGAAATCCACACTTGAAACCTAGGTGTCCATGCTGACCAATGTCACCCCAATCAAATTTAACTTAAAAAAATGTCATTATTAAAAAACATTCCAGAGTTCAAAATAACAAAACAACAAAAATAATAGCGCAGTCCCTCCCCATCTCACAGGACGCGTCATCCATCCGACCTAGTCCACCTGGAATACCTCATCTTCCAGAATCGCTTCGTCTGGTTCTTACCCTGCTCGCCACCCATCTCTCCCTTTCCCCAGGAAAAGTCGATGCGGAAAAGTGATCCAGTTACACTAATGCACAGCAAACTAATTTAGTTTCAGGCAGGACTGTTTGGCCAGCAAGGAAGAAAACAGCTGTTCTACAGCCACTGGGAATTCATGTCATTTTTCTTACAGGCGTGGGCAGTGCCCGTGCAGATGTGGCATTCCTGAGGTTAACCTGAGCGTTGCTGTCTACACTGCAGATGTGCTTAAGTTAGGAAGTGGCGGACCGGTAGTCATTCTCATGATAATGTATACAGCGCTCAACTCCCCAGCAGAAACTGATGTCACACTTAAACACTCGTAAGTGACATAAGGAATAGAAGCTAGAAATAAGTTACCTGGCATCAGTGACCTCATCAAATTTTGTAAATGCCTTTTATTCAATTTTTACCACAAATACTTTGTAGCACCCAACTTTAATATTTCAAATTCCGCTCTGTAGTCATGGAAAACAAGTCTAATTAAACTTGGCATTTTTCCTGAGTCGTAAACATAAGCTAGAAATAGACGAAATCTTTACATGACAAACAATGTCTGCATAAAACGTCCACAAACAACCTGTAAATAAATGGTGAGACACTACACGTATTCCTATTAAAAAAAATGACAAAAATGCACGTAAAGAAAAAGTTTTCTGTGGTTAGCCAGGATCATTGTTCCGAACTGTTTGTCAATAAATAATATTTTACTTTTAAATACTAGTTGTAACATTGATGTGTGCAGGGAAATGATTGTCTACCTAGTTTGAAAAGTGGCTGGATATATAGTTTCCACACTAAAAGTCACACAATAGTATGTTAGAACAACATAACTAAAAAGGCTCTATTTTTCAAAAAGTAGGAAGCACCTTGGAATAAACTTACATAAGTTACTAAAGGATATAAGTTTAAAAAATCTGCCTTGATTTTCTAGGTTGAAAGACCCTCAGGGACAGAGGGTCTAGGTTATGTGTGAAGATTCCTCAGTGCTCAGAGGCTGACCTGAGTAAGCATTGCACTCAAACTGTGCTGGCTTAGCGGAAAGTTTCGAGAATCTAAGAACGCCATGCAATGCATTTGGCTCAACAATGGCAATCATGTACCTATCCCATCACTACCTGTCAGCAACTATGAGAGCAAATTTGTTCAGTCGGGCTTAAGAAACGCATCCATCTATCAAGAAATAGTGACAGAATTAAATTTAATGATGAATCCAGAAATTGTCCCACTGATATCAGAAGAAAGTCACTATAGCTGAAGACTGTTATTCTAGAATCAATCTTATCTACAACCCCAGGGAAAATCTCTACTGAACAGGGTAGGTATCCCGAGAAGGTGTGTTCTTTTCCGCCCCCCCCCCCAAATTTATATCACATTTTCATTCTAATGATACAAGTAATCTATAAGACCATGGCAACATCAGTTCTAAATGATAGATGAATATTTCTTTAGGAAGAGTTAATACCATATCTGAAATAAATCCAATCATTATATGATTTGAAGGCTTTTGCTGCTTAATTTCCATTCTGCTTCTACATATATTCACATACTGCTTAATACTTTGACACAGAGCACTTTAGGGAAAACTGGAAGCAAAGAAAGGAAATGATGTCTTAGGAAAATTACAAATGGAAGTGACCATACATGCTCCAATTTTCAAAGACAGTTCTACAAACACTTTCTGAAAACTTCCATGAAGCACACTTATGCTAAAGAATCAGAATGCCATGCCAGCAAGCCCCGTAGATGCTGTACACGTCGGTGTCAAAAGCCACTCAAACACGAAGCCACAGGGCTGGAAGAAAACCACCTTTTCTAGAGCACATTTTTCATTGCCACGGCCAAACGATTGTTAGCAAGCCCTTGATAATATAGTCGTAGAAGAAGAAGAAAAAAAAAGTCTTTCGTTTTCACTCTTACCTTGGGCTACACAAACAGACCCTAACATGAGCCACAGAATCTTTGCGGGGATCTTCATGTTGGGGGGCCTGTCAGGGGTGCATGGAGTAGCTCCTGACGCTCACTCTCCCTCCGGGTGTCCTCTGGGGAAAGTGTGGTTCGTGCAGGGAAGTGCTGGCTGCAGGAGGAAGTTGGGAAACTGGGAGATGAAGGACGCCCCGCCCCACAGGAGGGACTGCCTGGGGGGAGGGAGAAGGAACCCACTCCTGGCTCCCACTGAATGGGATCAGCGGTGACCTGCGCTGGCTGGGTTTTCACCAGCCCAGGCCAGTTCCCTGCTGGAAACGTTCGGGTCCTGGGAGTGGGCAGCGCCTAAGGAGTGGCCCCCGGGTTCTGAAACCCTCCCCTGACTGCCAGCCCACGCAGGTCCACTGTGGGGAACCTCCGGGATGAAAACACAGACGCTCTTTGAAACGTCCTTCGGTGGGACTGGAGGTGGGGCAAGGCTTTCACGATCCCCACCCTGATGATGGGGGCCGGGTGGTGGTGGTGGGGGGGTCAGCTTTGCCAAGAATGGGGGGCTGGTGGATTGGGGGGACCTGCTTTTCCTGCAACGCGTGGTCTCAGTCCTCTGAAGGCTTGTTCATAGGGTGTGCGAAGCCACAGGTCCACGCCCTGAGGCCTAAGTGAGTTCAAAAAGCAAGAAATGGGAATGCTGATATGTTTACACTGTACTGAGACCATCCTGATATGTTTACACTGTACTGAGACAATCCTGATATGTTTACACTGTACTGAGACCATCCTGATATGTTTACACTGTACTGAGACCATCCTGATATGTTTACACTGTATTGAGACAATCCTGATATTTTTACACTGTACTGAGACAATCCTGATATTTTTACACTGTACTGAGACAATCCTGATATTTTTACACTGTACTGAGACAATCCTGATGTATTTACACTGTACTGAGACAATCCTGATATTCTTACACTGTATTGAGACAATCCTGATATGTTTACACTGTACTGAGACAATCCTGATATTTTTACACTGTATTGAGACAATCCTGATATTTTTACACTGTACTGAGACAATCCTGATGTATTTACACTGTATTGAGACAATCCTGATATGTTTACACTGTACTGAGACAATCCTGATATTTTTACACTGTACTGAGACAATCCTGATATTTTTACACTGTACTGAGACAATCCTGATGTTTTTACACTGTATTGAGACAATCCTGATATATTTACAGTGTATTGAGATAACCCTGATATTTTTATACTGTATTGAGACAGTCCTGATATGTTTACACTGTACTGAGACAATCCTGATATTTTTACACTGTACTGAGACAATCTGCATGAAGAGAAGATAGGCAAGTGGTTTGCTGTTAGGAAGATGAAAACAGCCTGTAGCCAGCCCCAGGGTCACGCCACCAACAGCACTTTTCCCCAGGACCCCCCAGTCCTCCCTTTCCCCCAAGCCCTTGCCCCCTCCCGCCCCTCACAGGGGACCCTCTCCCCTCTTCTCTAAGAACATGGACTCAATTGGCCATTTTGGTGCTTCCTATAAATCAAATAATGTTATTGAATTCTTTGTGTGTGTGTGTGTTTATTTATTTTTTAAGGACCTGTCATTTGAGTGACAAATATTTTTCTAAAAAATATTTTTATTGATTTCAGAGAGGAAGGGAGAGGAAGAGAGAAGGAGAGAAACATCCATGATGAGAGAGAATCATGGATTGGCTGCCTCCTGCACGCCCCACCCTGGGGATCGAGCCCGAAACCCAGGCCTGTGCCCTGACCGGGAATCGAACCGTGACCTCCTGGTTCCTAGGTCAACGCTCAACCGCTGAGCCACACTGGCTGGGCCAGCCTTGGGCAAACTACGGCCCGCGGGCCGGATCCGGCTGTTCTATCCGGTTCTCTTGCTCTCCCCTCCGCTCCTTTACTTTGAATTTATACTAGTTCACACAAACACTCCATCCATGCTTTTGTTCCGGCCCTCCAGTCCAGTTTAAGAACCCATTGTGGCCCTCGAGTCAAAAAGTTTGCCCACCCCTGGGCTGGGCCCTAGGTTCCATTTTGATTAGAACCTAGGCTCTAGTCTCTCTCATCAGTGATGGTTCTCTCTCCATGCCTCTCAGAACCCAACAAGAAAAGGACCTAGGGAATTGTTATCTTTCCTCCTGGCTCACACGAAACGCCATGTACAAGTTGCCCTGCATACGCATGGATGAAGGGAAAGGTCATTTTTTCAGATTTATTTCAACACACCCTCCCTTACACAAAGAAGCCTACACATCCTCGAGTACCCCTTTGCGGGGACGCTGCTGCATCCTCTAATTTAATGATTGGCCCAGAAGAAAAGAACGCTGCCTCTGCATTTTCCTTAATCCTGTTCGGGAGGAAGGGAAACACACAGGGGCCTCCCATCTCATTCACTGCCCTTGTTGTATCAGGCGCTTTTCTAAAACCAGCTTGTAAGCTCTTCAAGTAACCCAACGTCCCCAAGGAGAAGAGAAGAAACACCACCTGCCGTCTCCTTGGCCCCTTCCCCGGCCCCACTGGAGAACATTCAGGAAGCTTAGAAAGCTGGTGGAGATGGCGAGGGGAGGCCTCCCTCTCCTGCACCAGCTGCCTCCTGAGTTCCTAGACATTCACCCCAGGCGCCGCACCGACCTAACGTCATGCTCTGGAGACTGTTCAAGGCTGCAGAACGAATCTGTGAGCAAAGTCTCTTGTTTGCCTCTGCACGGAGGTTACCTCAACCTTTCAAGCTCTACCGACCTCGCAATAAGGGCTGATGAATGATTAACGTTCATGTGTCAGGGGCTGCAGGAAACTTATCATCGGCTAGTGCCCTCGTAAACCTGGTAGGCGCGTTCTGTTATTCCATTTGCACACAAGTGACAGGGGGTTAGAACCCAGACGGTCTGGCTTCACAGTTGGATGTGCAAGCACCAGGCTCACCACCCTTCTGACTCCCTGTAGGGCCAGCCGTCTTAGCGCCGAACAGAGGAAACTCTTAGTATGGGTCAATGCCACGAACAAGTGCCCCAGCCAGTCCCACCCCCAAAAATAAAGGGAAATGTTAAAGAGCAATCACCCTAGACTTCTGATAATAGAGACACGTGCCCCCAAACTCCTAGGAGAGAACACCCCTCCTTTTGGTTCCGTCCCTTGAAGTGGCAAACCTTTTCATCGTTTTGACGTGTACAAAGACCGCCAGAGAGAATGAAGACCTTGCCTGCAGGGACTGTGAAAAAAATAAGGGGGGAGGGGAGTTAAAGGCTTTTATTTTTGCTTTCTTAAAAATTCTCTTTTTACAGACTGCTACGGAAGACACCTTGCCCTCAAATCTGGTCCCAGCCCTGCATAAGATCACGTGTCAAGGGCAAATATACACATCTGAAGAGTCTTCTCCACACATATTAGCAAGAAGCTTTGGCCGTGTGAGTGGCTACCGAAAGTCTGGAATGAAAGCTATGGGATCTCTGTTGTGTCTGCATGTTATGCATGTCTAGGGATATGCATGGCGTATAGGTGATGTTTTTCAACTTTGGAAGGGCATTTCCAAAATTATTTTGTAAACTTAAGTCCTCTTTGTCTTTAAAAATAAGCCTTAATATCAACAGCATATTTGTGGAAAACTGAAACTTGACTCCCTCTCATGTGCTGATAAAATAGAGTTTTCTTGGTCTGTTCTTGGTAAGATTGTGAAAGGGTTATGTTTACCTTTTGCGTAATCTGGCTGGAAAGCAAGGATTCTGTGTTTAATGAAAATGATTTCCTGTGCTTCTCATTGTCTTTATTGGATCTTTGCTTGTTTAGGAAAATGGACCCTTCGCCGTTAAAAGGGCCACGTTGTGTGTGTGGGTGTGTTTTTTACAACTATAGAATTCCCGGGTATTTGCCTTTGATTTCTTTCATCGTGACTTTGGTTAAATGAATAACTAAGTATTGTCTCACAGTGACCTATGATCTCATTTAATCGAGTGCCTTATACCTTTGGATAAGTTTTACAAACTTCCCCCAAAATCAAAATCGAAATTAAGCCTAGTTGACCTTGAACTAATTTTGGGATTTTCACGAGGGTCCCTGGAACATCTCCAAAGATGTGTCCTGTCTTCCTATTGGAGATATTAAACTTATAGGCTTGCTTGATGCGTTAAATTACATGGGAAGCAGTGCCAGAGGAGACGTGATGCTAGAACTTTCTTTCGGTTGTTTTGCAATAAATATATTATTTTTATGAATTACATATAGATTATTACACTAGGTAATTTATACATTATTAATATAGTAATTAATACAAGTGTTCCTGCAAAAGTGCTTCGTCTTCAAGGACATTCATGGAAAATTCTCTAGCAAAGACAGGTGTCTGATTACTACTATCAGCCTGCCTTCACTTGGGAGGGACAATAATGGACCTTCCAGTGCCCCCCAAGGCCACGCGCACAGCCCACAACATGTCATGGGTGGGAGCCCGAGACCTGTCCTTCCTCCCCCACATCAGTAACAGGAGCCATTACACGGATGACATCATGGGAACGTGTGAAGACCACCCTCTGAAGGTCAGGGGGGCCTTTGCTGGAACATCCGTGAGGGAGAAGGTGGGTGGTGAACCCACAGAAAACTCAAGGCTCAGGCCCTGCAGGGAGGATTCGGGAGTCGATGGGTGGGGGGAGATGCGTGTTTTCCCAGCAGCTGTGGTTGAGAAGGTGCGAGCTTAGCTGACCCCCGAGAACATGAAAGAGGTGCATGGCATGGCGGGGATTAGGGAGTTTCGGGGGACTTTTATGGAGTTCGGTCCCAGAAAGCACCCCTAGGATTCTGGAAGGGGGCAGACATCTGATATACCCCCCTTAGAGCAACAGCTCCTAGCCGACAGAGGAAGAGATCTGGCAAGTTGGAGCCAATTCCTCACAGCTTCTGTCTAGAGATCACGCGAGTCACTTCAGCTCTCATTGCATTGTCCTGAGCACGCTCCGTGCATGCACTCAACACAAAAACTGTGACGTGTGGTCCTACTGTGCGCCTCCGACACCCTCCTCTCATTACGTCCTGATTTTGTCGGGTTTAACCTTTCTTCTTTGATTCTCCCACTTACATTCATTTTCATAACTAGTTTTTCCATTTCCTTCAGATCTTAGTATCATATCTTAGTGGGCTTCTTCTTCTTCTTCTTCTTTTTTTCCTTTTTTCACTCCCAGTGCTTTCCAACTATGGCTTCTCCACAGTTACCGAGGTCCTCATTTTGATGCATCTTTTTTCCCCCCCTCTTTGCATTTCATAATCACACTTTTAAGACAGGCTCTTGGACTCTTTCTTGATTTTTTGCATATTCATGAGTTTATTTCTTTTATACTAAAATGTCAACTTGACTGAAATTTCCAGTGACCCAAATGGCACCGTACACACGGAGTGCACTATTATTGAC
This sequence comes from Plecotus auritus, assembly GCF_963455305.1. NCBI lineage: Eukaryota > Metazoa > Chordata > Mammalia > Chiroptera > Vespertilionidae > Plecotus > Plecotus auritus. The sequence continues at coordinate 2,204,534 of NC_137780.1, forward strand.
TATATTCCTTATGCTGTCCTTTACATCCCCGTGACTGGTTTGTAACGTCCTAGGCCCTTCCCCCCGTCACCCGAATTTCTGTCTGGAGTTTGTGATTTGGGCTGGGCCTCCCTCCTAATCCCATTAACCATACAGCAGTCTCTGTGTTTTAATATTTCATGGCTGTTTCCGTTGGGAGTTCAGAGGAAAACAGCTAAAATTCCAGCAGCAAAGAATGCTTAATTCACTGAAACTGGGTAAAACTTCGGTCAGTAAAAATATTTTCTAACCGCTTATCTTTTCAAGCCTGTTGTTATTATAACATTTTACTTTTTTTTTTTTTTTTTTTTTTTTTTCCCTCTGTGGGACCAGGTGGTCTGAAGCTATGTGGCGGGTGTTGTAATTACTGCGGAATGTGGAACTGGGGACCCGGACGTGGAATGTTCATCCCTGCCAACGATTTGAAAATTAGCATCCAGACAGCAGCGGATTTGCTGAGAAACAAAATGTTAAGGCTGTTAGCTTTGTGAGGAAATGGTTCTGGGCCAAGAAAGGCGAGTCATTACAGCAGCGCTGCGGAGCTTGCCGTGTGTGGCATCAATCTATTGATGAGTGAGGCAAGTTCTCGGGATCAAGTGACCGGAGAACTGTCTTCGGTAAGAAGACAACTTGTGGATGCCCAGCGGCGGGGGTCCCCGGGGTGCTGCCTGCTTTAGTCGTGGTGAGAAACAGCTCCTGTAGCTGCAAAATGTGGGCCAGAGCCACGTCCTTGGCAAGGAGGGCACGCACCGCTCCTGGTCAGAAACCCCAGCAGGAAGGGCCTTTCGGAGCCCTGGCCGGGGAGCTCAGTGGCAGGTTCGGTCCCCGGTCAGGGCACAGCCAAGAATCAACCAATGAATGCATAAATAAGGCGAACGACAAATCACTGTCTCTCTCTCCCCCTTCCTCCCTCTCTCCAATCAATCAATAGAAAGTTAATTAAAAAAGAAACGTTTTTGCTCCCAACATCCATATATGGAAGATTCTTCTTTCTCATTGTCCATCGTGTTTGACCCCACTTGGATCAGATGACCAGGCAGACAAATAATAATAAAAAAAAAAAGGTAGAATTTTGATTTATTCACACTGGACGCCTATTGTGTTGGCTGTTGTCATTTTTTATTTTTTATAAAATGTATTTTATTGTTTTTTTACAGAGAGGAAGGGAGAGGGATAGAGAGTTAGAAACATCGATGAGAGAGAAACATCCATCAGCTGCCTCTTGCACACCCCCTACTGGGGATGTGCTCGCAACCAAGGTACATGCCCTTGACTGGAATTGAACCCGGGACCCTTCAGTCCGCAGGCCGACGCTCTATCCACTGAGCCAAACCAGTTAGGGCTCATTTATTTTTTATTTTTTTTTATTTGACAGTCTAAGGCAGGGGTGGGCAAACTTTTTGACTCGAGGGCCACAATGGGTTCTTAAACTGGACCGGAGGGCCGGAACAAAAGCATGGATGGAGTGTTTGTGTGAACTAATATAAATTCAAAGTAAAGGAGCGGAGGGGAGAGCAAGAGAACCGGATAGATCAGCCGGATCCGGCCCGCGGGCCGTAGTTTGCCCATGGCTGGTCTAAGGGAAGAGAGGTCAGTGCCCTGACTACATAGTCAGGTAGTACTGCCTGCTTTACAAACTCTCGGGCACACTGGTTGAAAGTGCTGTTCTGGAATAAATGAGGTGGCTCCCAGCTTTCTTTTTCTAAGCCGCTGAGCTCCACCTAGAAACCGAGCATCAGCCCACCCTTGGGGACTGGCTTTATCAGGGAGCTGATCTTCAGCAAGCGATGGGAGCAGTAAAGGGAAATGGAAAGAAGGAACAATGGGTGGGGGATTAAAGCACAAAATTATTTGCCTTAAGTCAGTGTACCATCTTGGTCCCATCTGAGCTGTGTTCTAGTGAATTAAACTCTGGCTAAATTATTTCTGAAGGGTTGCTTAAGCAGCAAAACAGATAAGTCATCGAGAAATCATGGCCTTAGAGAATTTGGTAGTTAATGCCTAGGAAGATAATTTATTTATTTTTACTTACTTTTTTTAAATATATTTTTTTATTGATATTTTTACAGAGAGGAAGGGAGAGGGATAGAGAGCTAGAAACATCGATGAGAGAGAAACATCCATCAGCTGCCTCCTGCACACCTCCCACTGGGGATGTGCCCGCCACCAAGGTACATGCCCTTGGCCGGAATCGAACCCGGGACCCTTCAGTCCGCAGGCCGACGCTCTATCCACTGAGCCAAACCGGTTTCGGCGGAAGATAATTTATGAATGGTCTTGAAATTAGGGGAAAAATTCACTTTTTAGCTGTCAGGTCCTTACCACCTAATGGCACTCAGCCTGTCTGTCCCACACTGAGCCACTTGACGACTCTCCCGGGGCTCAGATGCGAGCGAGCGTGTGGGCTTGCAGGCAGAGAGAGAGGAAAGAGACACGCAGAGGACGAATTAGGGTTGCTTCTTATTTCTGTGTCCTATATCCGGGTGACTGCCTTGTCAAAAACGCTAGTCCTTCTATCCTTAAATATCATATACGGCACCTCGGCGAACTAGTCAGCATTTCAATATACCTTGTACCGATATTTGAGTAGGAGGGGCGGCCTACCCTCTTTCCAGATCCACCTCCTTGTTTTCTGCGACCGTGAAGGGTGCACGGAGCCGGTGTGAAGACTACACTACTCATTTAGCTCGGTCGCACACGCTCAGCTCGGTGAATCTGAACTCAGTATGGTGCCTACTCCTCTTTCTGCTTCGCATCTGAGTGTAATTCAAGACGTTCGCTGTAATCGCCTACATGATCTGGCTTCTACCTGGGGGATCTTTAAAATATCTTTCTGATCATCCATATTTATTATTTTTCATGGGAGTTCAGAAGAATCACCCAGCAGCCAGATTTCCGCCCCCCCCCCCCTCCTTTTAACTTTAGGACATTTATTTGTTTCAGTTACTCTGAGGGTACATACTGTGGTTTATCTCTTAGAAAGTAATCAAAGCTGTTCAACCAGTTGTGTGAAATTTGAAAAGCATAATTAAACTCATTAGTTGCTAAACAGCAAAGGCATGTTTATATTAAGAAGAAGATACTAGAGAAATAGATAGAGTCAACACTCAGATTTTAAATAATTTATATAGTCAAGCTGCAGAAATCAAGAAAGTAATGGACACAGAGCTACCATTTAATACCTTGAAGTGGTGAGCTACCTGAAAAGAAATAAAAACACAAATTCGGTATATCAAGGCATAACTAATATTTACATCACCCTATAAAGAAAATATATGAATTTCAGAAATGCTATGTATTCATATACACCAGGGACCTCAATGCCCAGAACACAATTATGTATGAAAACCGCGTGCGATTCCTCCAATTTTATTCGCTTGTTGTTATGCGCTGTGTTTATACCAACTTGCTCTTTGCGATGAAAACTGTTAGCTTATAGCCTTGGGACACTGCATAACCATCAGGAAGATGGGACTTCCATACCATTCATACCGACATGGCTACTGAGCATTAATTTTAGCTTTCTGTTGAATCTATAAAATATATTTACAAAGTGATTGTAAATCTCCTAACATAACATCGGGCTCACAGCAGTTCCTCGCACGGCACTACGGCTATGTGAACGTTTGTAAGTCTTTATGTTTGGAGAGTGACAGAGCTGTGGCCCAGTCCCTCCCACGTAAGAAGCTTCTCTTTCACTCACTACTGTTGTTGCTCATCTGCTAACGGACAACGACTGTGACAAAGGAAAAGAGGTCCCTTGTTGGCGGGTCTGATGATGACAGGGCACGGGGATGTCTCCTCTCAGCCACCCACGAGCAGGGCTGGGGACACCAGGCACCTGGGAAGGGGAAGATCCGAGAGAGAACCCGAGTTCCCCAGCCTGCTGGAGAGTTTCCTCACCGATACATGTGTCTTGTACCTAAAAGGATAACGTGGGGGCGATTCCTGGGTTACTGGAACAGAATGTGCTTCCTAGCTATTGAATCGCATTTGGCACTAAAGAATCCTCCCTCCGGCTCTGTGTTCTCCCTCCGGAAATTCAGCCGAAGCCAGGAGTCAGGAGCAGACACACGGAGAGATGCGCATCCTCGGGAAGGATGCTGAGATGCGCATTTGGAGGGAGCGCGCGGGGAAGGGGGAAGAAGCAGGAGGAACAGGATGGAGGACGTGGCTGCTATCAGAAGGCGGCCTGCCTCCCGGCAGGGTCCCCCTGGGGGGCGTGTGCACACATTTCACACCTCAGACGGGCGTTCGTTTGAAGGTGACAAAAAGTAGTGCCCATGTTGGTACTTGTGTTCACATCTGGAATAGAATAGTGTCTTCATCTGTCTCCACCTGCCCTCCCCGCCCGCCCCCCCGCCCCGTGCCACTTACCTGCGCCTCTCAGGGGGGGGGATTTGTGAATTGAATGCGATATTCTCCTTGTCCGCTTCTTCTGACTGTGTCCCCCCTTTCCATGTGGATGAAACACCACTATTGGTGCTCATGCAGCTGGACACGCTCGGAATATAGGGCAGCTTTGTTGCATTCTCTTCCCGCCCGTAGGCAGCTGTTGATAAGGGGACGTGTGAAGGGGTGAATGGTAACCTACAGGACCGAGTTGAAATTGTTGCTAAAAACGGATCCTGGTGTTATAGTAGGATGAAAGCTTTCACACACACAGCGAGAAAGAGCGTCTGTGAAATGGGGGGTCCGAAGGGCACAGAGAAAAAAGGAGGCGGAGGTACAAAGAGCGAAGGAGGGAGATACATTCTCACAGCGGGCAGTGGCATGACATCGACGCGAGAAAGAAAGGGCATGAACGTGCAGAGAGATAGGGCAGGAGAAGTAAAAGCCAAAATTCAAGACCGAATTAAAACGTCTGCCTCCAGCCCTAACCGGTTTGGCTCAGTGGATAGAGCGTCGGCCTGCGGACTGAAGGGTCTCGGGTTTGGTTCCGGTCAAGGGCATGTACCTTGGTTGCGGGCACATCCCCAGTGGGAGGTGTGCAGGAGGCAGCTGATCGATGTTTCTCTCTCATCGATGTTTCTAGCTCTCTATCCCTCTCCCTTCCTCTCTGTAAAAAATCAATAAAATATATTTAAAAAAAAAAAAGTCTGCCTCCAGAAAATGGAAAAGTATCTCAAGGTGAGCAAAATATCTTCCAATTACAAATTTGCTTCCATGCCCCGAATTGCCAGATTTTAACAATGGCAGGACAGTGTTCCTCAGGTTACACCAGTGGTCGGCAAACGGCGGCTCGCGAGCCACAGGCGGCTCTTTGGCCCCTGGAGTGTGGCTCTTCCACAAAATGCCACGGCCTGGGCGAGTCTATGTTGAAGAAGTGGCGTTAGAAGAAGTTTACGTTTAAAAAATGTGGCTCTCCAAAGAAATGTCCATCGTGGTCCTGTGGATATTTGGCTCTGTGGACTAATGAGTTTGCCGACCACTGGGTTACACTATTCTTTTAATTATTTTTTTTAAATTTAGAAGTATGACATTTTCCACTAGGACAATTAAAAAATTTTTTATTGATTTTTACAGAGAGAGGAAGGGAGAGGGAGACAGAGAGAGAAATACCAATGATGAGAGAGAAACATCATCGATCGGCTGCCTCCTGCACGCCCCCTACTGGGGATCTAGCCCGCAACCCGGGCATGTGCCCTGACCAGGAATCGAACAGGTGACCTCTTGGTTTCTGGGTCAATGCTCAACCACTGAGCCACGCCAGCCAGGTTCCACTTGGACAATTTTAAGGCACACAAAAATCAGTGTACCATCAATGCATTGGGCTCCCCTGGGCCTAGCACAGTGGCCGGCAAACTCATGAGTCCACAGAGCCAAATATCAACAGGACACCGATTGAAATTTCTTTGGAGAGCCAAATTTTTTAAACTTAAACTTCTTCTAACGCCACTTCTTCAACATAGACTCACCCAGGCCGTGGTATTTTGTGGAAGAGCCACACTCAAGGGGCCAAAGAGCCGCATGTGGCTCGCGAGCCGCAGTTTGCCAACCACGGGCCTAGCACGTTCAGGTACTTTGTGCGATCTGTACCTGAATGTGCTAAGCAGGCTCTTACTGGTTTCTTCATTTTTTTTTTTTTTTTTTTGGTCTTTGTAACTGTTACCTGGACACTTGGAAGACCGATACTGAAGACTGGTTCAGTGGTTTAGCGTCAACCTATCAACCAGGAGGTCAGGGCACGTGCCCGGGTTGCAGGCTCGATCCCCAGGGTGGGGCGTGCAGGAGGCAGCCGATCCATGATTCTGTCTCATCATGGATGTTTCTCTCTCTCTCTCCCTCCCCCTTCCTCTCTGAAATCAATAAAAATATTTGAGAAAAAAAACCCACCCTGTCACAAAAGTGAAAAATAAGGGCGCAATCAAAATAAAATGTGATGGATCCTTACCCTCGAACCTCTAGCGTCTCAGCGCCTAACACTCAAAGCTAATACTTGTAGCAGGGGTCCTCAAACTTTTTAAACGGGGGGTCAGTTCACTGTCCCTCAGACCGTGGGAGGGCCGGACTATAGTTTAAAAAACAAAAACTATGAACAAATTCCTATGTGCACTGCGGGCCCGGGACGCGTCGGCTGCTAAGCAGGACAGGCAGCGGCCCCCGGCGGGCCGGATCCATGTCCTCGGCGGGCCGCGTGTGGCCCGCGGGCCGTAGTTTGAGGACCCCTGTGTGCCTTGCTTCTGTTCTTGATCTATAAATATTCCAGATTTATGCCAAACAATAAAAGCAGACAATAATAACGTAAGTAAAAATTTGTATAAAAGCAGACAATGATAATATAAGTAACAAATAAATATTAACCCGGGACATTTCAAAGGTAAAGTTCACAGAGCCATCATAACAGCCGGTGAGAAGATCCGAAATAGAAACCTGATGTCCTGTCCCTTTTCCTCCCCAAACTAAAGACGTGGTGATAGAACTTTCCAAAAGCTCGTGCGAAAGAAGCATAAACAAACCCATAACCCCGGAGCTAAAGCAAATGTGAAAAACCATTAATTTCCCGGTGTAACGTTTTTTGGGGGGGTTAATCCTCACTGGAGGATATTTTCCTATCGATTTTCAGAGAAAGTGGAAGAGAGAGGGAAAGACAGAGAGAAACACCGATGCCAGAGAAACACACCCATTAGTTGCGTTGGGCCGGGGAGGAGCCTGCAACCAAGGTAGGTGCCCTTGACCGGAATCGAACCTGGGACCCTTTGGTCGGGAAGCCAATGCTCTAGCCACTGAGCCACACCAGCTAGGGCCAAGAATTTTTTTTTTCAAATCACGATGCCACTACGCCTACTGTTCTGCTTGCTCATCGCTTTCTTGCCTTCCCTGAAATGGGGTGCGAACGAACAGAGGCTTTGCTCATTTCCAGGGTCTTCCTTGACCTCCCCCCTCCCCGACCCCCATGAATGAGGGTATCTCGGGTATTCCCAAATCTCTCCATGTGCTGTCTGATCGCCGAGTCTGGTACCCTATCCCTTCATGCACAAGCGGTTCCTCTGAGCAAGGAGGGGCCCCCTAAAGCATGAGCGATGCCCTAGCCTAGAGCCCCGCCCCCCCCCTGTGCCCTCAGATGCGGATGCATTCAGAGTCTGAGGACCCTGGTGGAGTCAGTTTTGGGTGCAAATGGGACCTGGGCTTGTGTATATAGCCCGGTTCCCAGGTGAGCAGGCCTTGGGGCTGGAAAACCAGCTGCGGGCCCTGGGGTTCACACCCTCCTCTGACTGCATGGACCACGGGCGGAGCATCCCCAGGGCTGGGCCACCTGTGGGCCCACAGGGCCGGGAACAGCAGCAGCAGTAACTGACCAGCCTATGGATCTCCAGGTTTCCTTCTCTGAGCTCCCCCAGCCATCCTCCCAATGTTCCCCCTTCAGGGGCCCCAAGGGTCCCTTCCTGGTCCATCCAGGCTGTTGCAAAGGGTTCCTGGAGAGCATGATCGAAGCGAAACCAGCCAGTGGGAACCAGATACCTGTCACAGGATCTCACTCATTTGCGGGATATAATGAACAACACACACTGATGAGCAAAAACAGATCCAGAGACAGGGAAGCATCGATCAGATGCTCAACCCTCAGAGGGAAGGCAGGGGAGGGTGGGGGGAAGGGGGAGAGAGAGATCAACCAAAGGACTTGTATGCATGCACATAAGCCTGACCAATGGGCACAGACACCAGGGGGTGAGGGCATGAGGGGGGGGGTGTGGGTGTGGGGGGTGAAGGAGAGCAATGGGGGGGGATAAGGACACATATGTAATACCTAAATCAATAAAGAAAAAAATCATTAAATTCTAAAAAAATAAAAATAATAAAAATAAAAGAGCCCTTCCTTCTTTCCCCGCATCAGGGAAACACCCCCCTTTCTTGCCGATGGTGAGCAAACATACAGGGGGGTTTCCTGGGGCTGGCGCCGGGATTCCCCCGCAGGACCGTGCGTTCTGCAGCCGCCCACCCCGCTGCTGATGGGGTGCAGCGCCCAGGGGCTGGGAGCAGCCGGGACACCCCGGCATCCCCGCCACCTGCCCAGCGCGGGAGAGGGGTGGGGTCTGCAGCCCGGGACTCCGCGGATTAAACGCGCCCCCATTGGTCGTCCCCGGCACCTCCGCGCCGTCACCGTGTTATGCAAATGAGGGGGCGTCTCATTGGCTGGGCTCCCAGCGCAGCATCGCGGGGCGGGGGCCGGGACCTCCCTGGGGTCCGCGTGTCGGAGTCGGGGTGCCCCCGGGGGACCGGCCGCCTTTTGGGGAGGCGCTCCAGCCTCGCGCCTCACGCGCTCCCGCCGCGTGCCCCCCCCTCTCGCCGGGCGCCCCGCGCGGTTCCCCGGCCAAGTTACTTTTGCCTTCCCGCCTCCCCCGAGTCCTGGGGACCAGGGGCGGCGCGGAGCCCGGGGGCGGTTCCCTGGCAGCGGAGATTCCGGTCGGAGCCAGACTTTTTGCTCCGGGGCTGCGTTTGCATCATCCCCATCCCTCACACCCCGGGGCGGAGGGGAGCCAGCCCCCCGCAGCCTGGGCTTCGGGCTCAGAGGGGACCCTCCCCCTCCAGGCCCCTTCCCCCTGCCGCCCCTCTCCCCCCACCCCCCACCCCCGGGGCCACCGCATCCCGGCTGCCCCCTCCCTCTGCCCCGCCCCCTCCCCTTTCGGTCTCCCTCCTCTCCTCCTGCCTCTGCGCTCCCCACTCCTGCAGGAAGGATGGTCGATTTGGAGAGCGAGGTGCCCCCTCTGCCTCCCCGGTACAGGTTCCGCGATTTGCTGCTTGGGGACCAAGGATGGCAGAACGACGACAGGTGAGTGACGTGGGCCGGGTCCTTCCCGAAATACAGCGGAAGCCCAGACAGGTGGGGAGCCTACGGGGAGGTGGGGGGACGCCCCCCCCCCCCCCCCCCCGCAGCCAAGGAAGCCAGGGCTGGGGGAACGGGGAAAGGGAGCGACCCTGGTCTGTCTCTCCATTTTGACTCCATGGAGACGTGGCTGCAGACGAGAGACTCCTTCCCTTCCCACTCCCCGTCCCCGCACCCGGTTTATCGCATGGATGTGGCGCTTATTCTTGTCCATGTGTGTGCGCCTCTTTGCACACGATGTGCCACCATTGCCTCATCCTCCCAGCTTCCAACCGCACGGTAACGTTTAGCCCGGGGGTATGTGTGAGGCTGGGCTCCGAGGCACAAAACATCCAAATGGCACGCAGTCTGGGTGCCAAAGGATCCCCCACCCCCCGGTTTTTGTCCCCTTAGGCGTTGGTGATCAAGTCGGAAGATGGGTTCAGGTGGACTAGAAAAGCCGAGTAGAAACTTGGAGTCCCCCCCTCGTCAGTGTTGTCTTGAGGGGGTGTCTTATGCTTTGGAGTGACAGGTGGGCAGGTTTAAACATGTAACAGGTGGTTGGGGATAAGGACAGCCTTTGCCATGGCGGGGACTCCCTTTGCACAGGCATCGGTGACCATGGTTGATCAGAGTCCTGATGGTGTGTGCCGAGAATGATGCGATCTGCTCATGGTGTAGAGCACAATCTGATCTGTTCACAATTGGTGTTTTTTTTTTTTTAACCTAAAAAAAAGTGTACAGGCCACCAAAGGAAAACCAGTCCCCCAAACTAGAATATGTATTATTAGCAAAACATTGCTCACGTGAGCGTCCGCGGCATCCCTGCTTTGCCTAAACTTCTGAAATTCCTCCGGCTAGCTCTGTCTCACTGCTTAAACACACACACACACACACACACACACACACACATTTGATGTTTCGCTGAATGTAGCCTTTCCTGGAATAGTCACGTCACGGAGCCCATGACACGTTGCCTTGTTTTGGAGCGAATATGCTCACGAGGCTCTCAATGCCGTGGGAATGTTTCCTGGAAGTTCACTTTGTTCCTGGGGCAGTCTTTTAATTACAGAAAAGATCCGTTATTGGTCTGATGGAAAAAAAAAAATCTCCCCGTTCACCCCTGGGTGGTCCCTTCCTTCTTCTCCTCATCACCTCAGCTCCCATGGTCGCTCCTGTGCCTACACATGGGAGGGCTTTCTCTTGTGCATCGACCATCAACTTCTCCCGGGGCCTCCGATTAGCAATTTAAAGGGACATGGGTGTTTTGCAGAGGAGACTAACTCAATTCCGTCTTTTTATGCAAAAACATAGATGCTGGCTAAAAATTAAAAGGATGACTACCAATTTACCAGTAGGCTTGGAAAGTAAGGGTTGTTCTGGTTGAGTGGAGAAGATAAAGGGAGGGATATGTAAACACATTTGCAATGCTAGTTGACATTGAGATCAATTTTGTGAGCCTCGTTAAACGGCTTAAGTGCAGGAGTGGTCGGAGTGATTGAATCTGTGGTGGTTACTTCAGGACCTCGGATCTTCATGTAGAATAGAAATCCCCTCTTCTGGGTAGCAAGTGTGAGATGGGCTGAATACATACAGAGGACATCTCTGGGACTTGGTGGTGGTCACACTGTTGGCTCTTTTAAAAATAATATTTTTATTGATTTCAGAGAGGAAGGGAGAAGGAGAGAGAGAGAGAGAAACATCAATGATGAGAGAGAACCATGGACTGGCTGCCTCTTGCACGCCCCCTACTGGGGATGGAGCCCACAACCTCGGTTTGTGCCCTGACTGGGAATCGACATCTTCTCCTTTCCAGAGTCACATCCTAAAAATGATGGGGGAAGAGATGACGGGAAAGGGGACCCCTTCTACCTTGCTCTTCGTTTGAAGCATTTTCAATTGAGCCTTAGTGGGGCATGGTTGACTGGCATATGCAAATGGGTGAGGCCTGTGATTGGTATGTGAGGATGTGTCATCACAGAGAGAATATTGTGGGCCTGGCCCAGTGGTTGTGAGGGTTGACCCCTGAACCAGAAGGAGGTCATGGTTGCATTCCCGGTCAGGGCACATGCCCGGGGTTGTGGGCTGGATCCCCAGCGTGGCTCATGAAGGAGGCAGCCAATCAATGATTCTCTCCCATCATTGATGTTTCTCTCTCTCCCTCTCCCTTCCTCTCTGAAATCAATAAAAATATGTTTAAAAAGAGAGAGAGAGAGAGCATTGTGGGCCCCTGAGGATACAGAGAGTGTGCACTCCACACCGTAAGTTCTTGGCGAACTAACCGTGGATGGATAGTTCACTTAAATTTATATTGTACCAACTCTGGGTAGAGAAACACACATGTAATGTACATGTGATATGTAGGTATACAGTCACGTGTTGAATAATAACTTTTTTGTCAACTGCAAACCACATATACAACAGTGGTCTCATGAGATCATGATGGAGCTGAGAAATTCCTATCATCTAGCGACGTAGCCATCAAAATGTCCTTGCTCAATGCCTGACTCCCATTTCGGCTGTGATATAGACAGACCCAGGGTGCTCCTAGTTGTATGAAAGTCCAGCCCTCACCGGTTTGGCTCAGTGGATAGAGCATCAGCCTGCGGACTGAAGGGTCCCAGGTTCGAATCTGGTCAAGGGCATGTACCTTGGTTGCGGGCACATCACCAGTGCGGGGTGTGCAGGAGGCAGCTGATGGATGTTTCTCTCTCACCGATATTTCTAACTCTCTATCCCTCTCCCTTCCTCTCTGTAAAAAATCAATAAAATATATTAAAAAAAAAAAAGAAAGTCCAGCAGCTACTCTTAGGGACAGTCCACAAGACTGGATCGCGGTTATAAATGACCAAGTTACGGATTTATGCATTTGCTGCACTGTACTTTTTATCACTGATTTAGTGTATTCTTTTTCTACTTGAAATCACAGCCTGCAGTGTTTTATCAGCAGCAGCCTCATATATCTCGTGTATACTGGGTCCCTCGATGGCAGCGATTTCTCTGGTGCTGGATTTCATCTTGTGTTTTGGACAACAACAGGCTTGTTAGCCCAGGAGCAGTATACTTCACCTGACAGCCTAGGTGTGTAGTGGCTTAGACCAGGGGTCGGCAAACTGCGGCTCGCGAGCCACATGCGGCTCTTTGGCCCCTTGAGTGTTCTAACGCCACTTCTTCAAAATAGACTCGCCCAGGCCGAAAACCGACTTAAGCGCACGGGGCCACGAAGTTTCAGTCTCGCACGTGGTATTTTGTGGAAGAGCCACACTCAAGGGGCCAAAGAGCCGCATGTGGCTCGCGAGCCGCGGTTTGCCGACCACAGGGTTAGACCATCTTGGTGTGTGTAACGGCACGCTGGGACGGTCACACAACGACAGAATCGCTTAACCAAGTGCTCCCTGGATTAAGCGGGCCAGGCTGGATACATAATGTACGTACAACAGGTCTGTCTTCTAGGTGAACTAGAGAATGCAGCCCTGGCTGGTGTGGCTCAGTGGATAGAACATTGGCCTGCGGACTGAAGGGTCCCCGGTTCAATTCCGGTCAAGGGCACATGCCTGGGTTGCGGGCTCCATCCCCAGTAGGGGGCGTGCAGGAGGCAGTTAACCAATGATTCTCATCATGGATGTTTCTACCCCTCTCTCCCTCACCCTTCCTTTCTGAAATCAATAAAAACATATTAAAACGTATGTCGAATGCATGTGTAATGTTCGTGCCGTGTATATAGCAGCGCCACGCTGACACAGTTTCCGATGCCCCCCTCTTCATTTGTGTTCTCATGCCCGTTTCTGAGCAGGACGAGGAAGGAGGGAGACACACAGCCGAGCGGGTCAATTAGCACCCGAGGGACATGCATCCTGGGGGCCATGGAAGGAACTCGAGAGCTGCTACGTGACTACAGGGCTGTGCCTTCCGGAGGGCTGTTGTATACACGCTGCACGTTGATTTCTTTGGCGTCCTGAGTAAAACACACAAATCTAATTCGAATGCTCCGTATAGCATTTCTCGAATGGCCGGCCGTGCGTGCCTGCAGCTGATACCTGAATGCATGCTCCATCTCAGGCCTTATTAAGTCAGGGCTGGGCAAGAACAGAAGGAAGCGTGTGAAACAGGGCTTGCTGAGGAGGTGTTCACACAGATAATGAAGGGCCACTTTCTCCCCACCCAGGACATCGGCAGTGTGGCTTACGGTAGGATGAAGGCCTTGCGAAATTTCCATGTTAAGACTGTTTAGCGATCTTGCAGTATTTGTAAATAGCATAATCAGTGTTTGTTTGCAATTATATTAGGGATGGACCCAAGTGGTCAATAGATTTGGAACCTCATATTTAGAAGACTTGGTCTCTGCAAAGTTACTCTGTAATTGAACTAATATGACTAGAGACGGAATGGAACGGCTTTTATGTGGAAGACATTCTGTAATATGAAGAATTGTTGTATTAAAAATCCAGGGAGTCCTGGCTGGTGTGGCTCACTTGGTTGGGCGCCATGCTATGCACCAGGAGGTTGCCAGCTCGATTCCGGTCAAGGGCACATGCCTGGGTTGCGGGCTTAATCCTTGGTAGGGGGCTTGCAGGAGGCAGCTGATCCAGGATATGCTCTCCCATTGATGTTTCTCTCTCTCTCTCTCTCAAAACGAATAAACTATTCTTTAAAAAACATCCAATGAGACTGAGTTCCAGTTGTCCACAGTGCATCATGTTTTCTGTTTTAATATTTCTAAGATTCATAAACCCATAGAGGTTTAGAATGTTCTCCTGAAGGTAGAGATTGGTAATTGTCAGGTTCTCAATGCCTCCAGACAGTTAGAACAAGCCTTTCTCATGCTTCATCATGACTTAGTCATTTTAAAGTTTGGAACACAATGCACTTGTTGTGGATAAATTATCACCACGGAGGATAAATTACTGTTAATGGACAGTTCCCAGCTGTAGTCATGCAGAAGTGGGACATTTATTTAATTAACACCATTTTAGTTTTCAAAGATCTGCTCAGTTGCTTCAACTCCATTAATTTAAAATATATCTTTCATATTTTATAGGTGGCATTTAGAATAATGCAAGCAAGTCACCTAATGCGTTGTAGTAACTGTGAAAACATAAAGGGATTTGAACAAAGAGTACGATGCAATCAATTAATGGCTTAAGAGGTATTTATAAAATGGGGGGGGGGGGATGCCCTAACTGGTTTGGCTCAGTGGATAGAGCGTCGGCCTGTGGACTGAAAGGTACCAGGTTCGATTCCGGTCAAGGGCATGTACCTTGGTTGCGGGCACATCCCCAGTGGGAGGTGTACAGGAGGCAACTGATCGATGTTTCTCTCTCATCGATGTTTCTAACTCTCTATCACTCTCTCATCCTCTCTGTAAAAAATCAATTTTATATATATATATATATATATATATATATATATATATATATATAAAAAATGGGGGGCATGCTTAGATAGCTTTTTGAGTATGTGTAATTTTAGATACTATAAAATTAAATTGGGGGCATCAAGTTGGAGGAATAGGTTTTGGATTGGTAGATGACACACTTATATAATTTACCAATTTTATGACCCTTGTTAACGTACATCTTATTTTGAAAAGTAGCTATTTAATGTAAAATACTTATTCCAAGTTTTTAAAGTTCAGGTCAGTAAAGAATGAAGTGTACTTTCTACTATTTAATTATATAATGGAACCAACCATGCATGAGCAACATCTATAAAGAAGATTTAAGCATTGAGCGTGTGAGCGAGAATCCAGACCAACTGTGTTTCTTAGCACTATCGTATGAAAGAAAATCACAAATCAGGCAACAGAAACTCGTCTACCATTTTAAAGATGAGAAAACAATGAAGTATATGTAACACACAAAACAGAAAAAGGCATTAATAGTTATTATTTTCAATAGTTCTCAAGAATTCAAATGTTAGTCTTTTATATACAAGTATCCATGACTCATTCCTTTAGACCGGTTCTCATAAATAAAGCTGAACTAGAGCTTGTCAGATGACCTAAGAGTTTGTTTTTAAGGCTGGATTCCATTTAATCACGCGCACGTGTCCACCTTCTGGATGGAGCGAAGGGTTAGGGACAGCTCTTCTGTGAATACCGCGCCTTTTACTTTTCAGAGTACCTCTAACACATAGTAAGTCTAAGTAAGGGGAGGTTGGAGTGCTGTAATTCCATTTTCTACGTAAGTATGTGACATTTATTAAAAAATATGGTTTTATTGATTTTCAGAGGGAGGCAGGGAGAGGGAGAAAAGAGGACAGTAAGATTGTTCCGCAACATTGTACAGAATTGATCATATTTACTTGGGTTTTTTTTTTTTTTTTTTTTACAAATAGAAGCATTGCAGAAAAACAGAAAAAAAATACAGCCTGTCACGCGTGGCTGGTCTTTAGGGGACAGTGGCTGCCAGCAAGTCCCCAAATCTTTGACCTTTGACCCTTCTCGTGCTTGGAATCTTACCGGGGCCAGTCTTTGGAACTGTGTGATCGAGTGCCCTCAACGCTCCGGCAGTTATGCCCACGGTTTCCAGAGAAAAACCATCCCCCACGACGTGTGCATTCCTTGAATTCCCAGCTGCGTTGCTTCCGATGTTCCCAGAATGTACATTAGGGCAAGAAATGGACGTTGTACAGAAAGCCACGAAGCAGTGAGTGTAAGACATAAAGGGCTCCCTGTGTCTGGCTCCCCAGCCCTGGACTTTGCACAGAATTTCCATGATGAATTGTTATTACCAGGGCCCACGTAGGCCATCTTGTAAATCACTGTGTGAACAGGGATAAGAGCGGATTAGCACAGTTCAGCCTCATTTAATGCCCTGTGGGGAGACTTGTAGACCGCCCACATATTGCAAATAGCCAGGTATGCACCATGGGACCAGATGTGTGGTTCAACAGTAGATAGCCTGCTGTCTCCGGTCTGTCAGCATGGAAATACCCCGCCTTCTCCTAGGAACCAGGGTGAGGGCTAAGCTGGCCAAATACCAGAAAGGAGTGATGGCAGAAGAGTAGTTTTCTTTTTTTTTTTAAAGTTTATTCTAGGCCCAGATTTGGTAGTTGAACTCATTGGACTTGAACATGCCTTTCCCACGCCTTGTTTAAGAGTCCCAAGGAGTTTCCTTTGGAAATGCCAAAGCAGGTGCCTCAGCCCATCATCCACGCTGGGACAGTGCCCTGACGGTTGGAGTGGGTTCCGCAGTTCACTCAGGGGGCTGCTCAGTGGAGCCATCCTTAGGCTTGATGTTTAGCGGGGCCCGGGGCAAGGGGCGCGTGTAGGTCTTGGCCAAGACCCGCCCCAGCTCACGCTCAGCCAGGTGGCGGTCGCAGCACTTAGATAATTGGACAAACAGAAGGAATTCTTTTCAGGGGTGGGCAAACTTTTTGACTCGAGGGCCACCATGGGTTCTTCAACTGGACCGGAGGGCCGGAACAAAAGCATGGATGGAGTGTGTGTGTGAACGAATATCAATTCAAAGTAAAGAAGCGGAGGGGAGAGCAAGAGAACCGGATAGAACAGCCGGATCCGGCCTGCGGGCCGTAGTTTGCCCAAGGCTGTCTTAGATCCTGTAATTTTGTTCTTAATGGGGAGCGGTGTAGAGTGTGTCTAATTTTGCAGTGATAAGTCCGAATAGAATGATTTTCTTGAGGAAGAATAACTATGTGAAATGTGTCAATGAACGTTATCTACCCATATGCCAAGTCTTTGAACAGAAGAAGGCATATCATTCTAAAACGTGTGTATTCCTATTACTATTCTGTTGACCAGTCTTTAGCTCAGTCCCAGGGAAAAACTACGGTTAAGTAAATGCTAGTTGTTGTGGTTTTTTTTTTTTGTTATTGTATGAGTGGTAAGTTAGAAATTTTAGGCCGTCGACTCAAGTCTTCAGAAGTCATCCTTGTGTTACTTGACTTTCTGTTATGATGCAGAAAACTCATTTTTGAAAACACACTTTAAATATATGATATACCAGTGCTCAGAGTCTCATCAGAATGTGTGCCCATGTAGACTGTGTCCTATATTTCATCAAGTGGCTTTTATTTGTTTTTCCACCCCCCCACCCCCCTCTTCTCTGGCAACCATCATTTTGGTCTCTGCATCTATGGGTCTGCTTCTGTCTTATTTTGTTCGTTGGTTTATCGGTTTTTTCGATTTCGTAGGTACGTGAAATCATGCAGTCTTTGCCTTTTCCTGTCTGATTTATTTCACTTAGCATCATCAGGTAGCTTGGAGAAAGTAGTACTTGTTAGCAGACAATTTTATTGCTCTTTTTTGTTTGTTTCATAAGCCCCGAGTCTATTTTAACAGTTTTATGGTGATTGCGCCTTGGAGAGTCAAGCTCCAAGGTAAATAATTCTTTCATTATTTACAGGAAGCAAGCCTTTTGTTCTCCTGTGAACACTATTAAACACTGTAGCTCAGATATCAAGACAACTCATGAAGAATATATAGTTTGTGATGGTAAGATAACAGTGGAACGAACTACAAATTATACCACTTAGGGCTTTCAAATCCACGCCCCCCCCCCTCGCCCCCAATTTTAATTTTAGTAGCTGTCTAAACTATTTTCCCCTGGCTCTGTGTTGTTTCTATCTGTCTTACTGAAAACGGACATTTCACAAGAGAAAAGGCGATTGGATGCTGGTCCTCCCAATAGCAGGGTAAGAAGGGGAAGCAATAGCCAATCGGTTACCAAATGTGCACATAAAGGAAGTTGTATGGACCAGAATGAGCTTGTCCAAATATTCAACTGAGGAAAATGATAAAAAAACACCGAAGGCTAGGGTTGACCCTCTTAATCCTGTAATACTCAAACGTAATACGTCTCCCTTGGTGCCGTTGTTCTTTGAAAGTGTTGATGTTCGATGAAAAAGGCAATTTGGAAATAGTAGAGTCAAAAAACAGTTGTTATGGTCATGGATCAGAAGACTCAAACTCTTTGGACTGTACCAACTTCAGTTTTCCTGGTTTTAGCGCTGCACTAGAGTTATGCCCAATATTAATTTTGGGGGAGGCTGGGTGAAGGGGGGGGGCACAGGAAGTGCCCACACATTTCTTTGCCCTTCCGGTGCATTTAAAATCATCTCCAAATAAAACATTTTTTTAAAGAGGCAAGCGGTAAACAAAATAAATGCCTCCTGGGTGAATAAAGACTTCACATTTCCTCCACTAAGCACGGCAAATTATTAGCTATAATTACGGAGTCTTATCAATATTTCAGCCTGTTTTCGGAGGTACTGCATTCGGATGCTTCTCCCTCACTCCCTCTCGTCTTCCTTCGTTTAGTCATCAATTATTTAGTGTTCCAAACACTTTGAAAGATACTGGGTAAACAAGTAGAAGAAAACATGAATATCATGTATCAAATCTTCAATCTGACTTTGAGTTCTTCAGAATGACTCACCCATTTAGGTTAAGATCATTTTCACCAGGTCTAATTAGCAACCAAAACCGTCCCTCAGTAACTTCTTTAAAAAAAAAAAGATAATTACGCAATTATGTAGGGCTGGACTATAATCAAATAAAAAACACTTTTTCTGCCCTTTCCCCCCACAAAAAGTACAGTTGGTTTCAGATGTAAGTAAGCCACTAAGTGATTAAACACATACACACACACACACACACCCCAATATGTTTAGGTATAGTCTATACTTCCATAGAAATTTAAGTGTGTCATCTCTCATAATTCTTTTTTGTTGTGTCTTATTGGCTTTATTCTTAAAACTTGAAATTAGTCATAAGTGTCATTTTTTTTTAATGAAGACTTTTAAGGTCATTCTTTAAGTTAAATGCAATGGATCAAGTCTCTATGAAGGATAAGCTATTATTTTCTACTTCCTTTATTATTTTTTAAAATATATTTTCATTGGTTTCAGAGAGGTAAGGTAAAGGAAGAGAGAGATGGAAACATCCATGATGAGAGAGAATCATGGATCGGCTGCCTCCTGCACGCCCCACATTAGGGATTGAGCCCGCAACCCCGGGCCTGTGCTTTAACCAGGAATCGAACCGTCGAACTGTGACCTCCTGGAATCACAGGTCGGCACTCAACCACTGAGCCACACTGGCTGGGTTCTTGTCTACCTCTTGCATGAGGTAAGATTTGGTCAGGTATCCTTTGTATACCTTGTGGAAAATAAACACCAATACTCAAATTTTTCACATTTTTGAGAAGACCAAGCCTGCTCTGGTGGCTCAGATATACTTCCCCCTCCTGTTCGCCGGTGTTCTTTTATTTTATGCTGCCATCGCCTACCACAGGCCCCCCCAGAGGCTCCTTTCATTTATACCCCATTGGGTATATGGTCTAGAATTTACTCTTAAAGGTTTTCCGAGAAGCATTATTTTTATCTCGCGTTTTAAAATACCTTGTAACAGAACAAAGTGCTAAGTCTCGTAATCTATTTTTGTCCCTCCTATACTTTTCTCACAGCGGGTCCCCATATTAAGTTAATGCCTGTAGGAGGCATTCATCGGCCACATTTAGCTATGGTAATGATATGCAATTTCCTTCCTATCTCTAAGGAAGTGTCCTTGAGGTAGCTATTTGCCATTTGGCTCTAAGCACGGTGTTACTGTAACAACCGTTTATTTGTTCATGCTGAAGCTACAGGTGAGCTCCCATGTTGATTTCACCAGGTGTCCCCCTTTTCCCATCCTCCCTCCCACCATAGTCCAACTTTTTTTTTTAATATATATTTTATTGATTTTTTACAGAGAGGAAGGGAGAGGGATAGAGAGTTAGAAACATCGATGAGAGAGAAACATCGATCAGCTGCCTCCTGCACACTCCCTACTGGGGATGTGCCCGCAACCAAGGTACATGCCCTTGACCGGAATCGAACCTGGGACCCTTCAGTCCGCAGGCCGACGCTCAATCCACTGAGCCAAACCGGTCAGGGCCATAGTCCAACTTTTGAGGGCTGCACATCCGGCCTGGAAAGTGCATCATAGGACCTTGCTTTGCTGCCCCGTCCCATCTGGTTTCCTGTACACCGTGGGCTTCCTCCATTCAAGAAAGGTGCGTTGGTCATGTCACTGCTCATTGAAACAACTTTCACTGTCTTCTCTGTGGTCCATCGGACGCTGTCGAAATTCTGCAACGTAACATCCAAAGGCCACCAATTCCGATACCAAATGTCCTCTGAAATCACTCAAATGGTTCTCCTCGGCGAACTCCGTCCTTTGCTCTGTTATTTTCCCTGTCTGGAAGCTCATTTCGGTTAGGACACACGAGGCCAAAGTGGTAAGGGATTATGAACCTATTAGGTCATCGGGAAAACCAGACGGGCTGAGCCCCCCGATGGCGCCAGCCCCCAGGGATGGGGAGCCAGAGATTTTAAAGGAGTCTGGGCGGACTTTTTCTGGGAGGCGAATTCTCTGGGTGGGACCGGAGGGGAAGGATAATGGTCTTGGCCAAGTGGAATGTGGTCTTGGCAAGTGGAATGTGGTCTGAGCGAGAGGGAATGTTGGTTGTAAAGTGGTCTAAAGGTCAGTTCCCAGGGGAGGGGTGGTGGTTTCAATTATTTGATCGGACCGAACAATTTCTCCACCATTTGACCCCGATGACATGTGACCTAGAGAGAGGGGTCCCACTCCTCTTGGCACCGAAGGATCTTCAGTGCCCTCCTGACCTAAATCCTCTTTTCCTTCAACGCCTGGGTGTTTCTGTTTTGCTTGGCTCAGTAAATGTTCTCTGCGATCTTAATGAGGGGGAGGGGTACACTTTTAAAACTCATTGGCATGAAGTGTTAAAATGTGATGTGCATTGTAGGAGCCAGGCCTCTGTGATCCACCTGCAGCGTAGTCAACTTTTAACGGAGACGGTTACCGTGTTTCCCCAGGGCGAACAGAATGTAGGGAGGAGGGAAGGGGACATAAGAACAAAGAACTGTGGGTGTGGGCCAGCATCATGGTGGACACCCCTGAGACGCCTGCCTCCACTAGACGGGGGGAGGCGGAGGCAACTAGAAAAGGCCTCAACCCAATGTTTTGAATGGCCCCATGGGAGACAGGAAGACCTAGGCGGCGGATGAGGTGACAGGTGACCGCATAGTGCTCGGCCAATGAGGAACCGGAGGAGGGACTGGGTCAACGGGCTGAGGTCCCTCCTCCATGGGTGCCTGCCCTCAGACACCTGCTCTCCAGAACGTATTCAGAGCCTCGTTTTCTCCACACTGCTGTCTCCGGGTCTGTTGTTTGAATTTGGACACGTGAGCATTTCCCATGGCATCACAGGCAGCGCAGTAGGAGAGGGAGGAAATCAGACATCCCACCCTCGAATCCAGCCCAGCAGACACATCCCATTGCATACGTGTCCTCAAGATAAGCAATGGCCAGTCCTCACACTGGACTGCACCCTTTGTCATGCCACACGCGGTGCGTCCCGACTTCACCTGGGACTTGGTGAACTAACTGCTGAGCACTCACTGGCTCTGCTAGACGGAAAACAGACTTCTCAGGTTCTGATGACTGGAAGGGGTTTGGCTTGGCTGCTGTCCCGTTGCAGCAACTCAGCCGGGGCGGGGAGCAATCTCTTTGATGTTTGTCTTGCGAAGAGGTGGCTCCCAGCCCACAGACGGCTTATCTGCCTCTGCAGAGGATTGATAGCATTTCCAAGGAAGAACGCACTGAGAACTGAGAACTTGGTACAGGAACCGCTGGAAGGGAAAGGGGGCGGCCCGAGAAAGGTCTTTCCTTATTTGAACAGGGAGAATGAAGGCTCTTGGTTTTTATTTTGTCTTTGTCCTTAGGGGACAGGCAACATGTGAACGCTTTCCCTCTTTGGCGAAGGACCAGAAATCGGAGGAGGCTCCTGGTGCCTGCTGGTCCCCGTCCCTCTCTCTCCAGCTCTGTGTCCCTCCCTGATCTGTTCTCACACGTTCGCAGCTACATTGTTTTGACTTTATTTTTATTTATTTTTTTCGGAATGCACAGCACGCTGCTGTAACATGAGGTCATTTTCCCGCTTCCTTTCATTAATAGTGTCTCTTGCACTCAATGTTAAGCATCGGGAGCACAGAATTCGCTCAGGCTTGCTTTATGCCAAGTTTAAATTGTGTTATCTCGATGCACAGTAAGCCCCTGACTGATGTATTTACAGGGATGGATGGAAAAAGAAGAACATGAAAAAATTAAATTAGTCAAAGAGTACAAGAGGATGTGGTTGAATATCAATCAAACATCTGAATGTAGGAAAGCTTCCTAAGATTAAAGAAAAAAAAAAAGACTAGCAAAACAGTTTAAGAAAAAGAATAAATTTGACTTAAAGTATCCCATGTGTACACACACACACACACACACACACACACACACACACACACATACTCACACACATTCACACATACGAATCAAAAGGCAGATAATACATTTGAAACATACAGCCATGGATTCATTGCTGCGTTATAAAATGTTTCAGAGGATATTTTGCAAAGAATGAAGAAAACGTTAATTAAAACAATCCAGAAAAGATGAAATCCAAATAAATATTCATCACCATCAAATGGAGACAAGCACGTTGGAATGAGATGGCCATGGTTAGCAGCGCTCTTGGTAATTGAACAGGGAAGAGGATAGAGAAAAACGGGAACTTGCGTACGTGGATGGTGGGAATGTAAATTTGTACAACTCTGCAGGATGATGTGGCAATATTTATCAAGAACCTTGAAGTGCTCAGACTCTGAACGAGTGAACCCACTTCCGGGAATCCACTCGGAAATGCTCTTAAGAAATGTGCACGGGAAGGTGCTTACTTGCCACTGTTCGTTTATACCGGCGTCACTGGAAACAACCTAAATATTCAGAACCGGAGGAGTAGTTCCTTGTGTACACAGTATGAATATTTATGAGATGCATTGCTATTCAGGCATAAAATACATCGTACTCGGGTAGTTTTTAACCACCTGGGGGATGTTCTTTTGCATATTTTCAATACTGTCTGCTTTAATATACGTACACATGTATCTTTATAATATTAAGGGACAAAAACAACGTTCTGCTTGATTGCTCTGCCCTATATCAACAGTAAGTAGATGCTACAAAAAAAAGAATGGTTGAAATGACACTTGACCTTGAGGATTTTTTACAAGGGCTCTTACAGGTGGGATTGGCTTAAGGAGAGGATTCAGCCAATGTGTTTTCCCGAAGTAAAAGCAACTCCTGTTTACCTCCTTATTTTTTTATTTAGGGATGGCCTTTGCTTATGTGTACCTCATTTGTGTTTCAAAGAAATGTGTTTGTCAAGAAATCACTGGCTTTCGGAGGAAGAATAATGCGTTGTCCTCTCTTCCTAACACCGTACAAACCTGTGTGTAGCTCAATGACCTATCCGCCCCGAAACATTCCAAAAGCTGGCAGGTTTGATTCAGTGTGGATATGGCAGTTTTTCTCTGTTACCACAAAATAAGTGAAAACAAGTTTCACTTCTAAAGGAAAACACATCTTAATTATCTCAAGTGAGAAGTAGATAGAACGCCTTCAGAATTTTTTTTTTTTAGGAAAAAAGTGTAAGAAATGAATTGTGAGCTTATTAATTCAGCATTTTTGTCTTCTGACTCTCAGTTCACAGTCTATTTGTTTTTGGTTCTGTTTTCCCTGGAAAATCATTGACCAGGTCCCCAAAGACATTTGAGATTCTGGTAAGTTACACATTATTTGGCTTGTTGTACTGGTTGTAGAAATATTAACCCTCCCATTTTTCTACAAAAGCTGTAGACAAGAAAAAAGGAAGGGAAAAAAAAAGAAAGGAAGACAAGAAAGAGAAAAAGGAGAAAAGAAAGAAAACCCCTCATACCAGTAAAGGCAAATTTAAAAATTGTAAAATTATAAATCCGATACGCTAACCTCACTTTATGGTCTCCCTTGTTCACTGTTAACTTGCGGTTGATTTTAATTGGTTTGACCCTTGGGTTCCATGGGGCGGGGGTGACTTCTGTGGCCCATTTTCTCGTGTCTGGGAGAGCTGTGCAGGTAATTTCCCCAGCAGTGGAAAGGTGGTGGGATTCCTGCAACTGAAGACATTTCTGAGGTCTCACTGTATCATGTTGTTTTCTGGTTAGAAATAAACACCATGCCGAAACCGGTTTGGCTCAGTGGATAGAGCGTCGGCCTGCGGACTCAAGGGTCTCGGGTTCGATTCCGGTCAAGGGCATGTACCTTGGTTGTGGGCACATGCCCAGTGGGAGGCGTGCAGGAGGCAGCTGATGGATGTTTCTCTCTCATCGATGTTTCTAGCTCTCTATCCCTCTCCCTTCCTCTCTGTAAAAAATCAATAAAAAATATATTTTTTAAAAAAAAGAAATAAACACCAGTCTCTCACTCTACTAGGACATCAATGCACAGGGAGAGAGTTCTTTTTGGAACATATTCGCTAGAACTGAGACATGTTGGTGACAACAGAGAGATGGAAGATCACAGAGCATTCCCTGTCAAAATGCAGCCTCTCACATTTTGGCACACAAAAATAGTTAGACATTACTTTTCTCCAGAATTCTGAAAGGTATTTAAAAAATATATATATATTTTTATTGATTTCAGAGAAGAAGGGAGAGGGAGAAAGAGAGAGAAACATCAGTGATGAGAATTATTGATCAGCTGCCTCCTGCACGCCCCCTACTGGGGATCGAGGCCAGAACCCCGGCATACGCCGTGACCGCCAATGGAACCGTGACCTCCTGGTTCACAGGTTGAAGCTCAACCACTGAGCTATGCAGGCTGGGCCCCCTCCATTTTAAACGCCCCCCCTCCTCTTCAACACCCTCACAAGCCCCATGTCTACCTGCCACACACCGCCTCTCCTATTGCCTCTATTTCCAGTCTGTATACAATTCTAAGTGTGAAATCTATGCTGTGTTTCTCAAACCAGCACGAAACCGCTTTTACTGCCCAGCACATTCCTTTTAAGGTCTGATACAAAGGATTCAACAGGAGTTAGGGAGTGAAGATAGATGGCATGATCTCAGAGGGTATGTCAGCATCTGAGTTAATCCCCATCAATCTCCAAGCAGACGGCAGGGGGAGAGGCAAGAACGGGGGACCTCTGAGCTCTCCTCTCCTCCCCCCCGAGATCAGGCTGAGCCTGCTCCCCCTCCCCATGACCCCCCAGGGACAGCGCTGTGAGAACATGCCTCGCGATCGAAAAACACTGATCGGGTACAGCTTCTGCAAAAAAAATAAAATAAATAAATAATCGGAGATCATGAATCACAACTCTAAGAGTGTGAAGAGTTTCTTGCATTTAGGGGGGAGAAATAGCCACTGGGAACAGAATCTTCCCATGCCAAGTTGAAATTTTCCATGAGGTCTACCTGCATTTACTGTCAGAAGTTCCTCTCATTCCTGGCCTGATTCTCCCCTCCCCCCACATTTATCCTGTCCCCCCAGCTTTTGGTTCAGAAAACAGAAGCTCCTACTGAGGGAAACAGAGGTCCCCAGGATAACTAAATACAAAGGGTGGCTCCGTGGTTGAGTGTCGACCTAGGAACCAGGAGGTCACGGTTCGATTCCCGGTCAGGGCACATGCCCAGGTTGCAGGCTCCATCCCCAGTGTGGGGCGTGCAGGAGGCAGCCGGTCCATGATTCTCTTTCATTATTGATGTTTCTACCTCTCTTCTCCCTCTCCCTCCCCCTTCCTCTCTGAAATCAATAAAAAACATTTCTTTTAAAAGAAAGGGGAATAGAAGCAAAAAAAACAAAAACAAAAACCAGAGGATGTTCTGTTTTCTGACGTCTGCTGGCTGATTTATTTTAGAACCAATACAAGGGATCTTGTGCTTAGTTTTAAGCCTGTGTAAGTGGGTAAAATATACCCACTTACGTGGGGGATGCTAAAACCCTAAGTGCTCCCCTGTGTGTTAACATCAGAGGTAACACAGAAAGACTCCAAGGCTGCAATTACGCTCTTGACTTGGATAATCTTTGATGATCATGGCATATCTAACAGAAGGTATTAATATGCAATATGAAATCCATGTTTTTCTGACAGATTGATCACAAAATGCGCCACTTTTGGAATAACCAGTCTTCTCTCTGTGTTTTTTTCTTGCACACGATACTTGATGCACAACACCGGAGGAAGCATTGAGACAACCCCCCCACGATGTCTGATTTTCCCAAGGGTTCAGCCAGGATCTTTGGGTTTAATTCCCACCCCCCCCGCTCTCACTCCTGCTGAGAAAGGGCACATGTTTTGAAGTCGAGTCTATTGGAGGGATGCCTTTTCCCTTTAAGCTGATGATCAGCATATGGGAGTGGGAATGAATTCGAGGCAAGCTGTTGATTTCATTGAACACGAAAAAATGTCAGGTATTGAAAAAATTTCAAAAAAGGATCCAGTGATAGGCTAAACATGCTGGAGAGTTTCAGTAGGCTGATGGAAAATCATCGTGATGTGGCGTTTACAGGAAGGGAAGTGTGGCTGAGGGGTATTTTATAACTGGGGTTGTGGTATTTTGCTTAGTCCTGAGAGTTGTCAAGTCATAGTGTTCACGGGAAAGATTTAAGACCTAGTTAGGGACACAGAAAATTCACACAATGGCAGCCAACAGTATTACTGACACAGGTATCCTAGCCCATTCTTTTATCTTTTGGGGTGTTGTCTGTAGAGCCATATAATTAATACTGACATGTGATTATAAACAGTTGACCCCTTGACCACCATGGAATTGAACTCTATGGGTCCATTTATATGCAGATTTTCCCCCCAATAAAGACGGTAAATGTGTTTTTTTTAATGATTTTTTAAAAATATTTTTATTGAGTTCAGAGAGGGAGAGAGAGATAGAAACATCCACGATGAGAAAGAATCATGGATCGGCTGCCTCCTGCACACCCCACACTATGGGATGGAGCCCGCAACCGTGCCCTGAGCAGTAACGAACCTCCTGGT
>NC_137780.1:2236734-2241837 GCF_963455305.1 Plecotus auritus
AGGTTTGCACCTGCTTTTCCTACAGGTGACTCTGTTCCTTGGTTACTTTCTCGGCGGGGGGTGGGGGTGGGGGTGGGGGGGTCTGCTGAGCTCTTGTTAGCTTTGGGCGGGGGAGGTGGTGTTCATCTCCGCGTCGGTCCAGCTTTAGTAGATGTGCTATGGAAGTGAGCATTGCTGCCCTCTGGACCAGCTGATTCCTTCTCATATGCTTCCTTAACTGCAATTTCCTAAGGCTCATGCCAGCGGTTCCTTAGTCTTTGTCATTCTTCGACAGAATCTCTCGTTTACCGTCTTCAAGAGGGCACGTCTCTCTTGCTCATGCGTTTCTCCAGTGTCGAGGTGGGCACCTTACCCACCATCCTAGGCACTCAATAGATCTAGTTTTGCTGAATGATTGAGGGAATGAAATGATGGACCTAATAACGTCTCCCTATGTTCCTTGGACACGTTCGTACTCTTTCTCCAGTAAGCTATTCGTTCCTAACTCCTGCTTTTTTTGAGGCTGAGCAGGTTGAGGAACTCATGGGGGGAGATTATGCAGAAGAAGGGATACTGCACGAAGTTGTCTAGGATTTAGCTTTGTTCAACCGCTTTCAGATATCCTACACTTACAGCTCTGTTTCTTTTACCCAGGACTCTCTCTCTTGGGAAATCGGAGTTCTATCAAAATGTCTCAGTGTTTTTACTTCAAATCAATGTTCTCTTAATTTTTATACCCATAAATCAAATGCTATCAGGATGCTCCATTTTCTTGTCTTCAGATGACTTGATGTCATTTTGGGGCTATGTCTAAGGAAGGGTGATGCTCATTTTCTTCTTTTAGTTCTATGTGTGTGAATGACTGTTGACATTCGCTATTATTTTGTATGAGTTTCAGGTGTACAGCGTAGTGGTTTCAGGGGTGGGCAAACTTTTTGACTCGAGGGCCACCATGGGTTCTTAAACTGGACCGGAGGGCCGGAACAAAAGCATGGATGGAGTGTTTGTGTGAACTAATATAAATTCAAAGTAAAGGAGCGGAGGGGAGAGCAAGAGAACCCTCCGCTCTTTTGGCTCCGCGGGCCGGATAGAACAGCCGAATGGGCCAGATCCGGCCCGCGGGCCGTAGTTTGCCCACGGCTGGGTTAGATAATCAGATACTTTACAAAGTGTTCCCCCTGATATTTCCAGTACCTGGCACTGTACTTGGTTACCGCAATATTGCTATTCCCTATGCTGTACGTTATGTCCTCCTGACCACTTTGGGACTGTCAATTTGTGCTTCTTACCCCCTTCACATTTTTCCCCCAGTCCCCCAGCCCCCGCCCCTCTGGTACCCACCAGTCTGTTCTCTGGATCTTTGAGTCTGTTTCTGTTTTGTTTGTTCATTAATTTTGTTCCTTAGCTTCCACCTAGAAGTGAAATCACATGGTATTTGTCTTTCTCTGACTGACTTGGATAATGCATCTCTTCAAATACGTCCTCAACTTGCAGTTATGTCTCTAATTTAATTTTTAATTTTGCAATTTCAGTCCATTTCCTCTTGAATCCTCAGATGTTCAGAACATTTGATGACACACCAATATTAGGAGATTGTTTTTCACAGTGGTTAGAGGAAAAATGAAGGATGTTTTTTTTAAGTGAGGATTATAAAATATGTTGCAGTCCCTATTTTTCTGAAGCCATTTATTTATTTTTCATTCAACTAGATACATTTCATGAAAGTCCATACACATTTCTGAAGCTCTAATCTTTTAATACATTTGTAAGTTAATTTTTCACCTGGGTGGTCAGTAGTTCTCAACCTTTCTAATGCCGAGACCCTTTAATACAGTTCCTCATGTTGTGGTGGCCCCAACCATAAAATTATTTTCGTCGCTACTTCATAACTGTAATTTTGCTACTGTTAATGAATCATAATATAAATATCTGTGATTTCAGATGGTCTTAGGCTCTACAGCAGTCATGACCCACAGGTTGAGAACCGCTAGCAGGGTCGCCTAAGACCATCAGAAAACACAGATATTCACATTACGATTCATTAACAGCAGCAAAATTACAATTATGAAGTAGCAACGAAAATAATTTTATGGTTGGGGGCACCACAACATGAGGAACTGTATTAAAGGGTCGCGGCATTAGGAAGGTTGAGAACCACTGTGCTAGGGTAATAAGCAGAAGTCAGGGAATTTTAAGGATAGTCACTGCATGACCAGTGGTCCATTGCAAATGGTCTTATAATTTAGTAACACCTAATTTTAATAACGCTTGACATTATATATAGTCAGAGATACTTCATTTTAGAGTTTCTTATGAACATCATTACCTATAAATTTTATTGTATAAAACACCCTTTTCCCATAAGGTCGTGATGCAAGCAAATCCAAGGGTATAAAAATGTGAGACAAAAATAAGCATCATTTTAAAAATTGGGGTTTTTTTAAAGAAGCCCACATTGGGATAACTTTGACTACATTTCTCAAACCCTCGTTAGAGTGGCGTTCAAGTGTTGTTTTTAATTGGAATTATCATGAACTGTGCTTGGCTCTGTGGCTTTCCAGGTGCTTATGGGTAAATACCTTCAAATGACTATTAATAGGACAAACACCTTTATAAATAAATAGGTAACAACTGAAATTGGATCCTTTATGATTGTAAAGAAAAAGCCAGATGACAGAAAAAGCGAGATAGTGGTCGGTCACTGGTGAGCGGCCGTACCTGGCTAGGGGACCTAGGGGGCGGTGTCTCAGATCCATTTAGAACGTGGGGCATCTCATTCTGGGAGAGCCCCCAGCGTCCTGCAATTGGAAACCAGTGGGTCCATGCTCAGCCGCCCGGAAGCTGGGCTGAGATGCAAACCACGATGCTGGGTCGTGGCTTCGTTCTGGTGAAGTCACATGCGTGGGAAGGGACACTATGGTCGGAATTCTACTTGGATAATAAGAATTGGAGAACCAGAGGGAAGGGAGGCGGGTGATTCTGAATGGTCTACAGTGCGTGGCCCGGGGTGTAGTGGTCTCCACCAGGTGAATGACAAGGATTGTCCTCCAGTGTTTGGAAGGTTGGTAATCCACCTCTCTTAGTATTCTCCTCGTTGAGAATCTGATTCAGCTGAGAGCTAAGGGCAGTTCTGTGAGGTGATCTCTCTCCTCCTGCAGTCGGACATCCCTCTCACAATCCAGGACTGCTGGCTCCCAATTGCTCGCCTGCCTGCCTTCCTGATTGCCCCTAACTGCTTCTGCCTGCCAGCCTGATCACCCCTAACCACACCCCTGCCAGCCTGATTGATGTCTAACTGCTCCCCTGCCAGCCTGTTTTCCCCTAACTGCCCTCCCCTGCAGGCCTGGTCATCCCTAACTGCCCTCCCCTGCAGGCCTGGTCACCCTTAACTGCCCTCCCCCGCAGGCCTGGTCCCCCCCCCAACTGCTCTCCCCTGCAGGCCTGGGTCCTATTTACTTTACACTTTACTTTACTATACACTGATGAAAACTTAGAACGCGCCTGGCCGGCTTGGCTTGGCTCAGTGGTTGAGCGTTGACCTATGAACCAAGAGGTCACGGTTCCATTCCGGGTCAGAGCACATGCTCAAGACAGCCGATCCATGATTCTCTCTCATCGTTGTTGTTTCTCTCTCTCTCTCCCTCTCCCTTCCTCTCTGGAATCAATAAACAAATATTAACAAAGAGATTTAAAAATAAAATATAGAACCTTATTGTTGTAGATTTTGAATTTTCTTTCTTTTATCCCCAAGATTTCTCTCTTAATCGGATGTCTAAGAAAAAGACTCCCATTTAAAAAAAAATGTTCCTTTAAAACTTTTAGGGCTGAGATGGAATTTTTGGGGGAAATGTTCTTTTCCCCCCTATTTCATGCTAACTTAGTTTCCACCATTTCTTAGGTTCCCCATTTCCTTCTTATTCTTCATCTGAGGATAATCTCAGGACAGGGGCATTGCTACATCAACTCCAATAATTCGTCTCCGAAGTCTAGCAAACACCGTGTTAATAATGATTCCGTGGCTTGCACCAATAGATTGCCTGGATCAGGATTTCAAAATGAGAAACGTTAAAGCGATGGACCAAGCCCGTCATGCACTCTGAACTCAGACATCATTTCCCGCCTAGTCTGGTAGGAAATCAGTTTACTCCATGGACTGTACCTCCATTTATGATTTTTCTCTCCAAGTATAAATGCATGGAAAAATGCTATCTGTCAAAAGCATTCAACATTGAAAATAGGGATAATCATCAGCTTTGGGGAGCAGTCCTTTGCAAAATTGTCATTTTTTTGAGACAGTCTTCAGTAAAAAAAAATTCCTCCTCTCCCTGCCCCTCACTGCCCCCCATCACCTTCCAAGCTTTGTCCACCGAGTGCAGGGATACAGGTATCATGCTATCATGCATCATCTCCAAGTTGTGAATGACAGCGAACTTTCAATCCAAGTTTCTAGTATGATATGAAGCCCTCTATTTCATTTCAGTGCTTGCAAAAGTCATGGTTTTTAAGCCGTGGGTTTATAATGAGAAAAAAACAGTGCTCAAAAACTTGATTATTCATTAAAAACCTATTAATAGAGCAGAATATTGTTTCTATAAAACATCTCTTTACATGCGCAAAAAAGTTTCAAATAAGAGAGTGGAAGTAAGTGATTCGGACTCGGTCCACAAAGACTTGTTTAAATATGTTCAAAAAGGTATGGCTACTGATAATATAGATTGCACTATATTCACTATTTTTTCTAAATTTTTTCCTTTTCAATTTTCTTTAAGAAAACGTACCCAGAATTCTGCTGGGTCTGGTGAAGATTCATGTACGAACTCAGAGACACAGAGTCTCAGGATTAGCTGTATCTGCTTTCTTATCTCAAACATTTCCCTCTTTTGTGGTTAATGGGTTTTGTTCCAAGGTTGGGTTTGGAAATGGTAGGTGGTTCCCGGACGTTTAGCTTTATAAATGAAACTCAGCTGTTGAAAGGTTCTGTTGATGTTGGTTCTGGAAAACTCAAATGATGTCCAAAACACATTACAGGGAAATTGTACCAATCACTTACTTTTTCTCTCCTTCTTGCTTGGCTACGTCTGTATTTATGGTACTATTCAGAGTCGGAATGAGTTTGTTTCTTGG
>NC_137780.1:2242037-2439537 GCF_963455305.1 Plecotus auritus
AGTACCCCTGCCCTCCCTCCCCCGCGCCACCCCCCCCCCCCCCGCCTGTCTCATCCCCAGAGAGGAAACGGAGTCTCAGGCCGTTAAAGAGCCTTGGTGCGTTCAGAGCCCATAGCTAGTTAGCCAGTTTATACTTGGATTTAAATGCAAGTCACGTAGCTCTGAATCTGGCCCACTTTTCTCAGCGTTCTGATCCTCAGGTGCCTGCCTGTCGTCCTTCCGGGAGTTGCCCGGGGAATCTACCCTGAGGACTGAGGCTCTTTGCTTTGATGGGGCAGGTAGACAAGGAGGGGGAGTTCAAGGAAATGCCTCCTGAACCCTCCACAGCAAAGCCCACCCTTGGTCCCTCAAGGAATGCGGTGAACAACCCCCCAGAGACTATTCAGGAGAATGAAACTCACGAGGGTGTTAGATAACATGATCTTGATTCCTGCGTAGGGATTAAGGGTCGGGAACTTAACGTTCTAGTTACAGCAACTATTTGGGCCTCTGATTCCTTCTCTCAAGTTCTTGCCAGAACCTAACAAATCGCCCTGGGCAGGTGGCCGGGGGCTGAAACCCAGCTGGCTGAACTAACCAGCAAGTAGGTGTGTGACAAGGATGCCTTGCTTCTGACTCTGAGAATGACGCGATTTCTCCCAGCACGGCATGCTTTACAATGGCCTAAGGTCCCGCAGAGCAGCTACGGGGATCTTAGTAGATGACACCCAGAAAGTGACTTGAATGGGTAAGCATTTCAGGAGGCGAAGTCCTGGCTAGACCTCAGGATAGCGATGCGACTTGGTAAGAAGGGTGTGCCTTACTTTGTTAGGGTTTTATTTTTATGGCGTAAGCACCACATGGTCACCATGGGAAGCAGCAACAGAATTCCAGCATTGCTGGTAGTTGGATGTATAATATTTTGGATTCCCCCTCCCCCTACTTTTAAATGTATGCGCTTTGCCCAAACTGGATCAAACCACAATAGTATTTGGCAACCATTTTTTTTTGTTTGTTTATGTATTTATTGGGTTTCCACTCAATAGTGTACCATGAATAGCTTCCTAGCATTATTTGTGATTGCACATTTTTAAGAAAAACTTACTTCTTAATTGATTTCAGAGAGGAAGGGAGAGGGAGAGAGAGAGAAACATCAATGATGAGAGATAATCATGGATCGGCTGCCTCCTGCATGTGCCCTGCTGGGGATTGAGCCTACAACTCAGCCATGTGCCCTTGGCCGGAATTGAACCTGGGACTCTTCGGTCTGCAGGCCGACGCTCCATCCACGGAGCCAAGCCATCTAGGGCTGATTGCACATTTTTGACATAGCAAAAAATATTTATCTGATTTTCTTTCTTTTTTATTTTTAATTATTTTTCAATTTTATTTTCCCCATCACCTTTTTATCTCCTATATGCCCTCTGCAACGTCCACCCACCCCCCTCCACCCCTGCAATCACCACTCTGTTTATCTGATTTTCTATTATTGGGCAATTACATTGCTTTGCTTCTTCACAATCAAAACAAGATTGTTGTAAGGCTATAAAATGTACATATATTACTGTGCACCACTGCTATATCAGTTGCTCATATCTTCCTAACGTATTTTTGCCTTTTAATGAGACGTGTACCTGCATTTTTATGAGTTAATGCCTATGTACACTGAGTGGCCAGATTATTATGATCTCTGAATGCATAATAACCTGGCCACTCAGTGTGTGTATGTGTGTGTGTGTGTGTGTGTATATTAAAGGCCCGGTGCATGAATTCGTGCATGGATGGGGTCCAGCCAGCCTGGCCAGGGGGAGGGGACATGGGCGGTTGGCCGGCCTGCCTGCTGGTCGAACTCCTGGTTGAGGGGACAATTTGCATATTAGCCTTTTATTATATAGGATATACACTGAGTGGCCAGATTATTATGCGTTCAGAGATCATCATCATCTGGCCACTCAGTGTGTATTTTCTTTTGTATACTGTCATTCCTGGCATGCCTATAAGAAACTTCACATTTATTGTGTTTCTCTGTATGTCAGCCATTTCACGGGGCACGGGTTAAACAATGGTGCCCCTTGGAATTTAACATCGAGCATGCATACATATTTTAAACCAGTGGTCGGCAAACTCATTAGTGAACAGAGTCAAATATCAACAGGACAACGATTGAAATTTCTTTGGAGAGCCCAATTTTTTAAACTTAAACTTCTTCTAACGCCACTTCTTCAAAATAGACTCGCCCAGGCCGTGGTATTTTGTGGAAGAGCCACACTCAAGGGGCCAAAGAGCCGCATGTGGCTCGCGAGCCGCAGTTTGCCGACCATGGAAGTAAACCATTGCTGTTTGAGATACAATCACTGACACTTTTCTGAGTTGTAAGACACGTGCGTTTGGCAAATACGGTCCCAGCATCGTGGACTTGGCTTCACATTAACATCCGATTTGGTTTACCAGGGAAAAGGTTATACATCACATTTCCTGAAACAAGTGCTGTGTTCTGTATTTTGAACACCAAACCTCCTGAGGCTAAACAAATAGGAATAAAAGATTTCTTGGAAAGAAATGGGGAGCGATATTCTGACAACTTATTTGCTATTAATGAATGCATAGTGCTCTGTAAAATAATCATGTTAACCAGCACGCTGGTCTTCCTGCCTCATCCACATTTCCTGAATAGTCTGTCAGGCAAAGCTGGATCAAAGATAGCCATTAAAGAAGCTAGCCTCAGCTGCCAGAGCCGAAATGTCTGCATCCTCTCAACCCTCCCCAAAGTCAAGGCAGAAACCCCAGACGCCGGTCCTTTGATCTAGCAAGGGGATGACAGCAGTCTGCGGCGTTAAACACGTTTATAGCTCTTGCGCACCCACCCGGGCAGAAGATTCGAATGTCTCCAAGGCTGGTTCCGTGCGGACCCTCATTCACGCCTTTCCCGCTGTCGCCATCGGTGACTGGCCCAGGAACGAGGTACGGCAGGCTAAGCGATGGCACGGGGGCTGGGATGACGGAGAGGATGTTCGGATGCTTTTGTGGGCGGGGGTGAAGGTGCCTCTGTTGGTTCTTTGCTTATTCATTCATCCGTAACAGAGTGTCTTTACTGACCTGTAGTTTCAACCAGCTGCTACTGCATGTTTCAGACCTAACGATCTTAATGATCAACAGGAGATACGCATGTCAGAAAATTCTCTTTAGCACCGGTAATAATTCAATTCAGCCTTAGAATAATTGAGCATGTGAAGAATGTTTAATCCCACTCTTAATCGCGATCCAATTGCTCTAATTCAACATAAGGCTCTTCCTCTGAAATGATTGCTTCAGTGGAAATGATTTTGAACGTGTTACGTTGAACATCTGGCCTGAAAAGAGTCGTCTGGTCATATTACATATTTTAGGACGCGCACTGAAGACTTACATACGTGTTTCCGTGGAGCGTCATTGTAAACATGGAAAGGGTGGGTCTCTAATGCCGGGCTCGTCCCGGTTTTGACTGAATACAACAGACCTCTCTCAACACGCCCATTCCCGGTCCTGCTCCTGTCATTCGTACGTTTGAGGCCGGCGGCCAGGGTCGCACGTGGGGTTGTCACAGATGCACTGATGCCAGCAGTCCAGGGGGCTACCTCCGCCTCCTGAGCGAGGGAAGTGCAGACCAGTCTTCCATCCTGACCAGAGAGAGAGAAACTCCCTTAAAACACAGATCCAGGCTCCAGGAACGACCCTGTTTTTATGATCCACCCTTAAAAGTAAAGGGCTCCTTCCTGAAGTGGACGAGGCCCGAATACAGTGTTTGGCTCATAAGCCACAGCGAGTCAGGATGTAGCGTCTTTCTTACGGGCTTCTTAGTCAGTCACACCTTCTCCGGCTTGGGTGGCGTCGGAAGATTGGAAGTCAGTGGCCTTGCCATTTCCGTCTGATCCTTGCGTGACTACAAAGGTGGTTCCTGGAGAGAAGTGAGGAAAGGTTCACCCGTGGTTTGCATTTTGCCACTGAAATAGCAGCTGAGACTTTTCTCCCGTGCTCAGAGGGAAAGAGAGAGGAATCCAGCTGGTGGTCCCCAAAGTCCACTTCTTGGCCTTTGTAAACACGTGGGGCTCCCCAGGATTGTAATGTTGGCTCAGAGGAACCCTCTGTCTCCTTCTAACTTGGCAGAGAATATCATCTTATGCAAATTCGAAGGGACTTGTCTCTTATGGATTGATAATGCTCGCAGCACATCTTATGCAAATTCGAAGGGACTTGTCTCTTATGGATTGATAATGCTCCCAGCACAGTTGTCCGAAACAAATGGAAAGGTGGTTTGTAAAGGAGACAAAATATTTGGCATAAAAGGAAGCAAAAGCTTTGAATCTTTTCTCTTTCGTAGAACTGACTGTGGAGATGGTTAGACTAATGATATGATGGCTGTCCTTCCATTAGGATCATTATCCTTTATTTTCCCCCCAAAATGCTTATTAGAGGTAGTTAACAGAAATTCATTTGAGGCTAAGAAGGCTGGTAAGTTAGACGTCAGCGAGAAAGAGGTGGCCGCAGAGATTTGGTACGTCAGCAAGGAACATGATCTGAAAACCAGACTTATGTCCATATCTTGCTCTGTCCCATGTGGAAATGGGGCACCGCGGTTCAAATAACGTATCTTCTCTTGGTTTCAGTTTTCTACCACGAATGAAACTTATCTTTAGAGAATTTCTTGTGTAGATGAAGATAGGACCTTTTGCTCCATGTATGTGTACAAGATAAATGATCAGGAATGGGGGAGGAACTCTTCAAAATGTGTTTTGTTTTCATCGTACAATTGCATTTTTTAAGATCTCAGCTTCTTCACTTGGCATGATCTTGGGCAGGGGTCCTCAAACTTTTTAAACAGGGGGCCAGTTCACGGTCCCTCAGACCGTGGGAGGGCCGGACTATAGTTTAAAAAAAAAACTATGAACAAATTCCTATGCGCACTGCGGGCCTGGGACGCGTCGGCTGCTAAGCAGGACAGGCAGCGGCACCCGGCGGGCCGGATCCATGTCCTTGGCGGGCCGCATGTGGCCCGCGGGCCGTAGTTTGAGGACCCCTAATCTTGGGCAATGTGAGGAAATTTCTGAGTCTCATCACTCTCATTTGTACATCTCATTTATGATTATGAGGGTAATCACTCTTAGCTCGAAGGCTATTTGTAATATTAAATTAAAAAAAATACACGCCTCACCCATAGAAGGCATATATTAAAATGGTAGGATTGGTCGACAGAATACAGGTACATTTTGGAGAGGAACATTTTCCTGGGTGATGAAAATACTCTTTGTGTTGTTCGTATTAGTCATTGGAGACCATTTTTTCCCTTTTATTTCATTTTTATCCGTAATTGTCAATTTCCTACTAAATGCCTCGCACGTAATTAGGATAAAGTGATTGGGCTAAGTAACTGTGGAAGATGCTCAAGTTAAAAAACTGGTTTTTAAAATAGTTTCTTGCCCACCAAATTGGACCTTTTCACAGAAACTGTTACAGTGAATAAATTGGGAAGCAATTTAACATCTGCGCGTGACAGTGAGAAGTGACTTCAGCTCTCTGATTTGTAGAATGTATTTTTTCATATGAATTATGTCCTTCCCTGCACACCAGCAGCTTTGCTTGCTATTAAATTATTTAATCACACACACACACACACACACACACACACACACACACACACACACACAGCACTCTTTCTTCTGGGGAAATACAGAATCAGATTCTTGTGAGCCTCTGGTCACATTTTCATCAACTGATCAATACATAACCTTGTTTTACATGTGTATGAGACACATTCTTTAATATATATGACTTCCAAACAATTAAATATATGCGGTATATCTTTATAATAAAACCCTAACTAAGACAGGTTTACTGTTTTCTTTCTTTTTTTTTAAATATATTTTATTGATATTTTACAGAGAGGAAGGGAGAGGGATAGAGAGGTAGAAACATCGATGAGAGAGAAACATCGATCAGCTGCCTCCTGCACACCTCCTACTGGGGATGTGCCCGCAACCAAGGTACATGCCCTTGACCGGAATCGAACCTGGGACCCTTCAGTCCGCAGGCTGACGCTCTATCCACTGAGCCAAACCGGTTTTGGCAGGTTTACTGTTTTCTTAACCCTGGATGATATGACCACAGACTGCTTAGACTTTCAGCCTTAGGGCAATATTGTTCACTATCCTTTTTTTTTTCGTTTGCGCATCCTTCACGAACCCATCAATTCAGCTGGTTTTACACCTTTTCCACAGCTCCGTCATGCACTGCTGACGTGAGTCTAACACTTTCCAGAGCAGCTCACATGCAGGTGGGAGAAAGTCCTCTTTCTTGTCCTGGATGCCAGTCCAACTCAGAGCCATAACTCGTTCCCGAGCAAATCTTATCAAAAGACAAATGTTTTTTTCCTCCACGAGGCACATCATAACTTCCCTGCATTTGGGAACACTAGACCGCACCTCAGCACCACAGCATGAGGGTTACTTTTAAACAGAAAAACCACCAACAACATGCACACAACATGTATGACACTGCCTGGCCAGCATGGCTCAGCTGAGAGGAGACATGTGAATGAGGAGGTCACGGTTTGATTCCTGGTCCGGGCACATGCCCTCAATCCTCAGTAGGGGTCATGTGGGAGGCAGCCGATCACTGATTCTCTCTCCTCACGGATGTCTCTATCTTCCTCTCTGAAATCAATAAAACATATATTAAAAAAAAAACATGCATGATGCTAAGGTGACCCTCAGAAGGGATCTGAAACTGACCATACGATTTTGACATAGAAGAGCGCCAATGAGAGGAAGTGCAAAGTGCTAACTTCTACGGAGCCAAAGTCATTCAACACTCGGCAAACACAGTGAGTGCCCAGCGTGGGTCCCTGGCACTGTGCTGGGTTCTGAAAACACCATCAAAACGAACCCAGTGGACACACTTCCCGCCTTCACAGTGCCAGAGCCGCGCCAAGCAGAGCTGGCACTTGGGGGGACCACAGCAGGAGACACGCCCTCACATAACCTCTCCACGGGGCGGGGAGCGCTCTGCTATTAATGACACTTCCCATCTGCTGCTTGGCAGCTTCCTGTCTCTCTGAG
This sequence comes from Plecotus auritus, assembly GCF_963455305.1. Lineage (NCBI taxonomy): Eukaryota > Metazoa > Chordata > Mammalia > Chiroptera > Vespertilionidae > Plecotus > Plecotus auritus. The sequence continues at coordinate 2,249,108 of NC_137780.1, forward strand.
TCTACTTTTGCTCATGATGTCTGCAAGGCACGGCTAAGGTTTTCCTCCCTTGCTCACGGAGGGGTGTACAATGTCGAAATTCTTGAATTTTTTTTCTTTTTACGTTTTAATTGAATTTATTGGGGTGCCAGTGGTTCGTACTATTATATAGGTTTCAGGTGTACAATTGTATAACATGTCATCTGCATATTGCATTGTATGTTCTCCACCCCAAGTCCAGAAGGCTATCTTTTTCTTTTTCCTTTTTTTTTTAAATATATTTTATTGATATTTTACAGAGAGGAAGGGAGAGTGATAGAGAGCTAGAAACATCGATGAGAGAGAAACATCGATCAGCTGCCTCCTGCACACCTCCCACTGGGGATGTGCTCGCAACCAAGGTCCATGCCCTTGACCGGAATCGAACCCGGGACCCTTCAGTCCGCAGGCTGACGCTTTATCCACTGAGCCACACCGGTTTCGGCAATCTCGGGTCCTTTTGAAGGATACGAACCCTTGAAAAGGCAAATGTGACACATTGCAATCAGTACCATGGTAACAGGCATCGAGGGCACCAGGCAACATTATTATGTGTGTGTCCCTTAACAAGGGAAGAAGGTTCAGGGGGCAGCTAAAAATGAGACCGGGCCTGGACGGCGTGGCTGTGGTGGAGCGTCGACCTAGGAACCAGGAGGTCCCCGTTGGATTCCGGTCAAGGGCACAGGCCCGGGTTGTGGGCTCGATCCCCAGTGTGGGGCAGGCGGGAGGCAGCCGATCCATGATTCTCTCTCATCATGGATGTTTCTCTCTCTCCTCCTCCTCTCTGAAGGCAGCAGGGACCCAGAAGGAAGATGCAAAGAAAGCTTAGTGAATTGGAGAATTGCTCATTTCCCTTAAGGTCCAGCTGGCTGGTTTTTTTTTGTTGAGAAGTAGCAACCCACAGATTTCAAAGCTCCCTCACTGCTCCGGTAGTGAAGTCTGATGGAGGACAGAAAGAGGGGTCACGGGAGGCTAGAGCATCGCATCATCCATAGCCAAAGCAGCCTTCGTTCTGGAAGTTACGGTGCGCTGTTCCCGGGCAGCAAGGTCAGCTGGGAGTTTCTGTTCCGCAGATGCCAGACGGCAGAGGCCACAGATGGCTCGCTCTGCACACCGATGCCTGTCGGCCTCCGCTGCTGATGGGGCGTGAGAGGCAGCCCCTGCTGAGCCATCGTTGATCCCAGAGACATCAGCGCACCCGCTAGGCGCTGGGGAGCCAGGGAGGCAGAAACGAGCTCATATCCTAGTGGGGCTTGACGTGTAACGGGGCTTCGAGAAGCTGCAATGACAGACTCCCCCCTTGAAGCAAATCTGCATGTTTATGGCGCTCCGGATGGAATCATCGGCATTAATGGGGGGGGGAGCGAGAGGACAGGCTTGGGGCAATGAGCAGGTACACCTCCTTTCTCAGACACAATAGGCCCGTGGTCGGCAAACGGCGGCTCGCGGGCCCCAGGCGGCTCTTTGGCCCCTGGAGTGTGGCTCTTCCACAAAATACCACGGCCTGGGCGCGTCTATGTTGAAGAAGTGGCGTTAGAAGAAGTTTACGTTTAAAAAATGTGGCTCTCCACAGGAATTGTCCATCGTTGTGCTGTTGCTATTTGGCTCTGTGGACTGATGAGTTTGCCGACCGCTGCAGTAGGCGATGGGAAGAAGAAAGTGGGTGGTCATTTCTTCCCAACACTCCCCTCTGTGTCGCTACACGTCACTCACATGACACTGGATCTTTGGGGGCTTCTGTGTGTGTGAGTGTGTCCTGAGAGTAGAGTTGAGGTAAGAGGGAAAAAAAGGAAATTACCTTAAAGCATTTAGTTCTCTCTTTTTTTTCTGAGGTGCTAGCTGTAAACATACATAGTTTGCCTAAATGCTGCGTATTTTTGTTACTCTTTATGATACACATAACGGAATAAAAGTGAGTTCATGTTCTCTTATTTGCATTTCTTTTCCTTTGTTGAATGGCTCCACCCAGACCTGCCCCCTACGCATGCATTTGGGCGGAGGTATAAAGAGGCAAAACCTCTTGGCAATTTAAGGGTGAAAAAAATGCCCCTCTCTCCTCATTCCGGCTCCCTTTGCCTTTGCCTCGCCTGCGCGGGGTTGAGTGACACTGGGATTGCTGAGATCGGGTCACTTCCAGGGGTCCTCAAACTACGGCCCGCGGGCCACAGGCGGCCCGCCGAGGACATGGATCCGGCCCGCTGGGTGCCGCTGCCTGTCCTGCTTAGCAGCCGACGCATCCCGGGCCCGCAGTGCGCATAGGAATTTGTTCATAGTTTTTTTTTAAACTGTAGTCCGGCCCTCCCACGGTATGAGGGACAGGGAACTGGCCCCCTGTTTAAAAAGTTTGAGGACCCCTGGGAAACGCAAGGAGGAAGCATACACGGAGTGTGGGTTATGCAAATGAACACGGCATGTGAGGATGTGAGCTTTCTGACTGATGGGCGACCTGAACACAGGGGCACCCCTGGGTGGACGTGCCGTGTGCTTCACCATGGAAACGGCGAGATGGTTATGTCCAGCTACCTGCCTGCCCTGATTACCATATGCAATTACGGGGCGAGGCGGGGGAGTCCACATTACCCACAATGACAGAAAATGGATGGGTGGTTAGCACCCAGATGCTTTCCTCATTGCCATTGCATCACTACACACACACACTCACACACACACACACACACACACACACACACCTGTGTCTATTTGCATATGCATTATGAGGATGTGTGTGTATGTGTGTGAGCGTGCGCCTAAAGCTAGGTTCCCTTTCCAAAGAAAATGACATCGTTGCAGATTTTGCATTTTAAAATGCACAGCATGCTCTCGGAGTCGTCAGAATTCATCTCTGCCTCCTTCTGAGATGTTGCCCACTCGGGACCTGAGGGAGTTAGGCTTGAATAACGGTGAAGGGAACTGGATGGGCAAAAAGAAGTTGGGAGCTGCCAAGCCCTGACAGTAGGGGTTTTTCCGTGCGTGTAGTCAAGGCTGCCAACCCCCGGGAGCACTTGGGCATGAAGCGGGGAAACTCATTTTCCTGAGATGAAAAATCGCTGGTAGGCTTATGCATGAATTCATTGTCTCTAAGGCCTCACTTCAACGGCTGCTCTGTGAGATGGCTGAGTTACCGGAGGTTGGGAGTGGGTGTTTGCAGGTGGACAGGAGTGTGGTTTGGAGTCAGTAACCCAAGGCCAGGACTGAACAAACACTTCTCAGAGTCCTGGGCGATTCTGGTGTTTGTGCTGCTCTGTTGTAATACGTTACAGACGACCTAGGGCCAGCCGTGGGCAAACTATGGCCCGCGGGCCGGATCCGGCTGTTCTATCCGGGTCTCTTGCTCTCCCCTCCGCTCCTTTACTTTGAATTTATATTAGTTCACACAAACACTCCATCCATGCTTTTGTTCCGGCCCTCCGGTCCAGTTTAAGAACCCATGGTGGCCCTCGAGTGAAAAAGTTTGCCCACCCCTGGCTTAGGGCTTTCCCAATGAGGAGGAATCCACCTGATGAGGAGGTAAGAGGCAAGAAGTAATGGAAAGATCTACGTCCCGGTTTTATCCCCAGACCAGCTCTATGAATTTGGGCAAGTTACTGAAATCATTTGAATTACATTTTTTTTTCTATACGAGGATGTTGAGGGTTGCCTTACCCAAGTCACAGCGACATTGTAGAAATGAATTAACAGTTGTGTAAATGTCTCCCTGAATAGTGGCTAAACCCCGGGGGAGCCCCAGGAATCCCTAGGTTGTGGCTGGGTAAGTCTGATCTCTGCCTCTGTCTTTATATGACCACCTTCCCTCAGTGGCTGTGCCCCGATTTCCTTCTTCTTGCTCGATCCCCAGTGGGGCCCATGCAGGTGGCAGCCAATCCACAATTCTCTCTCATCATCGATATTTCTCTCCCTCTCTCCCTCTTCCTTCTTCTCCGAAATCAACAAAAAAATAGATATTTTAAATTTTTTTTGTTCTTCTTATAAAGACACTGTTCTGATTGGATTAGGGACCCAACCTACTCCAATAGGACCTCATCTTAATTTAACTAATTATGTCTGTAATGGCCTTATTCCCAAATAAGCTCACATGCTAAGGTCCCAGGGGTTACGGACTTCAATGTATCTCTTGTGGGGGGGTGGGCAGAGTTGGACACATAACAACGACTTTCGTGAAAACAGGGGTCCACTCATAGTAACATGTGGAAAGGTGTCGTTCACCTAAGTTGTACTCCCAACCTCAAACGTGGTGGTGGTGAGAACAGGGAGAGAACTTGGCAATGGCACATGAAGAGACGTGGCCTTTTTTCCTTCTTCATTGAGGTCAGAGCACCAGTCATAGGAGGATGCCACAATTTAAACACACAGAAATGACGCCAGGTGGGAAGGTCTTAGAAAGGTGGGAAGGTCTTAGAAAGGTGGGAAGGTCTGAGAAAGGTGGGAAGGTCTTAGAAATGTCTTAGAAAGGTGGAAAGGTCTTAGAAAGGTGGGAAGGTCTTAGAAAGGTGGGAAGGTCTGAGAAAGGTGGGAAGGTCTTAGAAAGGTGGGAAGGTCTGAGAAAGGTGGGAAGGTCTGAGAAAGGTGGGAAGGTCTTAGAAAGGTGGGAAGGTCTTAGAAAGGTGGAAAGGTCTTAGAAAGGTGGGAAGGTCTTAGAAAGGTGGAAAGGTCTTAGAAAGGTGGGAAGGTCTGAGAAAGGTGGGAAGGTCTGAGAAAGGTGGGAAGGTCTGAGAAAGGTGGGAAGGTCTTAGAAAGGTGGGAAGGTCTGAGAAAGGTGGGAAGGTCTGAGAAAGGTGGGAAGGTCTGAGAAAGGTGGGAAGGTCTTAGAAAGGTCTTAGAAAGGGGAGCTGGGGCTTGTAGCTTGCCATCCACACGTAGATTTTCCCAAAGGAGAACCACCCACAAATAAATAGCGAGAAGGTAGAAATTATGTGCATCCGCTGAGCCTACCTCTGAGGCCAGGCAGGCGTTGCCTGGTTGGAGGTGAGTATAGTCACAGAATTCACGCAGGGGCTGATGCTGCGGAGCCAGAAAGCAGGAGGAAGGGAAGAGCGCCGGTTAGACGCGGAAGAGAAACGCCCGGATAATGTTCTGTATCTGCCACGGGTTCCAAAAGAGAATGTCTGCAGAAGTTTGGCGTCCTGAACAGTGTCCAGGGCATCAGCAACTGAAAAAAGCAAAGCAGTGTTTCTAAAAGAAGAATGCATCGACAAGCTGGGCCAGAATGGGTGTTCTTTGTTGCTAAAATGGTGAGGCCTACTTAAAAGAGACTGCAAAAGAATTTTAAGGGTGAAGCTAGGAAACTGCATTTTAACAAGACTCTGTGTGATTTTTACATTAAATTCAAGTAAGCAGAGCAAGAGAATGAGAGGAAAATAATAAGAAAACACACAATATTAATATTAAGGCAGTTGATACTGGTAGGGCAAATTGATAATGGTGAATAAAAAACATCTCTACAGTATTCGAAATGGTTCCAGAGCATAGAAACATCAGGAGAATTTTTCAGTTCATACTTGAGGATGTTAGAATAATCTAAAGGTGATAGCTTCGATCAATCTTAGTTGTGACTCTAGAAGAAAAACTCCTAACATATAGGAAATGAATCCAGCAGTACATTACCTGACTAATTTACAAAAACAACTTATTCCAGAATTGAAAAACATAATTGCATAATAGAAAGCCTGTTAAAGCAATTCACCAAATTATTTGTGAAAAACACCTCCATCAATAGGCCCACCAACTTGACAGAATCAAGAGAGGTTTTTGACAACAATGAACATCCATCCACTTCTGACATGATTTTTAGGAAAATATAAATATTTATTGCAATTCCAGGGTCAACAATGTCAATGAGAAGGCATAGAGGTCTTCTCCTATGAGTATGAGCATCCCAAACTATAAAATACCCAGAAATAAGCATCACAAATAATATGTAAGATCTACCTAAATGAAACAATAGAACATTTTGGACCAATAGAAAAATGTCATTATTAAAGAAGAACATGCCAATTGGAGAAAATACCACCTAGTATTAATTGCTATACCACTTCATTTTCCTATTAAATATAATCCTCATTCTACTATTATATTGGGGTAAATGTAACCAAATGATCCAGGATTTTATCCAGAGTATAAACACATGAAAAATTTACATTTCAAGAAGTGAGGAAGGCAGACCTGCCCTAGTATGTTATTTAAAACTGTATGGTTCTGGTATTCCAGAAAGAACGCACTGAATTGACTTACTAAATGGAAGTAAATTCAGATAAAATTATATGGGAATATGGAGGTCAGAAGGAAGAAGGACGGAGGGAAGACAAGCACATTTATACCCAGAAAAGGAAATACTAAGAGGATATTTAAAACCAATAAAAATCATGACCAGAATTGAGAAGAATAAACATTGAGTTCTGTACTGAACTCCTGAGTACTAGAGAACTGTATGATGCTCAAGAAAGTCCCAAAAGATTAAACTGACAATAACTGGCCTCGATTCTGGTAAGAGCTATCATTAGATCAAATAAAAGAAAGCACTACTCTATATTATAAATCGTAAACCTATAGGATATTTTTCTGCCCTTGACAGAAGACATGGATCAAAAAGTGTTCTGCTTGCCCTGACTGGTTTGGCTCAGTGGATAGAGCGTTGGCCTGCCGACTTAAAGGTCCCAGGTTCGATTCCAGTCAAGGGCATGTACCTTGGTTGTGGGCACATCCCCAGTAGGAGGTGTGCAGGAGGCAGCTGATTGATGTTTCTCTCGCATCGATGTTTCTCACTCTCTATCCCTCTCCCTTCCTCTCTGTAAAAAAACAATAAAATATATATTTTTTAAAAAAGTGTTCTGCTTAATATTTTACTTTTTTTTAGCTTTAACTTTAAAACACATTTGTATCGATCCATACTTTAATATCATCCATGATCCTCAGAGAGAAAATAAACTCAGAGAGATCACTAAATTTACTCTTTTGCTTCCCAAAGTATTATAACAAAAAGGGGAATTTGGAATTTATTTATAGAGAGATCTCACACCATGCAAAATTGTCTCTACCCCCAGGAAACAAAGCATTTGCTTGCACGCTGTTATCTGGCCTTTTGCTCACCTACACGAATAAGAAATATGCAAATTGACCATACCTCCGCGACACCCATCAGCCAATAAGGAGTGAGTATGCAAATTAGCCCAACAAAGATGGTGGGTTAATTTGCATACACAGGCATGGAGCAGCGGGGCGGGGCAGGATGTCTGCTATGAAGGGGAGGGTGGGGGGGTGGAGGGAGCTACAGGAGCGGTGCTCCGACCGGGAGTGAGGACTTGCAGGCTCCTGGGAGGCCGGGAGCAAAGCCAGGGGGAAGGAATGCCTATTCTTGCACGAATCTTCATGCAGCGGGCCTCTAGTTTATATATATTGGCGAGCTCTCTGCTCCACAGTGATGGCCTTTTCTAAGTTGGGTAATCTCATTCAAAATTTTCTTTCTCTCTGATTGTTCTATACAATAAGAGTGCCACATTATGGGTCATCTTGTTTTAATAATGCCAGACACTTCAATATTTAAAGACACCTGCTATCTCTTCCTATTTAGACTACACATGTCCAGTGCCTTCAACTTTTTCTCAGTTGGGATGCCTTCCAGATTCCTCGTTATTTTGAGCGAGGCTGTAGACAATCTAACTTTAGTTTAAAACTGCACCTCTTGTTATGTAGCCAGTACTGAACGCCAGCTGGTATGTGAGGAATGGACTCATATTCTTATAAATTTGATAATTCAAGGAAGCAAACTGACATGGCCTTGGCTGAATTACTTGTGTAATAGCCACATGTCCTCTCAAATTTGCTTTTGTATCCACAGCAGATTTGAACTAATTTAGCTTGATGTCTGTATTACAGTCACTGTATTTAAAACGGACTGCCTTTTTATTTGATCAACAAGGGAAACAGAGCCAGTGAAGGATTTCCAAGAGACTGGGGGACGACTGTACGTGTGTGGGTGTGCGTGTAGCACCTGTGAGTGTGTATGTGTGTGTCTGTGTTTGGGGGGGAGGAGTGTGCAGGCACATAGCATTCTGCTGGAAGATGTTGCAATTCCAGGGTTTCTTTCTAGAGATAGTAACAAGAGAGTCCTGATTTCTTCTCTTTTTCACTTAACATATTAGGTGAGTGAAAGACAAAAGATGGCACATACATTTTAAGAAACGGTGACAATATGTTTATGCATGGACATGTTTTCTTTCAGGGATAGAGGTAGAGTTAGCGAGCTTTCCAGTTTTTTGAAGGCATAGCGGATAACAATAGATAACAAAAAACCTTTTATTTTTATGGCATGAGGGACAGTTTTTAAAATATGCATGGATTCTTGACTATACAGCACATGGTCCTGAGATAGTTCTGTAATACACGAGCATCTTCATATGTTAATTTTTCCTCCAGTTGTATCTCCCAGGGGTGCTCCCGCCCCAAACCCCCAAACTTTCCAACGGTCTAGTTTATATGCGGGTTGTATTATTAAAATGTTCTGATATTAGGAAAACCCAACTCTTCGTTGTTTGTATAAACATTCAAATGCTTTCTTAGCTGGGTTTGCGATCCTAATGTATAATACATGCGTCTGAGACTAAGAAAATTTCCAATGATAATAAGTCAGCGTGCACTGAACATAATTTTTCTCTTCGCTCCGTACTTTGAAAATATTAATTATGCCAGGGCACGAAAGGCAGATGGAAATGATTTGGGGGAAAGTGAACGCATTCATTACCTAAATGCTATTTTTCTGATATTTTGGAGAGGATTAAATATATATACGCTTCAGGATCGCAATGGACCTGTCCTGTTTCTAACTGTGTTGACTTTCACCTTCTACTTGGCATGCCCGCTCCTTCCCTGCTCTGCGTCTATTTTAAAAGGAGCCTACATCAATGGGAAGGGAAGGTGCCCTGTAGTGTGGTTTCCAAGGTGAAGGGAGCTACCGGTTGAAAGTACGTTCCAGGCCCCGCCCCTGGAGACTTGGATGCAGCCCCTCTGCCTGGTTTCGCTGCAACTGAATTTTTCAGGCATTCGGTTGATTCTTAGGATGTGGACAAAACCCGGAAAAACGCCGACTCAGAATTATTCCACAGACTCACATTGAAGACTTTCTTGCACTACTGCTGTTTTGAATTATCCACAGCACTCATTACATCCACTAATAAAAATAATCGGCTGAATTACAAATGACATCTGAACTATGTCTTTAAAAGTAACTGCTTCTCTCCAAAAAATTCAGTATTTTATCAAATTCTCTCTCTCTTAATATGTTCGGGATTCACTTAAAGTATATAAGGCAAATGCTTTTTTTTTTTCTTATATATTGGTCTTCAGGTTAATTGTGTTTTTATTTTCTGTTTGCAGGGTCCAAGTTGAATTCTATATGAATGAAAACACATTTAAAGAGCGACTAAAGTTATTTTTTATTAAAAATCAGCGATCCAGTAAGTCCTCTGTTTTATTTCCCTCTGTCTGTGTGTTTGTACATCTATTTACCTTCAATAGTTCCAGTGCAATCCTTCTGAAAAATATCCTTTAAATAGAGGCAAACAATTGATAATCTTGTCTGCCAGGCAGTCAAATGATAGAAAACTAGAGTTTTCCATCTGTGGGTGTTCAGGTTTCCTGCGTACCTTTCATTGTCCAAATCCCACATCAATAGGTAGCATTCTAGGCGAGCCATCGGGACCAGTAGAGACGTTGAGGACAATGATTGAAATGAGAGGACCTCATGGCTTATCTGTGAGGGGACCCAGAGCTTATTATGAGAAGGCTCTTGTGATTCTGGCTGATCCTAACAGGAACAGCTGTCTGATTCCACGGGGAAGGGCTCACTGCTCCCCAATCGTGCCTGATAATAAAGAAACATGCTCTGAAATGGACAGGTTGCAACCAGGGCATGTGCCCCAACCGGGAATCGAACTGTGCCCTCCTCGTTCAGAGGTCGATGCTCAACCACTGAGCCACACTGGCCGGGCATACCATGTATTTTTTGAAGCCACATATAATGAGCCAAGATACACTTTTCCCCACCATCGTTGCTTAGCGTCTATGAGATGGGTGCCCTCTCTGAACCTGGAGCCCTGAATCCTCTCGGGATGGTTTTAGTTAAGTCGTGTCTCTGTAGGGTTCAAAGAGAACAACCTGAGTTGTGAGAAATTGGCCAAATGCTGAAGATAGGGCATATCTCAGTGTTTAAGACGCGCTGGTGAGAGATTCAATGGTAGGTTAGCTTCGGGGTGAAGGCTAATGATAACCAATGCCTCTCTCATCTGCCGGTTTAGGATTTCCATGGAGGCCCCACCGACAGATATCAGGGGCCACCCCTTCTGAATAAAAGGTTTCCTCTATTTTGATACTTAACAATCCTCTCTCTCCAGGCGAGAGAGGATAAAGGCATTATGTGACTATTTCACCGGCAGCCAGCTTTGACTAAGCTGTCATCTGGGGAGACAAGGTCGATGGAACCAGGGCGATTTCGTGAACAATTTAAAAGACTTTCTAAAGAAGCAAAAACCGTGCAATGAATGGAGCGTTGTAATAGCAAAGCCTGGGAAACTGCCCAATTGATAAGCATTAACCTGGTACTGTTAAGAAACGCCACCCCAGGCGATATACAGGCCCGGTACCCACACCTGAAACATATATGATCATGTCCACCAATGTCACCCCGATCAGTTTAATTTAAGAAGAAAGACGGGTCACCTCAAATGCACTCACAGATAGCCGAGTAAGAAAATGACAGTTCACTTCCAGACTGTATTCACTAATAATTATAGGAAGGCCTTTCTCTCCGTTTTATTCATAATGCACCCATCAGATATTGCCTGAATATTGCAGGAGAGATAATGCTTCCATTCATCAGATGTGAAGCATGTTTTGCTTCATCATAATGGCTCTTTTTCATCATCATGAAGTATTACAGGCTGCATAACTATGATCTACATGGTTTTGCAGGGTATATATATACATGACAATCTTAATCCACTTCCCCCCAAAATATTAAGACTTCACTGATATTTAATCTAAAGGGGAACTGGTCAAACTCAAACTGGTTCAACTGGTCAGACTCAAAAATGGGTGTGTGTGTATGTACTTCCCAGAATAGTCTATAATGATTTCTCTATAATCTCGTAATTACTGCACTGCAGTATAATATATAGTGATAGACGTGATCAGAATTTCTCTATAATTAAAATCTGCAGTGTTCTGAAGGTACAAGAGGTATAACTTATCCTGTGAACGTGTAAGCAGCTAGATTTTCTAGCCGGCTAAAACTTACCCCCAAATTCATGGATGTGTGAAATGCTTAAACCACTAAGCATGTGTGAACCACGCGTTATGGGACATGAGTTTTGTGGCTTCTGTGAGACCTAGACCACTCTCCGCGTGTAGTGTTAGCTGTCATTTGCTGTTCAAGCCGTCTGTCAATCACACTCTTGGTTTCCAAATTCAGCTAATTAACATTCAGCTGCCTTGAACTTCAGAGAGTGTAGAGCAGTGGTCGGCAAACTCCTTCGTCCACAGAGCCAAATATCAACAGGACAACGATTGAAATTTCTTTTCAGAGCCAAATTTTTTTAAACTTAAATGTCTTCTAACGCCACTTCTTCAAAGTAGACTCGCCCAGGCCGTGGTATTTTGTGGAAGAGCCACACTCAAGGGGCCAAAGAGCCGCATGTGGCTTGCGAGCCGCGGTTTGCCGACCATGGGTGTAGACAATGATGGCACTGAAGTTTCTAAATACAATCTAAGTGCTGTACTTAATGATGTTTTTGATAATCCTTTTTAGTCTCTCTTTTGGACTAAGTTCCAATGAAAATCAAATTTCTGTTGTTTGTTTAAAGGTCTAAGAATACGCCTGTTCAATTTTTCTCTCAAATTATTAAGCTGCTTGTTATACATCATCCGAGTGCTACTAGAAAGCCCCTCACAAGGAAATGAATGGTAAGGTATTTCGGTCTGACCCTCAATAACAGTCTTCTGATTACTTTGAATTGTGTTATAATTTTAGAGGATGTTACATAGAATTAATTTTTTTTTCCAAGGATGTTTTAGGTATTGATGTGTCTTTCAGGTAGAACATGAATATCACCTTTGTACGTTCTTTTCAAACATCTTTGCTTATGTTCTTTATCTATTCCTCTAATGCTAATAACACTGGCCAACTGCCCATAAAGTTTTTACCGCTAATCAAAACACTGTAATTATTTAATATGGGTCCATCTCTTTAAACACTCACCACCTTTCTGTTCTTTACTTATATATATATATATTACTCTACTGTATACCAGCTGTGTAGGTATTTCCAGTGATAGTCTGGTACTCTTTTTTAAAATATATTTTTATTGATATCAGAAAGGAAGGGAGAGGGAGAGAGAGATAGAAACATCAATGATGAGAGAGAATCATTGATCGGCTGCCTCCTGCACACCCCCCTACTGGGGATCGAGCCCGCAATCCAGGCATGTGCCCTTGACCAGAATCGAACCCGGGACCCTTCAGTCCACAGGCCGACGCTCTATCCACTGAGCCAAACCAGCTAGGACTAGCTGGTACTCTTGAGTAGAAATCACTCCAGCATCCATGACTATGTCAAGTGCACAGTTAGCTTGTGTAGCTCTTGATCTTATTTGAGTTAAATGGCTTATCGATTTAACTTATCTTTTATTCATGACAGTGCTGCTTTTATTAATTGCATTGCTGTACGTTGATGGACTTTAGTCTCTACCTCCATTGGGAGCAGGGAAGGGGACTGGGTGTCCAGGCACATGAATCATTCTGACCTGATTACCACCTTGGGCCCCTGCCCAGCCTCCCAAATTTCACATAACTTTCAAAGCAGGAAGCAAATTCGATGGCGAACCTCTGTGCAATTATTATTATTTTTTTCCCGTGGAGGTTTGCCCTAAGAAAATATAAAAAAATAAAATAAAATAAGATTAAAATCAAATAGAAATGCTATGCATGGAAATGCCTGGGTTAGTCTTCTGCTTGATTGGACAGCGAAGACGATTCTGCATTTGCTAGAGGGTTCGGAGATAAGTTGATGGTGTGACCATCGATGTGCTGCATCTTTAGGAAATATTTATTTACTGAAAAGAGCCTGGTGGATATTTCCGAGTACCCGTGCTGAGGGGTTAGCCTGTGTTTGTGAGACTGCAGAAGGAGACCCAGCCGGGGAGAGCCACATTGTCTACCCTCAGGGGTTTTCAACCCGTGAAGAGATTGCATGCTCTGGCGTTCCTGCTCCATCTGCTATTGGTCCACTTGTTTCATGTCTCTTACTCCCTTCATACACACCTCACCCTATTTCCCCAACTTTCTCCCGCTTGTACTCCTCCCAGAGCCCCTCAGTACTTTTTAAGAAACATTTAATCCAATATATGTTGTTGTTGGTTTTTTTTTTACATTCAGTATTATTTTGTATTAGTGTCAGGTGTACAGCATCATGGTTAGACAACCCTATACTCGTACAACGTGGTCCCCCAATATTTCCAGAACCCACCTGACCCCATCCCGGGTACTGATGGAACCTTTTCTGCTGTTCGTGGCTGCGTATCTCATTGATCGCATTCTAACTGCGCGGTCAGGGTCTCTCCTTGGATGTCATTTCAATTGGCCACGTTCTGGTTGGCTTCTTCTTCCCTCTCCCCAAATCAGCACATGACAGCTCCGTCTTCACCCACACCCTGCTCCGCCTGCACCCCATCCTGACGGGGGTTGGGCCAAGGCCTCGGGGTCCTTCTCAACTTCTCCTTTGGCCTCACATTCCGCAGCATCTGCAAACCCCCGAGAAAATTCTGCTGCTTCTACCACCACGACACAGGCAGCCTGGGGTCACTGCTCCAGGCCACCCGCTATGCAGGCCGCCTTCTCCCCCGATTCCGCCTTCCCTCCCTTCTGGTTTATTCTTTTTTAAAAAATATGTTTTTATTGATTTCAGAGAGAGGAAGGGAGAAGGAGAGAAGGATAGAAACATCAATGATGAGAGCAAATCATTGGTTGGCTGCCCTGGCTGAATAGTTCAGTGGGTTAGGGTCTTGTCTCAACAAGCCAAGGTTTCAGGTTCAATACCTGGTCAGGGCACCTACAGAAATCAACCAATGAATGCATAAATAACTGGAAAGCATATCCATGTTTCTCTCTCTATCTCCCTCTCTCTCCCCTTCCTCTCGCTAAAAAATTTTTTTAAAAAATCAAGAAAGTTAAAAAAAAATGAAAGAAAGAAGTCCGCCTGTAAGTGGACCCATGCAGTTCAAACCAGTGTTGTTTAGGGGTCACCTGTGGTCATTTCTCTGTGCTCTCTGTGCTCGCTGAAGGCAAGCGCCCTGTTGTATTGGCCTCTGGAGCTCTCATGCTCAGCATAGGACTTGGTGGGTCAGCAGACGTGGCTGAGCCGATGGAATTAGGCTCCACAGCTGTACTGCTTGTGTGGCCCCGTGGAGATGATTGAAGAACACCGCCCAGAGACATCGGTGCGCACTCCCCTGATGACACGTTTCTGCCCATGTGGCGCTCAACCTGATTCACGAGTGACCTACGAGTAACACGTATGTACATCAGAGAGACCTGAGCATCACAAATGGAGTCACGGGAAGATTCTCTCTAAGGGTAAAAGGGCAAGGGCGGGAGGGTAGCAGAGGGAAATGATATTATTTGAGAACATTAAGAGAACAAGGTTTCCTACAATTAGCCTCTAGGCCATGTGACTAAGAATGTTTAGCCATAATTACAGAGGGCATAGGTTTGAGAAATCAGATGACTGCAATTCACAAACAACCAAAAGAAGTCACGGCTCCACTGTGAACACGGTTTCTGTTTGGGCCCCCCTGTGGGGGTGGCAGTGGTTAATGCAGAACAGAAGTGGCCTTTCTGGCACAGGCTCGCCTTTAAAAGAATGAGGCTAATTCAGCAAGGAGATTTATTGAATTAGACGCAATAAAGCTGAAGCTACGTTGCGCTGCTTGGCTGGATTTTCAAGTCCCTTCCGGGGTCAAAACGGGTATGAAAATGTGGCCAAAGTCGGAACAAACGGGAGGCTCTGAAGGGCAGTTTGTTGTTAATGTAGGAGGTTGCGTGAATGAGAGACTCTGGGGTGCACGCGGTTTGTAGCGAGTGATTCAGGGGTGCTGGTTAGCAAAGGGAACTCCACACCCAGTAGGTGGTTCATGAGTTCCATGGCGGGATGAGTCATCAGCATTGACACACCGCCTCCTGGTGCTTACAATTCTTCACTGCGTGTCCAAACTGGCCCTGGCTGGTGTGGCTCAGTGGGTCGAGCGTCAGCCTGCAGACTGAAGGGTCCCAGGTTCGATTCTGGTCAAGGGCACATGCCTGGGTTGTGGGCTCAATCCCCCCAGTAGGGGGCGTGCAGGAGGTAGCCAATCAATGATTCTCTCTCATTGATGTTTTTCTCTCTCTCTCCCCCTCTCTTCCTTTCTCAAATAAATAAAAAACCTCACGCATCCTTCTCACTTTAAAATTGTGGAAATGACTCTTCTTTTTTAACATCAGGTGAGAGACACAAAGGTACGCAGCCTGCGACGGTGCTTATGTTAGGGTGTCTGGGGTGCATTTAACACCAGAGCCTGACATAACATAGCAACGGGTGTGGTGTGCTCCTGCTCAGGCTCGTCTATGGGACTGAAGCTCCATTTAGAATTATGGGCTGGCTGCCAGCTGGTCCCTTCCTCATTTGTTTCGGACATTATCTAAAAATGCACAAATCATTCCTATATATATATATATATATGTGTATATATATATATATATATATATATATATATATATACACATATATATACTTTCTTCATGATACATCTAATTTATAAAGGACAGTCCGGGCACTAGTTTTTTTAATTAGAATTTATACATTTCTTTCTATGCATTTATCCAGTTTAGTGCTTAGTAAATGAGTGAAGAATAGGACTTCCCTTTGGAGGTCTCACTATATATTGAAATTTATATATCTGAGATTTGTAGAAATGCCTTTTTTTTTTTTTTTAGGATTATAAAACTTAGTCTACATGACATAGTCTTGTCTAAAAAAATAGTTTTCTTCAAGGTCGTCTTTATACTTAAATGCTCTATGATATTTCAAGACCTATGAAAACAACATCCCAGATCAAAGAAAATACTGTTAGCTTGGTAAAAGTAGCTTTTGGTATAGCCACGGTGTTCTTGGTGAGTATAAATGATTTTGGAGTCAAAGGTGAAATTATTTTTAAGACATAGTTAAGGACAGTCACTCCTTGTCCTGTCTAATGTTCTATGCTATCCTCAGTCACAGATTTTTGGTGATACGTTAAATAGTTTATATAAATCCAAACATGGAATATTAATGTGCTCTGTCATCTGAGTTATTTGGGTTATTAACACTGTTGAAACTGTATTGCCAAATAGTGACAGCTGTAAGATTAACAAAACCTTAGAGTTTATAGAAGACCCTTAAGTGAATTTTCAATGGGGAATTCGACTAATAAAAGGTTTGAGGCTTTTGTACCCTGCCAGAACCACTCTTTAAATAAAGGCCCATTATCTGCTCTTTTATTATTAATATGAGCCTGAAAAGAAAATAAAAAGGGTATATCCTGGAATAGAAATGGATATTGTTATTATTAAAAAGAAAACTAAAAAAGCATAAAGCTTTTCTCATGTTAATTTTGATATGTTATTGTCCCTTGATGCTCGCGTTATTTAAACGTTTCCAACCTCAATCACAATTTTAAAATGAACGCCTTCCCCACATTTTACAAAAGTAACATCTGATTGTTCTTTTCACAGGTCTCATATCTTTTGGGTGAACAGAAGTCTGCCTTTATGGGGCCTACAGGTTACGTGCCTTTTGTCTCCCCCCTATACTTCTGGATGTAACCCTATTCCCAGAGAAATGCTATGCGAGAGAAACGGTTGATATTAAAGATGGGTTTGCTTTCTTGCTTAATTCACCTTGAGGGTAAAAGGGCAAGGGCGGGAGGGGAGCAGAGCGCATCTTACACCCACACTTTCACCCCTTTCTTGGTGTTTGCCTGAGAGTTGCTTTCTGTTCGGCGAACATCCCTATGATCAAGGTTGGGGGGCCAGAGAAACCCTTGTCAACCAGGGTCTTCAGCCCTGGCCGTTTCCTAGCCAACTTTCCTATTCCTGCTACACAATCCCTGATCAACTAATCCAAAGGCAATTTCCATGTTTGCTTTTTTAAAAAATATATATTTTTATTGATTTCAGAGAAGAAGGGAGAGAGAGAGAGAGAGAAACATCCATGATGAGAGAGAATCATGGATCGGCTGCCTCCTGCATGCCCCACCCTGGAGATGGAGCCCACATCCTGGCCCTGTGCCCTGATCGGGAATCGAACCCTGACCTCCTGGTTCCTAGGCTGAAACTCAACCACTGAGCTAGGTCGGCTGGGCACATGTTTGCTTTTTCACCTGTGTCCTCAGTGTCTGGAACATGTAAGAATCTCAACAAATAACCGTTAACTGAACAATCAAATAAGTGGCTGGTAATGCCAGTCGTGTCCTGAGGGGTCGAGCGGGACCGTTTTGTGTGGGGTTCACACTGCTGCTGCTTCGCTCTGTTTGAGGCGGGTGATGGGGTGGACTGTACCCTTCAATGGGAGCTCCTGTTCCTTCCTGAGGGCGCTGCTGTTTTGGCCGAATGACCTGCAGGCTCTGGGGGTGTTATCTGTGGTGGGCAGTTGTGTGTGACCGTGTGTGTGAGCACAACGCTCACCAGACAACCTGTTCTTTCCATGTCATGCAATCTCCAGCCAGTCTCACCACGCTAACCCCACATCTCCATGGGTGATAATAAGTCAGAAAAGATTAAAAAGTATTGGAAAGGACAAAAGCTAAGCTGTCATGCTGGGTGAGGACACCTGTCGCCTGCCATCTGTATATGAGCTAAAGTGCCTCAGAACACTCCCTGTATCATATATGTATATACATATCTATATATGTAAATATATATATATACATATATGCACATATGTATACATTTATTAACTTTAAATTTTATAATAATCATGAAAATAATATAGATTGCATGTAATATGTAGTACTATAACCATGGATGTATGTTATTTTAATTTTTTTGCATTTTCTCATTAAGGTACAATTTATATTCCAGGTTTTAGTGGCCTTGATAAGTCTATTTGAAACCATACTACTTGGTTATCTCAGTTATAAGGTAAGCTGTTTTCATTAGACTTTTCTTCTTGCTAATAGAACACATGACTAATATTTATCCAGCCTTCCTCTCTTTCTAATTCATACTTGGGGGGTAAAGTAAGCTCTTTTTAAACCACTTTAATTATTTGGGGCATCTCTAGTATGTGATAAAAAAACACTGTGGTAATATCGTTATTTTTCTCCTTGGTGGCTTTACTCGTTCCTATGGGGCAGCTTACCCGCTGTGCGCACGCCCGCAGGAGCCAAGCAGATGCTATGGTCTGGCTCTTTATTGTTCTCAGCTTCTTCCCCTCATTCGTGCAAAAAACATTGAGGGAGCAAAAGCATGTCTATTCGGAATCATCTTCATGAGTGTTCTTCGTTTTTGGCAAAGCTTTGTTTGGGCGGCACCATTGAACCGGTATTTATTTATTGAGCCTCTGTTTGATGAAGAGCTCCACACTGCGCGCTGGTTTTCATTCGTTTGTTTTCTGTGGGGTTACAGTTGGGAACTGGGGCTAGGGAGGAACAAGTTATGCAGAAGGCAGAATGATAGGTGTCCGTTTGTTTGTTTAGGGAGGTGCAAATAAAGTCCTACGGGGGCTCAGAGAGAGAGGCCAGATCATGGGATGAGAAGGAAGGACTTGACGGATGGTGCTGAGTCCCTGAATGAGCGATTTCACTAAGGAAGGGGACAAGACAGGCCAGTAAGACGTACGGGATTAAGAAAGGCACAGAGGAAGGAATGCACAGATGGAATGGAAATAATCATTAATATTTCAGTGTGACCAGAACGTAAGGTGTTTGGGGAAATCTTGGTGCAAGACGTTTGGGACAGTATTATGAGCATCTCATACTGGGCCCTGGGCATTAAGGGACCAGTCCTGATTCACTTCACTGCATGATGTGGGTTGGGAGAGTAGAATCTTCAGGCGTCCTCAAACTACGGCCCGCGGGCCACATGCGGCCCGCCAAGGACATTTATCCGGCCCGCCGGGTGCCGCTGCCTGTCCTGCTTAGCAGCCGACGCGTCCCGGGCCCGCAGTGCACATAGGAATTTGTTCATAGTTTTTTTTTTAAACTATGGTCCGGCCCTCCAACGGTCTGAGGGACAGTGAACTGGCCTCCTGTTTAAAAAGTTTGAGGACCCCTGATCTAGATGATTGAAAAACCTCTTCCGTTGTGGTTTCTGGGTGTAAAAGCAATGAATATTGTTAACAAGTGGTGTGTTTAGGAACTATTTCATATGCTTTACAGTTTGTGAATATATTTACTACAGCAAACATTATACTGAGTCACTTTTCCATTTATTCTGTACGTTTTGTTAGTCTGTTTTATTTTTACTGGTACCTTTTCTTCCATGAAATATCATTATAGGATCAAAATGTGTTATGGGCAATATTCAAGGATTATTGTAACATTTGTTTTGCTTCTTTTAAAAAATATTTTAATTGATTTCAGAGAGGAAGGGAGAGGGAGAGAGAGATAAGAACATCAATGATGAGAGAGAATCATTGATTGGCTGCCTCCTGCACGCTCTCTACGTGGGATTGAGCCAGCAAACCAAGCATATGCCCTGACTAGGAATAGAACCGTGACCTCCTGGTTCATAGATCAATGCTCAACCATTGAGCCACACTGGCCAGGCTTGCTTCTTAAACTTATTACAAAATTGAGAGGGCACAATTGCATTTAGAAAAAAATAATCTCTGGAAGTTATTGCTATACCTTTTTTTAAAAAAATTTCCCATTTACTTATTTATTTTTTAGATAATCACATTTCTTTCTTTTTTTTTTTTAATAATTTTTATTGATTTTTTACAGAGAGGAAGGGAGAGGGACAGAGAGCCAGAAACATCGATGAGAGAGAAACATCAATCAGCTGCCTCCCGCACACTCCCCACCGGGGATGTGCCCGCAACCAAGGCACACGCCCCTGACTGGAATCGAACCTGGGACCCTTGAGTCCGAAGGCCGACGAGCCAAACCGGCCAGGGCGATAATCACATTTCTTTATCTTTTTTTTAACTTTGTTTTTCTTGTAGACACTACTTCAGATGGCCCCATTTCTCCCCCTTTGCACACCTTTATGTAATGACTCAGTCTTCTGCCGTTGTAAGCATCCTCAATGCTAGAGAAATTCTGAGATGCTGTCATTCCCCTCGATAATGGGATTTGGTATAACTGACTTTTATTTTTATTTATTCTTTCTTGGAAGGGAAACATCTGGGAACAGATTTTACGAATACCCTTCATCTTGGAAATCATTAATGCAGTTCCCTTCGTTATCTCAGTAAGTCCTAAAAGAATCTTAAAAAAGAAATAATTTTGTCATTAGACTTCAGTAATGTCTTTAAATCTAAATGCTAAAAAATATATATCAAAATTTAGCTCAGACACATGAATTTAGATTTTGGTTAGAATCGTTGTATTAAAAAATAAATAGCAAAATCAGTGGGGGACCAGGATTGTGAAATTAAATAAAAACTTAGGAGGTTTAGTATAACAGCAAAATGAAATGCTTCTTAGAAATATGTGGTGTAGAAGTGCCATTTAATCAAGGGCCAATATTTCCTAAAACAAACTAGAAATTACTCCATTTCTTGTGTATAGGGTGGAATTAAAAGATGTAGAAAGCCAGGAGAACCAGTTATTTATAAACATTTCTCATACCGAGGATACACTTATCTCTGGCTTAACCACAGGGTTGACTAATGATCTCTTTAATAAGAAAGTTGTCAACAGCCAGACAGCCAGCAATTGGCTTCTTTATCCAAGTCTGTGGAGCGCCCATTTCCTGAAGACCCGATTCGATGGCATGTTTGCGCTGCCAGCTTTGGTTTTAACTCCTACTTGACAGGGTTGCAACAGTCTGTGGGGGTTGAGCTTCCTGGCACGTTGAGTTTTATTTGGGAAATTATGAGGATGAGTAGATGGCTAAGGGTTGCTCACTTCTGGCAATTACTTCCATCTGGGTGATTTATCTAGAGGAGTGACTGGAATTAGATTGAATGGCTAAGTAAATATCATTTCAATTAAGCGTGGTTCCCCAAGGTCACTTAGAATGTTTGAATCCTGAGACGGAGGGGTAATGTTTTAAAGGCGACGCTTTCTCTTCTTGTTCCCACTTCCCCCCTCAAGTTGCAAAGAAGGAAGAGGGGATGTCTATTACAAACTCTCACAGTAAGAGATGTAATAATGGAATCAGCATCGTTATATCTGACACCCCGTGAGAGCTTATTATTGTCTTTCTTCTTCTGCAATGATTTCCCAAAGAACTTTTCTCCAAGTAAGAATCAGACAATGAATGAAAAAAAATATCTGCCCCTTGCATTTTATTAATGAGTCTAATGTATTTTCACATGTTTCAAATTGTTATATGGTCTTTAATGACTTATTTTTTTTTCTGTTTTGCATTTCTTTTCGATCGGCTGGATATGATTCCTTGCTTTGAGATAAAAGTTTAGTGTTGATTTGTTTTGCAGATATTCTGGCCTGCCTTAAGGAATCTCTTTGTCCCAGTCTTTCTGAACTGCTGGCTTGCCAAACATGCCTTGGAAAATATGATTGTAAGTATGAAAGTGACATGCAGATGCAGACATCTTTTCAACTTTTCAAAAAATATGTCCTACTTTCCGTGTTCAGATTCAACAGAGAGAGAGGTGACTCAACGTCTTTGCCTCACTCCTTTTCACCTGCTTTCCCCCCCAAGAGTATACATTCATATGACAAGGATTTATTTAGTTATAATTAAACTAGAGGCCCGATGCATGAAGATTTGTGCAAGAATGGGCCTTCCTTCCCCTGGCTGCCGGCACCGCCTTCGCTCTGGCCGGAGCCGCCTTCCCGCCTTCCCATGCTGCCCTAAGGCCTGGAGCAGCCGGGGCGGTGTGGAACGCCTGCGTCCACCCCGGCCTGGCCACTTAGTGCTTGTGTATGCAAATTAGCCCACCATCTTTGTTGGGTTAATTTGCACACTCACTCCTGATTGGCTGTTGGGTGTTGCAAAGGTATGGTCAATTAGCACGTTACTCTTTTATTAGGTAGATATCTACATGTTTTATTTGTAAACTTCTTTTAAATAAATTCAGTATCTTAGTAAATAGTTTTGTTTAGATGTTTGTAAAAATGGAAGAGTTTGGGTAAAATGCTATCAAATAATTCAAGTGACATGTCGTATGGGTGTGTAAGCTAATGAACGTAAGCGACAGTCTGCTTTCACCCTAATCAGAATCAAAACTTGCAAAACAGCCCCATGGCCAAGCTAGTTCTTTGTCAGGCCCTAAGAACTGGTAAACCACAATGATTCGGAGTTTCCACATAGCACCAAACCAAAGCCCAGCGCTGTTTGGATGGGTCCAGTGAGTGAGTCCACCTTCCGAAGACAAATCACCTTTCTGGGGAACCTGTTCCTGTATGATGGGGCCCTGGTTCTCAGGATCCATAGGTCATGGAGTCAGTCCCTGTAACTGTCTGGGCCTCAAATTTCATAAAAATCTGTGGGGTTTAAAAGGCGCCATATTGGAGGTGGAAGCTCCTCATGTAAAGCCATCTTTTTTCGTTTTGGTTGGGTTGTGACGGGGATATTAGGGGGAAAACAGAACAGAAGCAAGAAGTAAAAGGTGCAGAGTTCAGACAGTTCCCCATTCCGCTTTGCCCAAGGCTGACACTGTGGGGTAGGGCTGATGTATAACCATGAACAAATTATGTTTACAACAGAGCTCACTACTTAGCAGCGAGCTGGCTCTAAGACATTTTCTATCTAGTCATTCATTCTATAAATGTCAATAAAAGTCCACTATAAGCTAATCACTCTGATAGGAGAGCTAAGAGATTCAACTTCTTTGCCCATTTCTTTGTCTTCAAAAGAGAATAAAAGTGTCCATATGCCAAGCTTGTTGTGAGAATTAAATAAAGTTACATACACTTACATAAATATGTATGTGTGTCTATATGCAGGGGTCCTCAAACTTTTTAAACAGGGGGCCAGTTCACTGTCCCTCAGACCGTGGGAGGGCCGGACTATAGTTTTAAAAAAACAACTATGAACAAATTCCTATGTGCACTGCGGGCCCGGGATGCGTTGGCTGCTAAGCAGGACAGGCAGCGGCCCCCGGCGGGCCGGATCCATGTCCTCGGCGGGCCGCATGTGGCCCACGGGCCATAGTTTGAGGACGCCTGAATAAGGCATAACATCATAAGGGTTCAATATGATGACTTCCACTACACTGAAATTAAAATTTTCCAGAGGCAAACTTGTTTTTCTTTTCAATGGTTTTTAAACAGCAATTATGACCCAAGTTTTGGCCCGGAGGAATATTTGGATAACATTTGAGAAGTTGTCACCGGATGAATGTTTCTAAACATCCACGCTAGTGACCGCTTTGTCTCAGGAAAATGCGTGGGCGAGTGGGGTGTTTTGCAGAAACATGGAGCTGTCTTAGCTGTTCAGAATGAAAAACACAGACCTATTTCACTCAGCAGACATAGCCTACGTGGCTAATGAGAAAACACGCACCAGGAAAACAGAACCCCCTGGTGAATTGTGGTATCCGTTGTTGGAAAAAATAGCCTAACCAGGAGAGAAATGGCTCCTCAGTCCTCGAGAGGAAGGGGAGGGCTGTGCCGTGGCCACTTAGGGTGCATTTTCCATTGTATTTCTGTGTTTTGCTCCGCTTCCTCTCACCGGTTGCTAAATTTTTATTTGTTTGGGTTTTGTTTTTGCTCAGAAGAAAAGTGAGGGTTGAGAGATGAAATTCTGTTCAGCTTAGCTTTTTGTTTTTATAAGAGTTCTGGCCCTAACCGGTTTGGCTCAGTGGATAGAGCGTCGGCCTGCGGACTGAAGGGTCCCGGGTTCGATTCCGGTCAAGGGCATGTACCTGGGTTGCGGGCACATCCCCAGTAGGAGGTGTGCAGGAGGCAGCTGATCGATGTCTCTCTCTCATCGATGTTTCTAACTCTCTATCCCTCTCTCTTCCTCTCTGTAAAAAATCAATAAAATATATTTAAAAAAAAAAAAGAGTTCTGGTGAAATGAGTGGTGGAGGAAGATAAAGTGATGGCCCTTGGGGATTTTATATTGGTGAAGTGGTCTCCTGCTATACTGATTTTAAGACTATTAATAGCTTACTATAAAACATCTTGAGATGAACTGGGAGCTAGAAAGTAAATTATTATGAAAATCTACAATTCTGCCACACAGACTAATTACTAGTAATAATTTACATCTTACATTCTATCATAGTGTATGTTCAATTTTATAATTTGAATTTTTATAATATATTAGTATGTAGTGGAAAGGTTCCTATGTCATAAAATATTCCTCTTCAAATCAATTTTAATGGATACACCTAAATCTATTATATAGTAAGGTATGTTTTGACACAGGCAAAAATGACAATATGCTGATGCAGCCATTGAAAGTATATGTATTGAGTATGCACACCATAGTTGAAACGTACTACACAGTAATAAATGTAATGAAGCTCATGAATATTTAATAGTTATCAACATTCAAAATATGCTTCTCCGTCTTATTTTAGAATGATCTGCACAGAGCCATTCAGCGTACACAATCTGCAATGTTTAACCAAGTTCTGATTTTGATATCTACATTGCTTTGCCTTATCTTCACCTGGTAAGATTCTACAGATCGGCATTTTTATTATGTTTCACTTCACTCTAGTTTCTTTAAAAAGAGGTATTGTAAGCCATTTTAATTAATAGTTGGATAAAAAACATCAATCATTCAGTCACTGTCACCATAACACGTAATGGATCGCCTACAGAAACAGAAATGACTGTCATTTCTCCTCCCTTCAGTCTCACAGAAAAGCAAGAAAGCACAGCTCTAAGCCCTGGCCAGTGTGGCTCAGTGGATAGAGCGTCGGCCTGCGGGCTGAAGGGTCCCAGGTTCGATCCTGGTCAAGGGCCCAGGCCCGGGTTGTGGCTGAATCTCTGATGGGGGTGGGGGGAGTGCAAGAGGCAGCTGATCCATGATTCTCTCTCATCATTGATGTTTCTGTCTCTCTCTTCCTCTCCCTTCCTCTCTGAAATCAATAAAATTTGAAAAGTCAGAAAGAAAAAACAAACAAACAAAAAGCAAGCAAGCAAAGCTCTCATTTGATCTTATATTTACTGCAACTCTGGCATTTCCCCGAATGCTGTAACCAACCGAGTCACAAATGTTTGTCCCACGAGCCAGGGCTGTCAAACAGGAATGGCCCTCACACCCTGACACGCAGGCGCTTATGTTTCCGTCGCCTGCCGGTGCTTCTTATTCTTTTTTTTTTAAATTTTATTTTTTTAAATTAATTTCTTTATTGATTAAGGTATCACCTATTTGTCCTCATCCCCTCATTCCCATCCCAAGCCCCACCCCCCTGTTGTCCATGACCACTGGTCAGGCCTATGTGCATGCACACAAGTCCTTGGGTTGATCTCTCCCCCTCCCCCCGACCCTCCCCCACCCTCCCCCGCCTTCCCTCTGAGGTTTGACGGTCTTATCGATGCTTCCCTGTCACTACAGACCGATTCATTTGCCTCCCTGCCGGTGCTGCTCGCTGTGATGTGCGCGTGTGCGTTCGGGCAGAAAGCAAGGGCAGACCTCAAGGTGCTTTGCTCTGCCGCACCCAACAGTCCTTTCTCCTCTGGGGAGGTCCCTCTTTGGCAGTTAAAACGTAAGCTTGCCGGAACAGTCTAGGATCCATCAGCAGCAAGTGACGGCTAAGATCACCATCCAGGAATGTCAGAGGGAGAGCTAAGGGTTAAAGGCATTCACCACCCCAGAATGTTTGTTTTTTAAGGACAAAGACCTGCCAACAATAGGTTTTAAACACACTTAAGGGAGATATTACGAGTTTATGCAGATCCTTCCTCGAGCAAAGAATGTGGAATCACAGGACGAGGTAGAAGCCGGTGTCTGTTTTGCAGGCCTCGGAGAGATCATGTGTAATTGTGCTCTGACCTGGAGTTGACTTATTGAGGAAGAGGGAAAACTAATTAGGAAGCAATGAAATAGAAGGATGCACTCAGACACCGGTTCAGCGGAACCAGATATAACGAGAGCTATACATGCATGCATTTGTTTGTTTATTTTAAAACCTACTGTATTATTAGTATTTTAAATATTATATTATATTTTATTTTTTTAAATATATTTTTATTGAGTTCAGAGAGGGAGTGAGAGAGAAACATCAATGATGAGAATCACGGATCGGCTGCCTCCTGCACGCCCCCTACTGGAGATCGAGCCTGCAGCCCGGCATGTGCCCTTGACCGGCATTGAACCCGGGACCCTTCAGTCCGCAGGCTGATGCTCTATCCGCTGAGCCAAACTGGCTAGAGCTACATGCATGCGTTTAAATAGAGGCACGAACTGTTCGCAAGGGGATGTGGTCTGAGAAATGCGTCGTCGGGTGATTTTGTCGCTGTGCACGCACCACAGGGTTCACTGGAGAAACCTGGGTGGTATGGCCTAACACTGTCATTGGATGTGCTGTACTGTCACACGACTGGCAGGGCATCATCACAGACATGAGGTAACATGTGATGTGAACATGGCTCCAACAGCACGAGGCAGTAGGCGTGTTTTAGCCCCATTCCAACCTTTTGGGACCACTGACGTCATTATGTGGCTCTTGGCTGTATCCATCTAGATGTATAGGTATGACAACCCGTTTGCATCAGCAGTATGAGCTGACTATCGCTACTATACGGATTGCAAATATATTTGTGGCACACCTTTGTACTTAAAAAAGTAAACGTTTTAGGAGAGTTAATGCCTTTAAACATAAAATACCCCTCTGAGATGACCTGGTGGTGATCTTAGCCATCATTTCTATCCGGAGCAAGACTCTCCATGCTTTTCAAAATCAGAACCGCAGTATGTACATTGTAAGTTAAGCCCCCCAAGCGTCAAGAACTAGCATTCGACGCACTGGCCGTGCTGCGCACAAAATCTCACACTCTCAGCATCGCCTGCTGTGGAAAGCTGCGTATGGTTTTAAAAGTGTACCTTCCCTTCATCATTATCACCATCACAAAGAACCGTCATTAAGCATCTGTCCACGGGACACGCGTGCCCGGTGCCCAGCTGGAAGGCAGATGAAGCGACGCACCCACGCCTGCAGGGAATGTGCTCAGAATAGCGTTTCCCGTCATTGTGATGGAGTTGGACGAGTCCTGGCCCGCGTCCGCCACGCGCCCCTCTTGGCCAACAGCGCACACTCCCCAGGCAGCTGGGACTTGGGATTCAGCCCGAGTCTCAGGAACAAAGCAAGTCCGCCGGCTCTAGCCGGGAATTCAGTGTCTGACTTTGGCTTAATTATTAACCTATTCTGACCCATAATCAGCACCCGGATGCATCATGCATGTGGTGTTCTCATTTCACGTTTGCAGGCTTATTTTGAAGCCACTTTGCTTCAGACTTCAGTTTTTTATTTGAATATGTATTATGGCATAGAGTTCTAACCGAGAGAGATCTACGGGGTGCATGGATGTTTCGTGGTTTAGTCAAACGTGAAATAAGTAATTCACTTCTTCCTCAGCCTGATTTCAGGAAACAATAAGGTCGTTTACTTTTTGTTTAAAAATGTGACTCAGTGAAACGTTATTATCCTGCTTAATTCAAAAAGCACTTGGGATTTCTTGCACCTTTGGTTACTGTCTATTTGACTAGATCAGCCTTGGGCAAACTACGGCCCGCGGGCCGGATCCGGCTGTTCTGTCCGGTTCTCTTGCTCTCCCCTCCGCTCCTTTACTTTGAATTTATATTAGTTCACACAAACACTCCACCCATGCTTTTGTTCCGGCCCTCCGGTCCAGTTTAAGAACCCATGGTGGCCCTCGAGTCAAAAAGTTTGCCCACCCCTGGACTAGATGCTTAGGTTCGTCTGTGTACGGATTCCACCCCAAGGCCAAGGGCTGCTTGGGGACCGCACAGGGAGGAGACGGTACTGCAGTTTGGAGAAAGTATTAGAACGTGGCCTAGTGGCGTCACCACCGTCACATTTGATTCCCAGTTCTGATTGGTCACCCTTGTTTGGCCTCTATGGGAAATGAAGGACAGGAAGTGCGTGTGTCGGAAGATCTGGCCACGGGCGAACAGCTCCAGGTCACACTGGAACAAACAGGAACCTCTTTGTCCCAACTCAAGTCTGAGTGAGCGGGCAGCCAGGCTTTAGTAGTTAATTAGCCAAGTTAAGGCAAGTTTGATTTGGGAGAAAAGAGAATATGGTCATTTAACCATATGTAAACCAGAATGATGTCATTATGATTAATATAAGAAATCTAGGTAACATGGCTTGGGGTTAAAAATCAGTTTCCGACAAGCTATTTTTGAAACATGACCTCAGTTGTAGATGGTTCTTTTCAAAGATGCAGATGCTGAGGATAATGGCTAACAGTTCAAGTGGTTACTATGGTTAGGCACTTTCCTGGGCCCTTAACGTGTATTAACTAACTTAAGCTTCAACAGTCTAAAAAGCAAATTCTGTTATTATCCTCATTTTATAGGTGAAGAAACCGAGACACACAGTAGTTTAAGAAGTTTACAAAAAGGAACAGTTAGATCTGTCTTTAATTTTTTTAGGAGAAAAAAAATCATCGGCTTGAGTTTTTAGCTTTAGTGTTGACAGTATTACAGCATCCTCATTTCCCCGCACTTTGCCCCCCTCCACTCAGACCTCACCCCCCTCCTTCCCTCTGGCCTTCACCACACTGTTGTCCGTGGCTATAGCTTATGCATATATGTTCTTTGGCTGTTTAGATCTGTCTTTAGTGCTCACCTATCTCCTCTGGGCTGAGAAACAAATCTGTCTGATGCGCTATTCTCAGCTAAGTTAAAACATTGTTCACAAATTCCCAAGAAAAATGGACTGAGAGCCTACATTTTACGGAATTTAAACCATCACTGCATTAAGAGGTTATTTTCAGAAATGTAAGAACTTAGAAATGATGCTACCTACATATTTTAAGGGGTGTATTACAGAAATAAGAAAAAGAAGCGGGGGGAGTGTAGGTTATATAAGCAGTGGTACGTACGATAGACCACATTGGCGTTGGCCTTGGGAAGCTCTTTGCACACTGTATTTCATCAGAAGTGGAGCTGAAGGCTTAGCCAGGTGGAGGCGGGAACACCATTTTTATAATCTAGTTAGAAGGTTTCCGGTTAGAGGTGAGGGTGAAGGGGTGAGAGAAAGCCAAGGCTGTCATCC
Source organism: Plecotus auritus (assembly GCF_963455305.1). Taxonomy (NCBI): domain Eukaryota; kingdom Metazoa; phylum Chordata; class Mammalia; order Chiroptera; family Vespertilionidae; genus Plecotus; species Plecotus auritus. Next base: position 2,278,517 of record NC_137780.1, read on the forward strand.
CACACCAACCAAGAACCAGAGACTTTGGTCTTTACAAGGAAGCTTTGAGGGGAAGGCCCTGTGACATGCGTTTTGTACCGGTCGAGATGGTCAGGCACGTGTACGAGCCATCAACTGCTAATCTGAAAAAGGAATGCTTAGAGAGTGTGATTCATTTAGGTCTCATTGAAAAAATTATGCCGAAATCTAGCCAAGGAAGAGATAAAATGAAAGAAAACAAAAGAAGACTTGGTGAAAGAGCTGAGGTAAGAGATAAGTCGGTTTTATTGTAGCATCAGACACGAACGCTCAGTTCCCAGGGGAATACTAAAGTGTCCTAATAATAAAAATGATAGTTAACACTTATGAATGTTCCCCTCCTTTGCTAGGAAATTTCCTATTGTTTTTTGTGTATTAAATTGTTTCATTTTGCGCAACACTCTATCGTAGGCATTATTATCCTCATTTCACACGCAAGAAACTGAGGCAAAGAAAAGTAAAACAAAAATAAATCTTCGTTTAGCTAAAGTTCACAATGAGGAAAAAGCAGACCTCAGATGTGGACCTAGGCCTATTGGATCTCTAGGCCACATCCTTAACCACCACGATGTTATTTATATTATGTCCCAGGAATCACTGACCTACGTACATACAAATAATAATCAAACAAATCATCAAATGGAATTGTACTGTTCTCACCTCCATGACAGTCAAATTTTAAACGACTGTTTCCAGTAGAATTCTAGTTGAATACAAGACATGAATAGGACAATGCTTCTAAAGATGTTTTTGTTTTTGTTTTTTTCTTCTGTTTCTTTCTTTGAATGTTTTGGTTCCTGAAATTTCACTTTGCTTTGGCCCTCTGATCTCAATCCTGATTCTCTACTGAGAAGTTGGCGCATCGCCCATTATTTAAAAAAAACAACGCGTGTCTGGGTCATGGGGTGGGATGAGGTGTGGTCCCTTCTCATGACTAGGAAATCGCTGTTGTGTGTTGACTTGGGATTTAGTAGTTTAGGGCAGGAGTCCCTAACCTTTTTTTTTTTTGTGTGTGTGTGTGTGTAGACACAAAGACAGTGCCCAGGAGGGTGAGAAGTTACTTTCAACAATAGAAATACAAGATTTTTAAAAAAATATATTTTATTAATTTTTTACAGAGAGGAAGGGAGAGGGAGAGAGAGTTAGAAACATCGATGAGAGAGAAACAACCATCAGCTGCCTCCTGCACGCCCCCTACTGGGGATGTGCCCGCCACCAAGGTACATGCCCTTGACCGGAATCAAACCTGGGACCTTTCAGTCCGCAGGCCGACGCTCTATCCACTGAGCCACACCGGTGAGGGCAGAAATACAAGATTTATCATTACTTCACAGACACAATTTCTCCCTAGAAAATGTGAAATCCCAAGAGAGCAAGTGATCTGAGATTCCAAGGGAATATGAGTAGGCTTTAGGGAGTCACTGTGCAGGAAATGGAAATGATTATGAGGAACAGTTTAATAGGTATTCAGGGAGTACCCATGTGCCCGGTGTGGGCTGATTCGAATGCTAATGTCTGCCTTACAAGCAGGGAGTCAGAGTGCTGGCTGCTTTCAGCACAGAATGCCAAGGCTAATTAATTACCTTTCCCAGGAACTGCACAGCAAGGGGAGTCCCAGGGCGTGCATGGGCATTGAAGGTTATTTATTTCTGCCCTGTGACTCTATTTTTCCTTTGAAAACATTTCGTTGTTCAAATTGACATTTTCCAGGTGGTGAAAAAGTTTCCAGTCTCAATATCGCCTTTCATTGAAATTAATGTTTTCCTTAGAAACCTCGCCAAAAAAACTTGTCTAACTAAATATGCTTTAAGAGAGGAAAAATTTTCAAAAGCACCGAGTAAGTGATTAGCAATGAAGGTTCTTTGTTGTGATATATACGGGATCTATTTGAGTAAGCAAATCCATTATGACTTTTCATTTTAAGGAGGGGTAACAGGAGAGTCTGTATTTGCAATCCTAACTGAATGTTGTTCAGATTTTGTTTTAGAATTACGTAACGCTGAGATTATTTTGTATGGATTTGGGTCAAAGACAACACTTGAGAATGTTTTGTAAAGAAGCAAACCCCACAGCAGACTCTCAGAGCCAACGTTCTTCCTGAAACCTTCATAAACTGCAGTTTTCTAAAAGAAAGTTAAGCTAACATTGAAGCTGTAAAAACACTGTCTTTTTTTTTTTTTTAATCCTCACCCAAGGATATGTTTTTGTTGGTTTTAGAGAGAAAGGAAGGAAGAGGGGGGCGGGGGGAGAAAAACATCGATGTGAGAGAGAAACATTGATCAGTTGCCTCCCTGTGCATCCTTACTGGGCTTCCCAACAACAACCTTAGCATGTGCCCTGACCAGGAATCGAACCTGGAACCTTTCGGTGTAAGGTCTAATACCCATCAACTGAGCCAACCAGCCAGGGCAACGCTGTTTAAATGAATTTGAATTCATTTAAATTCTTTAAGTATTTGAAATGTGTGTTTATCTAGTGTCATTTCCCCGTGCCTCTATTACCGTTCTGGTTTTTACCATCGGCTCTTTTTTTTTTTTTTTTTTTAAATATGTTTTATTGATTTTTTACAGAGAGGAAGGGAGAGGGATAGAGAGAGAGTTAGAAACATCGATGAGAGAGAAACATCGATCAGCTGCCTCCTGCACACCTCCTACTGGGATGTGCCCGCAACCAAGGTACATGCCCTTGACCGGAATCGAACCTGGGACCCTTCAGTCCGCAGGCCGACGCTCTATCCACTGAGCCACACCAGTTTCGGCACCATCGGCTCTTTTACGAAGCAGCCATGTATTAACAAAGATAGATATGGCATCGTCCTAGGGTAGGACTGACCCAGTGGCAGGTTGGGGCTGAAATCAGTGTAAGTCTCACACCTGTTTAGCCCCAACATACGTGCCCGGGGAGCTTTGTCCGGAGCAGGCCCATATGCCTTCCAAGCGCCCAGAGCCATCTTCCAGGTCTAGCTCCTATCCCCGCCGAGAGCCCAGGTCCATCAGTGATGTGAATGGGGCCCTCTGAGGTCATGGCTCACCCGTGTGTGCGCTCACCTGTGTACTCTCTCACCATCCTCTCCAGACGAGAGAGAGAGAGAGAGAGAGAGAGAGAGAGAAACATCTCCTATAGGGCAGGGCAGGTTATAACCGGAGTTGTGTTACCTGCTGGCCCTTTCTTACAAATGATGCCCGAGAAATCTTTCCTAAAAATAGAGAGCTTTGCAATCAGTAAAAAAAGGATTCTCCATTCTGGTTCTGCCTACCTCCTTCTTCATGTGTCATGTATGTTCACCCGGGGTCATCTTAGCACGGTTGTTATGCTCCTGTCACTCATGATGAGCTTCCGTCCCCACCTTCAGGATGGATGCTGTCACCTGGAGGGACCTCAGCATGGCCGCTGCAGGACCCCTGAAGGTGTGCTTGCGCTTTCCCACGAGGGGAGACATCACCACCTGGGATACAATCCTGGCTTCACGGCGTGCCTTTCCCATGAATTCATTCCATGCCTGCACCTCCGTGTCATCTTCTGCACCCCATACGCGTGTTGGGTTCTTAGGGCCGTGATTTCTTTTTTAAAGAGAAATGTCAGTTTTGATGATAAATTGGATACCAGTGTGTGAGATCAAGAACAATGACTTGAAATTTGCATTATGGGAAACTGGTAGAACAATGGAGCCAGACAGGAGGAGAGGGGCAATCTGGGAAGAAACATCCAAAGAAAGAGAAATAGAGTCCACAATGGTGGAGACACCCTTTAGAAACCTAAGGTGAGCTGTTGATCAGCCACTTGTCTGTCGAGACCTGGAGTTCAGGAGAGGGGGTGGGACGAGGCCGGGGGCTTAGGTGACATCATGGATAATCACCACGACAGGCATTAGGAGAGAGCACCCCGGGAACAAACACAGTGGAATTTCTATTTAAACACTGAACAAAAATGGAAATTCAAGAGGGTAGTAGGGCGCATTGTATAGGATAGACGGCTCAATGGGTACCAAGACGGGAAAGTCATTCCCCTACGTGTTCAGAACAGGGGGCGGCTAAGTATAGGAAGCAAAAACTAGGGACCATGCAGTGAGAACGGGATGGCAGCAGAAGATGCTAATAAAGAATCCCACTGCTAAAATGAACCCAAGTGTGTACATCATTTCCCACTTCTCTAAGCACAGCCCCCTCGATGTCATCTCATCCAGATGGCCATCTATTTTAAAGCCGAGTCAACCCAGGCCTTTTAATGCACATTTCTATTATAATAGAGGCATTTTCTTACCACGAAGCAACCCAATCTGGGTAGCATTCATGCATCTTTTTAAAATAACAAGCTCTATTTTTCTCTTTAAAAATCTCCCATTTTTATTTTCCATCCTATTTTTTTCCTGTGTATTAATTCCTCTTCTGTTACCTGACTCCGTAAGCCAGTGGCACAGACACTTTTGCTTGTCAACTGATGGTTAGAATCCTTATATTCCAAATTATGTGTCATTGCTGTTCTCCCAGTTTCCTCTGAGTAAATTCTTTGAAAATTATTTCATCGTGTTATAATTTACCCTCTTTCTTGCCCATAATCTTTGCTCATGTATTTTAAAGCTTTTTGACTGGGAGTATTGAGAGGCTCATTTTAACACTGTCTACTCTCCATTCTTTGCTTAAGTGGATGCTAATCTCCTCACCTCAGAGTTATATTAATTCTCAGCAACATTTTGCTAGGTAGATATTACGCGGAATGTTTCTGATTATCCCTAATGACCCAGGTACATTTGGCCATGTAATATTCTTTCTATGGTTGCTGTGAGTCCATTGAATTGTATTTATTATGGACCTCTGTTATAACTTCATATATAAGTTTAACAGATTTATTTTTAGGTTCCTGGCTGGCTAGAACACTGATTGTAGGATGTTCTAAATATCTCATTTGAATTTCATATGCGCTTGTTCCCTCTAATGTGACTGCGGTGAGGGTGAAAGGCCGCCTTCAGTCCCCTGCTCTATAATTATCTTTTATATTCCCAATTGAACCTCTCAGTCTTCTTTCTTTAACCAAATATCCCCCCAAATGCGTTAACTTTTCTCCCTGGGATTTTTTTGCTTTGTGTGTTGGCCTCTTTCTAAACCTTTTCTATTTTATAATTATAAATTCAAACAGGACCCAGCGCTGAACAATCACAAAGATCGAGATAATTTACATGAAAGCATTTGGTAAATTCTAAAGTGCTTTTCAGATATAATGTAGGATTCTTATTGCCGTAATTTAGGGGGCAGATTTCCAGCTTAGCATGCAAAGTGCTCTATTCTTAGACATTTATTTCTTACAGAGGCATGTGCATACATCCAGAGATTTGAGAGACTTTTGGTAAAAACAGAAATGCACTGAAAGGGAAGATACCTTGTTGGTGTCGCTTTCTTGCGGTGTGACTTTAAGTGATTACAGCTCCGAGTTTTAATTTATTCATTTGTCAAAGAAGGGAGAAAAATATATGAACGTCAACAGAAGTTTGGAGATAGTTTTAGAAATAGACATGAAACGGGGTCATTAAAGAGGGAGAACTCTTGAACATGGACAACGGTATGGCGATTGCAGGGGAGAAGGGGTGTGGGGGGAGGTGGAAGAGGGCGATGGGAAAAAGAATAATAAATAAATAAACTGGGGGAAAAAAAGAAAAGAAAATGGCTCATTATAACAGAAAGAAGAAACACAACATAGTAGGGATGAAATGTAAATCTGAAACTAAGATCCAGACAGCTGAGGCAGAGGGAGAAACATAATTTACTTAGCTCTCATCCTCAAACAGAAGGAGGCACACAGGGTCCTCCATGGAATTAACATCCTCCTCGCCCCACTCCCCACAGAACCCAGGAATCTCATTCTGTAGGCAGAGTGATGGAGAGACACTCATAGATGGTATTTCTTTTATTTTAATTCTTTATTGTTTAAAGTATTACCTGAGTCTCCTTCCCTCCCCCACATTGACCTCTCCCCCGCCACTCCCTCCCCCAAGCACAAGGCCTCACCCCCCCTACTGTCTGTGTCCATTGGTTTTGCTCACATGCATGCATCCCAGTCCTTCAGTTGATCTCTTACCCCCTCACCCCCCGCCTTTCCTCATGGGTTGCATCGAACAGACTGTACAACCTAGATGATGTTTCTTAAGAAAAATGGTTCCAAGGAAGAACCGGGGTTGGTTTCCTGTTGACTGGCTTTACGTATTAATCAGAGCTCGTAATCGCTCATGACACTGTGAGCTAGGCCATACCATCTCTAGTTGGAAGAGGGGATAGATAAAGTTAGTGGGGGAGGAGTTAGCTATTTTTTTTTAAATGCATTTTATTAATTTTTTTACAGAGAGGAAGGGAGAGGGATAGAGAGCCAGAAACATCTATGAGAGAGAAACATCGATCAGCTGCCTCCTGCACACCTCCCACTGGGGATGTGCCCGCAACCAAGGTACATGCCCTTGACCGGAATCGAACCTGGGACCTTTCAGTCTGCAGGCCGACGCTCTATCCACTGCGCCAAACTGGTCAGGGCTATATATATATATATATTTTTTAAGGAAACAGGAAGGCAGGAATGAGGCCTGTTTCTGACTTGTCTGCTATGTTATGCCAGGGAGAGCTCACTGGATGCTCGGAAGCAGTGCTGTTAGGGGACGTGTCGGGCGAAAATGATGGCACTCTGTGGGGGTCAGCCTTAGCCTAGGAGACACATGAGAACATGGAGCGGAACCAAAGGGTCCTTTCCAACTCCACCTAATTTCCCAGCATCACTTTCTTTCTAGACATTTGGTAAGAACTGGAGAGAAGGTTCCCAGGCTCTGCTTGCCCTCAGGGACCCGCTACCCCACCTGCCTAGTTTCTGACGCCTTCCTAAGATTCTGCGTCTCTGGGAGGACAGATTGGACTAGGTCATTTTTCAACCGTGTGCCCCAGGACCTGAACAGCCGCGTCCACAAAAGCATACCATTTCATAATTGCTAAGAATAAAGAATGGTGCTCTTAGGATAATGTCTATTCATTGAAAAATTGGAGCTGAATGGATCCCCTGATGAGCAAAAAGTAAAGGAAATAGCCTATTTATTGTATATGTTGGATTGTAAAAACACTCTCTTCCCTTAATCTTTTTTTCCTCATGCCAAAAAAAAAAACACACAAAAAAACACACACACACACACAAAAAAAAAAACAGAATAAAAAAAATTCTCGAGTGGTAGTATCTTAGTTGCAATAGTTATTCCTAGTGTCAACGCTGTGCATATAAATAATCTGATCCGGTAAATTTCTCCCACAATTTCTAAAAATCGAAGCCGCAGAAGCAAAGTGTGCATTACATGAATGTCAACACAAATTAGGTTTTCCAGTGAATTCCTTTAGTTTAGGACGTGTCCCTGACCTCCTGAAAGCGCTCTTTGAACAAATCGTCACTGATTAGGAAACAGTTGTAACTTCCAGTGAAAAAGAAGAATAATTATTTATCCTGGAGACCATTCTACACGAGTGCTGATCTGTTTAACATCAGTTTACAAGCAATTAAATCCACCTCCAGTAGAAGGGTTAGTTCAACGCTCACATGAACCCATCAGATACTTCTCAAGAGTGTTCTTACATATAATTTTATTTGTATATTATTGACTTACATGGGTATAGTGTACTCAGTGAAACAGATACGAAGTTCACCTCGCCATCACTTAGAGAAAAATTTTCCATTGATTTTAAGTAAAAATGCTACCAGATGACCAAGTATTTTCTGTTGATAAACACGGCATTTTAATATTACATTTTAAAATGTTGGATTCAAGTGAATGGTTATGTAAAAAAAAAAAAGGATTACCGTTGCTATGAAAGGAATTCTCATGGCTTATAATGTGAAGCAACCCTTTAAGCTCAATGTTCTCTTTTGTTTTCGGCGGCTAGTTACGTTTGGACCATTTCAGAAACGATAAAATAGAGGTTCATTTTGTGTCTTACTTGATTTCCCAGAAACTGTTGACTAGAGACTGAATTATTTGGAACTAGTTTGGTATACGGCAGTAAGTAGCGAGATATTCTTGTGGGAACATGTTAAATCAGACCGTATTTCTTTGGTATCACTTCATATTTTACATGTGCAAGGCCAAATACGTTGAGTGCTCATCTCCTGATGTCTTGATAGTAAAAAGGAAATCCATTGCTAAATTGAACCTTTTCTGAAGAGAATTGGTATGCGTACAGGTTGTATTTTGTTCTTACCAACTCTGAATATGAACATATCTGTAAGTACATAATGGGAATTAATGGCGTGTAGCGCTAATGTTTTATTGGCTTGGAACTTTACTTCTCAGAACTGAATCGGACAAGTTCAAACAAATCCAAGCAAAAGTAAATCGCAGAGAGGCAAGACCTCTGAGCTAAGAAAATGCTTTAGCTCTGAATTTTGTAGCTTTCTTATTTCCTTCGCTCCGAGCTGGGATGTCACTTGGAGGATGCACGCAGGCATAGTGTTAAGGTGCCTTGTCAGCCTGGAGGTCTAGAGTAAATACAGGCAGTGCTTGGGGCAGACACAAGTACTCAGGGTATCCTACAACTAAAAATAAAATAAAATATATGTATATATTTTATCGATTTCAGAGAGGAAGGGAGAGGGAGAGAGAGATAGGAACATCAATGATGAGAGAGAATCACTGATCGGCTGCCTCCTGCACGTGCCCTACTAAGAATCGAGCCCGCAACCTGGGCATGTGCCCTGACCTGGAATCCAACTGTGACCTCCAGGCTAATAGGTCGATGCACAACCTCTGAGCCACACCGGCCAGGCTCAGAAGACTTTTATTAATGAGCTTATCACTGTGCAATCTCAGCACATCATTCATTTGCTTGCTTAGAAATTTTTTTATTTGTGTCTTCAGCATTCAGGGAAATATAAATTCCTTGGTGTTGTCTATAAAGTGATTTATGATTTGTCCCTGTTACTTCCCCGGCCTCATCTCCCTGATGTGTTTTACGCTAAAGGCTACAAGGGAGCCGTACTGCCCTAGAGTAAATGTTTGTCGGAGCTGAGCTTTTGAGGAAAAATTCTACTGTATCTACCTCGCAGCAAGTAGAAGTTATACGCTGTTGACAACTTGAGTTTGTAGTTTTTCTTATTGAATACCTTTTTTTTTAAAAAAAAATATTTTTTATTGATTTTTTACAGAGAGGAAGGAAGAGTGATAGATAGTCAGAAACATCGATGAGAGAGAAACATCGACCAGCTGCCTCCTGCACACCTCCCACTGGGGATGTGCCTGCAACCAAGTTACATGCCCTTGACCGGAATCGAGCCTGAACCTTTCAGTCCGCAGGCTGACGCTCTATCCACTGAGCCAAACCGGTTTTGGCACGAATACCTTTTTTTTTTTTTTAAGTAACCTAATGATTAAGAAGAGAATGTGCAATTAAAGAGGAAAATAGACTAGATACTGTGCTTTTTGTTATTTTGTGTGTTGTTGTGTTTTTTTTTTTAGAGTTAAATCATTAAAAAGGCAGAAAAAGGGAGTATGGTCCTGAGATATATTGGCCTTGTTGGACGGTCCTATGACTGGGAATAAAGCACGGATAAACTTAGTAGAGGGTCTCTAAAATCACAGCAGGAGTCAGAAAGTCGGCGTAAGGTACTCCCAATATCAAAGTCCAGACAATTTACATGAAGAATCATTTACATGTACGTGAAGGTTATGAGCATGCGTGTGGGTCTATAGGTGCACACACACACACACACACACACACACACACACACACTCCATGGGTGAATGTAGACACATACCCATATACACTCATTTTATGCTCATGCCAGCTTGTCCTCTCCTATAACATATCATCAAATGACATAGCTTCTTAATGATCAATCCTCGCCTATTTAGTTTCGTGGTTTTTGTGTGTTTTTTTTCTCCCAGGAACATACCATGTATTGTAACTATTTTGTGTAACCCCATAAATCTTTCAGGATGGTGGGATATATATATATACTAGAGGCCCGGTGCACAATATTCGTGCAAGAATAGGCCTTCCTTCCCCTGGCTTCACTCCCAGCCGCCCCGGAGCCCGCAAGTCCCTGGTCCTGGGCCGCCCAGAGCCGGCAAGTCCCTGTTCCCGGGCTGCCCAGAGCCAGCACCTCCTTGCTCCCAGGCCGCCTGGAGCCACAAGTCCTCGCTTCTGTCTGAAGCACCACTACAGTAGCTCCCTCCGCCGCCCCCCTTCCCCTCATAGCAGGCTTTACTCTGCTCAGCTCCACGCCTGCATATGCAAATTAACCTCCATCTTTGTTGGGTTAATTTGCATACTCACTCTGATTGGCTGTGGGTGTAGCGGAGTGATGGTTAATTTGCATGTTTCTCTTTTATTAGGTAAGATATGCGTCCATATATGTTGAAACCTAGGGATGGCTCATCAACCTTGACGGATTCCAATCAGGTCCCTATTACCAGGTGGTCGCTAGTTCCACGCAGCGATGGGTCGGAATCCTCCCAAGTTACCAGGAGGGAAGTTAGAAATATGTTTCAAGGCCTGTGGCTGGTGAGAAAGTGTTGTCTGGTTATTTGTGCTCTTGCATAATTAGATTATGAGACCGTGGTGAGCACAACGCCCTGCCCCGACAGGAATGCGGTGCCTTGGGCTTAGAGAGCCGAGGATTCTGTCAGCTGACTCCACAAGGTCGCTCAGTGAACCAGCCCTTGGTACATTTTTCGCATTTTTCTTGTAGAAACGAACCTTCTGTTCAGTGTGTTTGCTGTTATGCTCAGAAAGACAGAGAACAGGGGCCCTTTCAACCTGACAGGACAGGGATTCATACGCGTTTTCTGCGGCAGAATTTGACCTGAGAGTTGCTCTCATTGGGGGTGGGTCAGGATGAGAGCCTTAATTTCCTCTTTCCGTTACAGGTTACAGGGGGGACAAAAAGCACCTGACCATTGTGACCACACAAACCGTCTTAGGCCACTTTCGATGGCTTTCATTACATCCTTTACGTCCTCCTACTGCTTCTGTGACATTTCCTGTTAGATTCCTCCAACGAAATATGTACAAGAGAGAATTCCTGCTATTTCTCCCTTAACTTGTCCAGGTCTGTGAAAGATCAACCACTGTCCTTCCTTTTGGGCAAACTCCAAATAAGACTCATTCTTCATACCTGTTCTGTCACCCAAAACACAGTCAACACGTTCCATGCATTTCATCTGCTAAACGTCTTGCAAATCTGCCCACGCCTGTCCCTCTGTCACCACCTCGCTAAACTCTCACAACTCCTTTACAGCAGCCACTGTCTAACTGGTTTACCATGTTCTCGCTGGCTCCGTTCCAAGCCATTCATGTCATGGCAACCGAAGTGACCTTTATGAAATATAAATACCATGTGATACCACTTGCTTAATGTTCAAGAGTTCCATATGTCTTGGGATGTATACCAAACCCTTCAATCTGCTCTAAATTTCCTGCACGACCAGGATTCTCCTCCTCTTTTCACGCTCATCTCAGACTGTGGATTTCCTCTGCCCAGGAATCCTCTATTTCAGTGGTTCTCAACCTTCCCAATGCCGCGACCCTTTCATACGGTTCCTCATGTGGTGGGGACCCCCAACCATAACATTACTTTCGTGGCTATTTCATAACTGCAATGTTGCTACTGTCAATGAATCGTAATGTAAATATCTGTGTTTTCCGATGGTCTTAGGCGACCCCTGCTAGCGATTCCTTAGACCATCACCACGGTGAGCTTTGACCGTGTCCCCGTTAACAGAGAAAGAATGAAACTTTATTTCTTAAACGAGGTCCCACGGGAGACTTTCTTTCCATCCGGCAATGCTCCGTGTGGGATCCACATGTCAAACAGCGGCAGAGCTCAGGAGGGGATGTGTCCTGCTCTCTCCGGGCCCGTGTGGGCTGCTTCCAGGCTCCGCCCGGGCTCAGGATGGCTGCGGAGGGCCCGCGTTTATAAACTGTATCTCGCTACACGTGCTCAAAATGCGGGTTCATAGACACTCAGTGTAAGACCAAAGCATGATGAGTCGGGCATCAGGAATCTTACGCCCCTGTGGCTGGAATAGCCGATCATTCCAAAATGCTTACTTATGGGCTCCTAAGCAGTATGAAATGGAGATTAAGGGTGGAAATGGAACCCTTTTAAGATGCGGCATTTTATTTTTTATTTTATTATTATTTTTTTAAAATATATTTTATTGATTTTTTACAGAGAGGAAGGAAGAGGGATAGATAGTCAGAAACATCGATGAGAGAGAAACATCGATCAGCTGCCTCTTGCACACCTCCTACTGGGGATGTGCCCGCAACCAAGTTACATGCCCTTGACCGGAATCGAACCTGGGACCTTTCAGTCCGCAGGCTGATGCTCTATCCACTGAGCCAAACCGGTTTTGGCAAGATGCAGCATTTTAAAATGATGTCTTTTCATCTCCATTAAAAAAAAAAAGTAAGACTTCAGCCATAGCTGGTTTGGTTCAGTGGATAGAGCGTCAGCCTGCGGACTGAAGGGTCCCAGGTTCGATTCCGGTCAAGGGCATGTCCCTTGGTGGCGGGCACATCCCCAGTAGGGGGTGTGCAGGAGGCAGCTGATCAGTGTTTCTCTCTCATTGATGTTTCTAACTCTCTATCCCTCTTCCTTCCTCTCTGTAAAAAAATCAATAAAATATATTAAAAAAAAAAAAAGTAAGACTTCAGGGCCTGACAGTTCCACTGTTAGATTTCTTCAGGGGACAGTTCATCTAGGACAGTATAATCGAGGGCAGGGACCAGGTACAATGCTAGCCACACTGTTCAACAATGAAGCTAAACTGTGATTCTAACACACTCAGCAAGGCGCCCAGTATGAGCTCACGTCTTCATAATTCAGTTTGTAAAACCCTGATCCTCTGAGATACGCTGGCCAAACCGAGGGCTTTGGCAGATACGTTCGGTTAAACCTATAAAGATTCCACTCTCAGAGTTGCAATGAACACTAACTCGTTGAAAAGATTCGAGAAATCTCTGCGAAAGAAAATATGCTTAACCCAGAGTTGCCAAATGAATTCGACTGCAGAGCCTTGTGTCTGGTTAACATCTTTGGCCAAACTGGCTTTTCACCGAACGTATATTGAGACAGAGAACTATAGACCGGGATGCCTTTAAGAAGATGGATATGAAGATCCTACAGATCCTGCCAGCTAAAATCAAAAGTGCATTTTCATTAAAAACAAAACAAATAGCAAGCAGGCAAAAGAATACTTGCTAAATAGCAATTACCTCAAAGGTGGATAGGAGTGGGTTGATATTAATTTCTCATTTATATATTTATTATTTGTCTTTGTAATAAATACATATTTCTGTTTCTCTTTGGAATTGAAAATATTGGAACTATAACAAAATTACTACCAAGTAGGGCTTATCCACAGAGTGTAAGAATGGCTTATTATAGGTAAATGTATGCTAATAAAATACATTATTGCGCCCTAACCCGTTTAGCTCAGTGGATAGAGCGTTGGCCTGCGGACTGAAGGGTCCCAGGTTCAATTCCGGTCAAGGGCATGGACCTTGGTTGCGGGCACATCCCCAGTAGGGGGTGTGCAGGAGGCATCTGGTTGATGTTTCTCTCTCATCGATGTTTCTAACTCTCTCTCCCTCTCCCTTCCTCTCTGTAAAAAATCAATAAAATATTAAAAAAAAATACATTATTGCACTGGATTGCACGTGCACCCCTTAGGAATGACATACCCCAAAATGAAATAATTCTCCCTCCTCTCTACCAGCAAAATTGTCCTAATATTCGTGACCTCATGTCATTATTACTTCTTGCCTTTATCCCCTGACGTCTATAGGTCGTATTGGAAGATCAACCAATATTGGTTGAAAACCAAATAGAACGTGATACCTCTCGAGACCTGTATTTCTTCCTTACGACTCTATTTATATCGTCCACCTCTTATCCTCACGGATTGTACGAGACGGTTTGCTATTCCCAGGGACCTTTCTCTCTGTTTCTAAGTATCCGTGGGTGATGGTCAAGGTCAGAGTGCGCCCTGAAGAACGTGCCGGGCTCCTTGGCATCCTGTCCTCTGCGCTGCAGAGCTGAAATGCGTGTCCCCGCTGCTGTAGGGAGGTTTGCCAAAGTACCAGGCTGTCCAGCCCCTAAAGGTTGTTTTTTGAATTCTGTGACCGTGATCTTTTTTTTTTTTTAAAAAAATATATTTTATTGATTGTTTACAGAGAGGAAGGGAGAGGGATAGAGAGCTAGAAACATCGATGAGAGAGAAACATCCATCAGCTGCCTCCTGCACACCCCCCACTGGGGATGTGCCCGCAACCAAGGTACATGCCCTTGACCGGAATCGAACCCGGGACCTTTCAGTCCGCAGGCTGACGCTCTATCCACTGAGCCAAACCGGTTTTCGGCTGTGACCGTGATCTTTAAAACAATACCCGTGGTCACGACGGGTATGGTTAGGTTGAGGCGGCAATGGCTTTGTGAATTAGTTTCGGAAGTGCACTGGGCGTTCAATATCGTGAGCATCAACCACAATTATGCACCAAAAACAAAGCAAAACACGTCAGTCTGTGCGTGGCAGGAATTCCCTGCTTCCCCAGAATGCACAGAAGATCTGAAAAAGTAGACATATTTAGTTGTGATAGAGCAAAACCCCCCTTAAGTTACATAAAATTGAATTCCTGTTTAAACTGATGTATACGTGTATGCGAAAAAGTAATACACAGAGAGGAAATTCTATGGGGATCCCTCTCCTCATATTAGTATTTTAACCTTTCAATCTTAAACTATTACTATGGAATGATACACTTCATAGTTGCCGTGAGCTACATAAACCATAAAGATATGCATGTGTGATACTCATATTGGCAGTCTTTTATGTAATTAGCATGGGCGTTGTTTCATTCTAGCAATCTCAGCGATAAGCAGCTCTTTGAAAAAAACAAGTCGCTGACTTGCTATTGACATGTGGGCCTGGAAATAGAACCTGGCCGAGAACGAGCTGTCAGTTCCCGTAAATGACGAGCATGAACCCTGAAAAGGTCACTCTGGTCAGCATGTCGGGTCTCTGTAAACAGCTGAAGCTGTGAGTTCACGTTGCACGTTGCCCAAGCCCTCCGTGCCTGCCCGTCTTCCCACCTCCAGGCCCCCGGAGAGGCAGGATTGAGGACAGAATGGACGAGATTACGGCCACCCACCTACCCGTGGCTCGTTTCCGGCTGTTACAGTCTGTTAGTGAGCCCGCAGCCACCAGGGATCCCAATGCAGTGTTTTCTCTGCTGTTCTTTCTCCCAAGTCCCCGCGTCTGCTGTCAGGTTGAAAACAAAGGCTTTGTCATCTTTTTTTTTTTTTTTTTTTAAATATATTTTATTGATTTTTTACAGAGAGGAAAGGGAGAGGATAGAGAGCTAGAAACATCGATGAGAGAGATACATCGATCAGCTGCCTCCTGCACACCCCCCACTAGGGATGTGCCCGCAACCAAGGTCCATGCCCTTGACCGGAATCGAACCCGGGACCCTTCAGTCCGCAGGCCGACGCTCTCTCCACTGAGCCAAACCGGTTCCGGCTGTAATCTTTTTTTAATGTAACATTTGTGTGTCGGTATTTGATCCTTAGATTTGCCAAATTGGTTTGTGGCTTCCATATTTATTTGTTTATTTGTTTATTTATTTATTTATTTACTTATGTATTTATGCATGCATGCAGGGGCTGGACTATAAAGAACAAAATTGCCGCCGAATTCAACGGAGTGTTATTACGTGCCAGCATTTTACTGAGCATTAGTGCATGGTAACCAAATGGAGAAGTTAATATTACATTTAATTTTCAGTTGAGAAGCAGGAAGTTTGACAAGCTTAAGGAATTGACCTAAGTTAGCATTAATCAGGGCGTGAGTTAAATGCATGGTTATTAGTAGCAGTATTATAAAGGGGAAGGCAAAATCATATAGACTGGAGTGCACATTCAGTACAATGCTTGGCCCTAATAAACCATCAGGAAATGTAATTGTATGAATAAATAGGACTTACTTTTATGATATTACGTTGCTCATTATGACATATTTAAGTAAAAAATTTTAACACCTATTGGTTTTAAATCAAACATTTTTTTTCTTATTTGAAATTTGCAGGTATTTTTACAATAGAGGGATTACAGGAAAATTATATTTACTTCCACGTTTCATTTCAAAGTCAACCACAATGAATCTGGGTAACTTTTATGCCTATTAACTAAACAAAGTGTTAAATAGAGCATGGTGAGATACTGGCTTATTTTTTTCTTTCTTAAATTGCAGTAGATGATATTAATTTCAATTGGAATTTCTGCCATGCCTGGGATTATAGGATAATCAACAAAAATATTGTTGTAATTAGATATACACTAAAACCAAGTATTTTAAGTAAGCTTTTAAAAAAAATATGTTATTGCCCAGTCACAAAACAATATTAAATCCCATTAGCATAAGATTTAAAGGTAAGAGAGTGTTTACTAATATCCACCAGCTATGATTATATATTCTTAAATTCTACATGACTAAGTTCTTCAGCTACTTTCACTTCAGGATATAATTTAAATCGTTTAACTTGGTGTTTGACTGAAAAATGTGTTTCTGTTTAAGACAACACAAAATAGGATATTTTGATTATGAATGTGCTCCTGTATCCGAGTCTTTCTGGGATTTAGTTTATCAGAAAATCTGTGCACATCATTACAATCACTTCTGGGTACAAATACAAAGTAGTAATTAACTGCAATTCATCAATTATGGTCAGGAAGAAGAGTCAGTTTTCACTTAATAATGACCCCAGGACATCTGGGGATGGAGGAAGATAGCAATCTATATTAAAAATGGATAACGATCATGGAATAGCTTCAGACTTTATATGGCATGTGGTCGCGTCCGCAGTTCTAGGAAAAATAGCGCATACACAAGTGAATAATGTTTATGCATGATGCAAATCAAGGGCGTTTCATTGCTACAACTGCCTTAGCCTCAAGAATTATGTGATAGAGTAGCAATAAACTGTGAATCTACCTATCCTGAAGATATCCCTTTTTTTTTTTTTTTTTTTTAAGGCTGCTGATTTGTATTGCTGAGTTGTTCTACAAAGACATTTTTTTTGGGTCTGTTTTTAAAAAATATATATTTGTATTGATTTCAGAGAGGAAGGAAGAGGGAGAGAGAGATAGAAACATCAGTGATGAGAGAGAATTATAGATCGGCTGCCTCCTGCACGCCCCACACTGGGGAATCAAGCCTGCAACCCGGGCCTGTGCCCTTGACCGGGAATCCAACCGTGATCTCCTGGTTCCTAGGCTGATGCTCAACCACTGAGCCGCGCCGGCCGGGCCTGAAGATATACATTTTCCTTCAAACTAATAGCATATCTGGTTAAGGTAGAAAAAAAAACAAACGTAAAAATTGTATTTTCTTAAGAAGGTACAATATGAGATCTCAGCCATTCAGGGCTTCTGTGAAGTGGGCTCCGGCTTTCCAATGAACGATGGTCAGAGACCATGGGCCCAATGCCACGTTTTCACGTTCACGCGCGTCTGTGTCCTCAGCATCTGTGGGATCCAGCATCTGGAGCGGATAGGGAAGAAGCTCAACCTCTTTGACTCCCTGTACTTCTGCATCGTGACCTTTTCGACCGTGGGCTTTGGGGATGTCACCCCCGAAACCTGGTCCTCCAAGCTCTTCGTCGTGGCGATGATCTGCGTGGCCCTGGTGGTCCTACCCATACAGGTAAATGTCACCATGAGGGACGTTACAGAAGTGTGTGAAGTCTTAGACAATCAAGTCTGCCATGTTGAGTAAAAACTGTACAGTTGTTTATTAATCTAATACAGTGGTCAGCAAACTCATTAGTCAACAGAGCCAAATATCAACAGGACAACGATTGAAATTTCTTTGGAGAGCCAAATTTTTTAAACTTAAACTTCTTCTAACACCACTTCTTCAAAATAGACTCGCCCAGGCCGTGGTGTTTTGTGGAAGAGCCACAATCAAGGAGCCAAAGAGCCGCATGTGGCTCGAGAGCCACAGTTTGTTGACCACTGATCTAATATATTGATGCATGCTCTTCTTAGCTGTAGCCAATTAGCTCAAACGGGCTCAGAATAGCCTTTTTGACATTAAATTAGAAACTCAGGGTCTTCCCTGCTTCATGCACAACGCAGAGCTCACATCTCATTTCAGTTCTTCAAGATGTTTCTTTGATGTACAGGGCATTTACCTGCACTAATGACAGGATCGTAGGATGACAACAGTTTTTAATCAGAGAATGAGAGATCAAGAAAACAAAGTTGTGAAGGGTTGGTTTCTCTTGATTCTCGAAATCATCTAAAAGCCAAACATCATAAGGAATAAAAATTGATTACATATGTAGAGGCCCCCCCCCCCCCAAATGTAGACACACTTTGAATAATTATTCATTCCAATGGGTTAGATCTGAAAAAAAAAAAAAAACACACACACAAAACATCTATTGAGCTATCTGCTGTTAAAGTGTGTATACATTTCTGGGGGACTCCCTAAATTTGGCAACTAAAATAAGACCTGAAGAGACTATTTAACTATTATGCAGCATTTTGAGGACCGGATAAGGTTCTTGCAAAGGGACAGAGATTTATAAAAGGAGACGTCAGATAAATAGATACAACTCTTACTCTCTCCTACAATGAGCTTTGGGTGGGCGGGTTAGAAACAGGAAATAGGAAATAGGAAATACACATGGAACTTGTACATTCCATTACAAAGCTTGGCCACAGTGTCTCTAAATATACTTTAGGTAGGTCCAGAAATGATCTTCCTACTCCTCTCCAATCATGCTTGCCTTCCTTCCTGAAGTCCCTCCCAACACCCTCCACTTCCCCTACATGCCAGCTACTATCCGACTGTGGCCTCCTGTGTTGGGTGGTTAGGGTATCTCATGGCATGAGATATGGGGTGAATTTGACAGAGAATGTGGAGGAAATGCCAATAGAACTTTTCGCTTTGACTTAGCCCATGACAGACATATCATGGCTTCACGTTCTATTGGACATAAACCAGAGGCACTCACCTGCTTTGGCCCTGTCGCCATGAGCCACCTCGGTAGCAATCGTAGGACAAGTGTGCTATGGAAGGGAACACATAATTTGGGTCTGGATGAGTTCCATCTAAGAAACTGAGGACACCTCGCCAACAATGGGGGGGCTGCACGATTTTTTCCTTTCACGTCCCGTGTTTTTCCTTCCCATGTGAACACTGCGTTCCAGTTTGAACAGCTGGCCTACTTGTGGATGGAGAGACAAAAGTCGGGTGGGAACTACAGTCGGCACAGAGCTCAAACGGAAAAGCATGTTGTCCTGTGTGTCAGCTCACTGAAGATCGACTTACTGATGGACTTTTTAAACGAATTCTACGCCCACCCAAGACTACAGGTACATTTCAGTTCTATTATGCGTGAGGCTGGATCAGCCGTGGGCAAACTACGGCCCGCGGGCCGGATCCGGCCCGTTCGGCTGTTCTATCCGGCCCGCGGAGCCGAAAGAGCGGAGGGTTCTCTTGCTCTCCCCTCCGCTCCTTTACTTTGAATTGATATTCGTTCACACAAACACTCCATCCATGCTTTTGTTCCGGCCCTCCGGTCCAGTTTAAGAACCCATGGTGGCCCTCGAGTCAAAAAGTTTGCCCACCCCTGGGCTGTATCCTACCTACCAACAGATTGTCAACGTCAATCACCGGCTGGTGCATCCTGCCTTCCGGAGGACTTGTTTTAGGCACTCAGATTTAGAAAGTGTAAAGGAAGAACTACAAATATAACCAGGCACACAGAAAAAAAATGTGGAAGGAATACATGATATTTTAGTTTGCTTCTGCATCTACACTAAAAGACAGATGGGATTTTGTTAGAGCTACAAGGAAAGGTTTTTGTCGAACTAGCATGATTGATATTTTTCTTCCTTGGATAATGCATAAGTGGTATTTTTATGGAACAGTGAAATTGAGCACAAAGTATAATAAAACAATGAACAAATCATTTCAATGCCATCTGCTCACTTGAACCTGTCAGTTTTATCAAGTGTCAATGACGGAAATATGGAAAACGGGAAGTTCTGATTTTTCTTTTGTTTCCTGGAGCGTAACTAGGTCCTATTCATCGTAGCAATAAGTGACCAAAAATCAGACAATAACTCGTTCAATTAAGAACATGAAATCAGAAAAACCTCTTCCTTTGTCTATGCAAATAAAATGCTCAGATACTTACTTCTACTTGGCACAGTACTGGGCCAATGTCAAGTTCAGTAATCTTTGCTGCTTAAATATTTAGTTCTATCTAAACAGCAAAGAACTACCTGAATGTCTTGTTTCCCTTCAATAAATCTGTGTCAAAGGTTGGACTGTTCTGAGATCCAAATAGTACTGAGTAGATCTAATTACCTAATAAATTAATTTGATTTTTTTTGGAGAAACTCCCTGTTTGTTTGTTTTTTTTATTTTCATATTAAATAATTTCAGGTTTGCTCATTATAACCTATAAAGAAAATCTATTTGGGGGAAAATTCTGATCCCTGGTAATTTATTGATATTATCCTAATATCAATATGGAGAATTCTTAAAACTTTAAAAAATGTTACTAGGTATATTTTAGAGCAGGGGTCCTCAAACTTTTTAAACAGGGGGCCAGTTCACTGTCCCTCAGACTGTTGGAGGGCCGGACTATAGGTAAAAAAAAAAACTATGAACAAATTCCTATGCGCACTGCGGGCCCGGGACACGTCAGCTGCTAAGCAGGACAGGCAGTGGCACCCGGCGGGCCGGATAAATGTCCTCGGCGGGCCGCATGTGGCCCGCGGGCCGTAGTTTGAGGACCCCTATTTTAGAGCGATAAAATGATGACTGTTTCCCAGAGAATTGTAATCCCTACAGATCAGTTGTTTTAAACCATTTCATCATGAATAGTACCTTTATGTTTTCTTCAAAGGACTACTATTTTGAAATATTTTGATCTCAAACTCGTTAATTTCTTTGTCAGTATTTTCAATATTTTTACAAATCTTTATCCATTCAACTATCAGAAATTTTTCAATATTATCAGTTCACAACAGTACCAAACGATAAAAATCACCAT
This sequence comes from Plecotus auritus, assembly GCF_963455305.1. Lineage (NCBI taxonomy): Eukaryota > Metazoa > Chordata > Mammalia > Chiroptera > Vespertilionidae > Plecotus > Plecotus auritus. The sequence goes on from NC_137780.1 coordinate 2,299,624, forward strand.
CACAGTTTTTACCCTAAAAGTAAATATTTGAAGTCTGAATGGACACGTATGCACTTTTGCCTGCGTAAATGAAATGTATTATTTTAGAATTAGCCTAAACCAGAAAACTTCAGAGGCCGGAAATGTGTGCTGAGTATAAGCACCTTCTCTTCCTGGTACTAGTAAGATGGAAAGAGATCAGGATGAATGCGTTGATTTAGGAGACTTATCCATCTGAGCTCTGTTTATTTTAGTCTTGTGTGATCTGGCACATGCCCTGGTGTTAAGATGCAAGCTTTCCTTTATGAGCTAGCACTCATTCCTACTTGGTCGTCTTTCGGGGTGCTCTTAGACATTCGGTGTGCCTGTGCTGTATGACCAAGGGCCTTTTTGCTTCTACCCCATCGCCCTCGTCCTTCTGACCAGGATTATTACGTGGTGATTCTATGCCCCACGGAAATGGACGTGCAAGTCCGGAGGGTGCTGCAGATCCCCATGTGGTCGCAGAGAGTCATCTACCTTCAAGGCTCCGCCCTGAAAGACCAGGATCTGCTGAGAGCGAAGTAGGTAGCCCTCCCGGCCTCCCTCCCTATCATTGTCCACCTGCGCGGCTTCATAGTTCTCTCCCCCAGTTTTTAGCCATGTTCAGTGTTGCAAGAGAAGTTTGAGTATTTTGGAAGACAGAGTTTTGCCTCAGTCCCGCCGCTGGCCAAATGCAAAGCTAAAAAAATACAAGATTAATGAATGTGTTTGCTCCTGTTTCTCGGGGCGAAGATGGTCAGCAGACTTATCAACGTGATAACAAAATGACGTGGAGCGAAACCAGGTTATTCAAGGACATGCTGTATATGAAAAAATATATAATTACTCGAGGCCCAATGCATGAATTCGTGCGAGAGTAGGCCTTCGTGGCCCCAGCTGCCTCATGCCCCAACCGTCCCCCCAACCCCGCCCACTGGTCATTCTAGAAGGTTGTTCCGCCATCCGGTCTAATTAGCATATTAGCTTTTTATTATATAGGATTACAGAGAAATAAAATGCAACTTTTCCTTTTACGTCTCTCATTATACACTGTTGAGTTACAGAGCCAATTCCACAGTTACTTTATTCACCGTCAAATACAGTCATGATCTTGAAACCCAGGGGTTTCACTGAGGGATGCTCAGAGTGTTTTCATTGAGTTGGTGTGCATTGGCGAAAACATCGGCATTCTACTTTTCAGACGATAAGTAAGTGGCTATTTCGGTGTGTGGTCATTTCGCTTTTCTGTCTGCTTCCAAGGATGGACGACGCGGAGGCCTGCTTCATTCTGAGCAGCCGCTGTGAGGTGGACAGGACGTCCTCGGTAAGTCTCTAAAATCTCGGCCAGTCATTCTTTCTTTTCACCTTAGAAGATTTTTTAAAAATCTGATTATTTTAAATCCTAGTGACATCACAATTTCCCTAAAAATAAAAAAAAAGCCAATATCTCAAAACTATCTTTACTATAATGTAAGTTTAGTTGGAGCATTACCAGTGTCAACAAAAGTGTTTTTGCTTTTGTTCGTACTAATACTTGTTTTGTTTTTTTTTTGTTGATCAGACTGAAATGCATCATATATTTGCGAACTAGACCATTTTTGCACTACCTATTCCTAGTGATCAATCTTTTATGCTGCTTCCCACCCCACCCCCCAAAACTTTCCAAGTCAGCTGTATATTACAGGTATCTGTTACCATTCATGACATCTTTTTGATAACTAGTTATTGGACATTTGCTAATTACACTAACTATTCTATCCTATGTTGATCTATTTATTAACATATTCAGCTAAAGTTTACACATCTTGATTCATTTAACTTCAAATATACATGAGGTTCATTGATATAATTCTTTTTTAAATATTTTTTTTTATTGATGTCAGAGAGGAAGGGGGAGAGAGAGAGAAAGAGAAACATCAATGTTGAGAGAGAATCATCGATCGGCTGCGTCCTGCATGCCTCCCCACTGGGGACCGAGCCCACAACTTGGGCATGTGCCCTTGACCGGAATTGAACCTGGGACCCTTCAGTCCGCAGGCCGACGCTCTATCCACTGAGCCAAACCTGCTAGGGCTGATAAAATTCTTTGTATCTTTCTTAGACCTGAGCATTCAGCAACTCTCCACTAGACAGCGCCCCAGTGGTCCCATTCACCCCCAGATTAAAGTCCTTTGTCATCTCAACCACAGCCTCGCTGATTTTTGCACCCTTTGCCTACAAGGTTGTGAAGGCTACGATGTCACTGGATGACAGGACTTTTTCAGCTCCGTCACCACCTGATGGGACCGCCACTGTATATGTGGGAATGAATGGCTCATGGGCACGTGACTGTACTATACGTTCCCCGACGTATTTCATGCCATTGCCGTTTTGATCTTTTCAGGACCACCAGACGATCTTGAGAGCGTGGGCTGTAAAAGACTTTGCTCCCAACTGCCCTTTGTATGTCCAGATACTGAAGCCCGAGAATAAATTCCACATCAAATTCGCCGGTAAGTTGAGTCTCCGAGGAGACCCTTTGAGTGTTCTCAGGCTCCCGTGCTGATGGTGGCGGTGATGTCCGTGGAGGTAGTGGCACCCTATGATGTTGGTGTCTCTACAGGACGGGAGGGTGTCCTTTCGTCAGCGTCTGCTTTACAAGAGAATGTGTTCACTTTAAACGGTGACAAGATCGTGTGTTGGGGCGAGGCTTTCCTTGGTTACCTAATTTGGTGATTTTAGCAACTGAGGTTTCTGGATACTTATTATGCCTGAGTAGATGAGCAGTGATGGTTTGTGCTTCCTATAGACACAGGCTCCACATGTTATATCTGTTCATTTATACTTACATTTACACAGAGATAGATGGTGCCTGACTACAGGTTTACTTCATACCCACATAAATTTACCATTTAATTTGGGGGTAGATTTCGCAAACAGTTCTGGAGAGAGACACATGAGTTTTTTAGAGAAAGACACATGAGTTTTGTTTTTTTTTAAGACTTTTTTTATTGATATTTTACAGAGAGGAAGGGAGAGGGATAGAGAGTTAGAAACATCGATGAGAGAGAAACACCGATCAGCTGCCTCCTGCACACCCCCTACTGGGGATGTGCCCGCAACCAAGGTACGAGCCCTTGACCGGAATCGAACCTGGGACCTTTCAGTCCGCAGGCTGACGCTCTATCCACTGAGCCAAACCGGTTTCGCCGACACATGAGTTTTTTATGGAGTCACTGTTTTTACAATAATTATTCTCATGAGATTATATTTTGTTATAACTTAAATAGTGAAATGGTATTTTATCTTTGTCTTCAGTGCTTCTGTAGGAACTAATTTTGATCAAGGCGATAATATACATTTTTTCCTTTTTCATTCTTATGTTATTATTTATTCATTATTTTGTTATTTTCTTTTTTAAAATTTAGTGAACTTATCGGGGTGACATTGGTTAATAAAAATCATATAGGTTTCAGGGATACAGTTCTCTAACACATTATCTGTATATTGTGTGTTCACCACCCAAAGTCAAGTCTCCTTCCATCACCATTTATCTCCCCTTTACCCTCTCCTCCCCCCGCCCCCCCCACCCTGCCCTCTTCCTTTTGGTAATCACCAGTCAGTTGTCTGTCTATGAGGTTTGTTTGTTTGTTTTTGATTAATCCCTTCACCTTTTCCCCCAGCGCCCCAAGCCTCTAACCCAGGCGTCCTCAAACTACGGCCTGCGGGCCACATGCGGCCCGCCGAGGACGTTGATCCGGCCCGCCGGGGGCCGCTGCCTGTCCTGCTTAGCAGCCGACGCGTCCCGGGCCCGCAGTGCGCCTAGGAATTTGTTCATAGTTTTTTTTTTTTTAAACTATAGTCCGGCCCTCCCACGGTCTGAGGGACAGTGAACTGGCCCCCTGTTTAAAAAGTTTGAGGACCCCTGCTCTAACCTCTGACAGCCATCAGTCTGTTCTCTGTATCCATGAGTCTGTATAACTTGTTGGTTTTATATTATACTAGAGGCCCAGTGCACGAAATTCGTGCATGGGTAGGGTCCCTAGACCTGGCCGGCAATCAGGGCTGATCAGGTTCCCCACCTCCTTCCCTCGCTCCCTCAGCGCCCACCGCTGCCACTGGTCTCCCGTGTTGCCCCCTGGTGGCCAGCGCACGTCATAGCGAGCGATCGAACTCTTTAGGGGACAGTTTGCATATTAGCCTTTTATTATAGAAAGGATTCCACCTGGATCGTCTAAAGCTTCAAAGCCATTAAAATGTAAATCATGTTGACCGTGGCAGCAAAACGCATTTCCTTCAGCGGCTCACGTACCTTACGATGCTTACCATGTATACGATCTCAATGAAAAATTATAAACACTTTTAAACGCGCATAAGAAAGCCACGGAATTATTGCTATCGGGTCTGCTCTGTCCTTTATCTTTGAGCTTTGTGACGAATGGCATCATTTTTTCTAAAAATGAACAGCGTGCAGCTTCAACCAACGGCTCTCGGCTTTGGCTGCGTTTTAGTCTCTTGGGAAGATTTTTTTTTTTAAAAGTACTAATTCAGGAGACTCTTGATTTAAATGGTTAGAGTTGGCGCCAGGGTTTCTTTTAAGCCTGTTTCCTAAATTGAAAATTAAAAAAATAATAGCATCTCCTTTGTAGAAGATTTTGTAAGATTAGAGTAATCCATCTATTTCCTGTTACACATGCAATTAGCATTCAGGAGACCTTTGCAACTAAGCGGCTGTGTGTCATTATTATTATTTGGCCAAGGGGATATTTTTGCAAATTTTTCATCATGCTGCAGATGACTGGCTGTGAGAAGATTTTTAGGGAGGCAGTAGTGAGGTAGCACTAAAAATGAAGATCTCATTCTGAGCGCCACCAGTGGGGATTTAGCTGGGCAGACCAGTATTCTGAGACCCCCTTTCTTGGTCCTGCTAAATGGCCATACTATATATATATGGATGCCTCTAGTTCAGCCGTGGGCAAACTACGGCCCGCGGGCCGGATCCGGCCCGTTCGGCTGTTCTATCCGGCCCGCGGAGCCGAAAGAGCGGAGCGTTCTCTTGCTCTCCCCTCCGCTCCTTTACTTTGAATTTATATTAGTTCACACAAACACTCCATCCATGCTTTTGTTCCGGCCCTCCGGTCCAGTTGAAGAACCCATGGTGGCCCTCGAGTCAAAAAGTTTGCCCACCCCTGCAGTTCATCGGTTGGGATTAGCAGAAAGGATGAAACAAATGATGTCTGACACATGCTCCGTGTTCACTAAGTGGATATGGAATCCATTGCGATTTTTAAAATGTTACAACTGAAAATCAGAACGGACTAGAGTTTTCCCTCCTCTCTCTGCAACCCGTTGATCTACCCGCTCACAACAGAGAGCTCAAAATCGTCCCTGAAATCGTTCACTCCTGCAGACGGGAAATGGCAGGGATCCTTTGCATTGTTTCTCTTGCACATTGTCCTTTAGCCGTTATTTTTGACAAACTCATGGAAATGACTGGAATGTTTAAAAATTCTGTCCCCAGTAGTGTAGCTCAGCATTTCCTGCTTATGGCATCTGCTGGGATTTCTTCTCAGCTGTATTCTTTCGTGGCTGAGATGAGGTGATCTCAGAGGGGCTTTCTATATTATAAGAAGGGGAAAGCGTGCTGGTTTCCTTCAGATGCCACCAGGGCAGGTTAGGGTGACGTGTGAGACTCTTTTAATGAAAAGCCTCGAGGGAACTTAGCAAAAGGAACTGTGCTCTCCAGTTAGCCAGCTGGATCTAGAAGAAGTTCGCTGTCTGCCTCCTACTCGGGTAAAATTACCCAAAAATCAGTGGTAGATGAATCTATATTTTGTGAGTAAATTAATTGCTAAATTTAGGATAGCAGTCTCTTCTCACCACCCCCTCCCCAAGTAAAGCGTGGTGTCATCTGTGAGTATTCAATTATCTTTTTATCGACAAATTTTCTTTCCACTACTGTGTCCTGTGAAAAGCTCCCATTTCATTTGAACTGATGTACGCAGATGTTAAAATCAAATTGGTACATGTGCCCCTACAAGCAGGAAGAAAGAATGTAAAAAACAAGTAGCAAAGGAGTGTACATTTTTCACGCATTTTATTTCCCATGCTTTGATTCTAGTATTTCATAGGCAACAGAATGTGAATCAGAGTTCATGAATGAAGGGAAGAATAGTAGAGTGTTGACTGAATGTGATATTTCCGATTTCTTGACTAAAACATGCCCGGAAGAATGAATCATTATTGTAGAATAGTAGGAGTTAGTTTGGGAAATGAAAAAAAAAAAAATAATCAGTTGCAATAAAGTAAAAAGGAGAGGCAGAAGTAAATACTTTTTAACATTAATCACTGGCCATAGTGTATAAAGATTTTTCTGAGAGTGAGTAGTCATCGTTACCATTATAAAAACAGTATTGTCTAAAACCCACATACATGTACACACGGGTGTGCACACACACACACATATCCTGGAGAAATGATTGCTGAAAAATGAAGATCTTGCCTCAGGTTAGCCACCATCTATTTTGTACTCTAACACCACACATTCTTTTTTTTTTTTTTTAATATTTTATTGATTTTATACAGAGAGGAAGGGAGGAGGGATAGAGAGTTAGAAACATCGATGAGAGAGAAACATCGATCAGCTGCCTCCTGCACACCCCCTACTGGGGATGTGCCCGCAACCAAGTTACATGCCCTTGACTGGAATCGAACCTGGGACCCTTGAGTCCGCAGGCCAACGCTCTATCCACTGAGCCAAACCAGTTAGGGCTAACACCACACATTCTAATGCCTTGCTATTTCCTGCCCAAGAAAGAGAGTGGAAAAATATTTCCAAGTGACATAAATATTGGAAGTGATCTTGGCTGTTTCTAAATAACATATGTGTGTGCAAGGCTTGCCTTTCACCAGATGGTGAGGTGTGAGCTTTTCCTGCTGAATGATTTCTTCATTTCCCACAGAACACCCACATAGACATGTCAAACTCCATCCTCACAATTAATTCTCACTTAACATGTTAATATAACAAGAAGTGCCACTGGTGCCAAGTTCATATTTAAGTCATCAAGCTCTTCTGTGGCCCAACCGGCGTGGCTCAGGGGTTGAACATCGATCTAGGAACCAGGAGGTCACGGTTCGATTCCCGGTCAAGGGCACATGCCCGGGATGTGGGCTCCATCCCCAGTGTGGGGCGTGCAGGAGGCAGCTGATCCATGATTCTCTCTCATCATGGATGTTTCTCTCTCTCTCTCCCTCTCCCTTCCTCTCTGAAATCAATAATATATATATATTAAAAATAATAAATCATCAAGCTATCCTTATAATAAATTATAGGGACTGAAATGGAAGACTCAGCACTAGCTACCTCCTGTCTCCCTCTTGAGAACGTTAGCTCATCAGCTTCCAATAAGGAATGAGTTCAAGGCAATTTCAGAAGTGGGAGCTCTGTCCACATATGTCCATAAACATGCCAAGCTTCTCCTACCTCTCTGATTTAATTTTTTTAAAACACTTGTACACTTTCTTCACCTTTCAACGAACACATTCTTAATTATTCTTCAAATCTGCGCTGAAGCATCACCTCCTCCCTGGCGAGGCTTTTCCTGATGCCCGCAGGCCGGAAAGGCACCCTCCGCTCGCTTCTACAGGGCCTGCGTTATTTCCCGAGAACGTCCATGGCAGGTGCTCGCCCTGCTGAGCCTTCTCCCCACCTTTCAAAGGCCCCTCCGAGTCAGGGACTCAAACCATTTTCATGCAGCTACATGCTTTTCGCGTGTGATTGACAAATAACAACATTGATTTCAAGGTCAAGCTCTGGCTGCCTTCCTTCCAAACTCCCTCACTAAGCGGTGGGCGTTTGGGGAACACGGTCCCTGTGTATTTCCAGTCATCCGTTCGAGGTCGTGACGGAACTGTGTGTCCGACTGGTAGCCAGTGGTGACCTTGAAAGAGGCTTCCGGCGGGGAAACCCAGTGGCGTGTCACTCACTTTCATGCGCTTGGTTCATCAGCTTTGGCATTTTGTAGAGTTCTTCGTAGACAGTTAGAATCTAAATTAATAATGGATTTGGGGTCGTTATTTCTGGACATCTGATTTCTTATCTGCAAGGTGTTTAACACGATATATGTCATTGAGGTTAAATTATACATACATATATATATATATGTGTATATAAATATATATATATACACACACATACATATAGCCATAAATATATGTAAATACATATAGTGAAGTTTAAGAATATTTATATATACATATACATATACATATACATATACATATACATATACACATATACATATACATATACATGCATCATTTAACATAAAAGGAAAAATATTGCTTGGTATTATGATGATGTTACTATTAAGATGATTCGATAACTATATCATTAACTCTCAGAATATTAATACCTATCATGAACTACTAAGGAAAGAACACTTTAGGTTAGAACCTAATAAAAACAGACTTCTGAGGGAAATTATTTTCCATAAAAGATTAAGACTGCTGTTTTTCTGAGATGTATAAAAGGAGATAAATGATATTAAAACTGTTGCTCTAGAATTCAGGGAAAAAAACACCCCTTTGGAGCATTTAATTAGTTGGACACATTTAAAAACATTACCGCATTAAAATAGTATAAGGACCGAAGTGATCTGAAACCCAGAAAATTGCTTCGTATCCTCAGTGCTATAAATCTGTCTTGGGCATGTTGCCCGCCTCGAACTGGGTTGGATTCTCTGTATTTAATAAGCGTCCCTCCGGTTAGATCTTGTGAGACTAAATGACTTAGCAAGGCTTTCTGCAGCCTATTCTTAGCCACTCCGTGGATGCAAAGCTCACAGCCTGAGACCAGGCCAGCGTCTCTGATGGGTGGGCAGGTCCACGCACGCGTGCCCGCGCAGACACCACACGTTCCCCCTTTGGGCATTGCATGGATGGAAGCCACAGGCTCGCTCTGACACGCGACTGTTAGGGACGATCTGTTTTCCTCTCAGGAAAAGAAGCCGTTTGGTAGACAGCAGCCCACTCAGGCTCATCCACAGCGTCTGATCAGCAAAGAGTATCTGAGGGGTTTCATGACACCAATGGTTCAGCCGGTCTCTGTCACCGAGCTTTCCCCCACGAAACAAAAACAGAAACGATCCGTTTTAAAAACTGGCCCTGCTTTGCGCTGCTGTTTCAAGATTTTTTTTGATTTTTCTGTAAATCAATGCCCAGGACAGGGCTGGTTTGGTGCACCTTCCACTGCTGTTCGCTGCCTTCCGAGGGCCGTTACCTAGCAACTGCATGGCAGAAGCTTCCAGTGCTTTCAATCACCCAGGAGCTCAGAAAACGCTGTGAGGCCGACTTAAAAATAAAAAAATAAAAAAATCTGACTTTCTAGAATGTAATGAACAATTTTATTTTCCATAAAGCTGAAGGGACTTGGACAAGACGTGACTCCTATCTACCTATAAGCGTGCATTCTTAATGGTAATTGCTTATCTTAAAAGCTGTTAAATGAAAAATAATAAAAATGACAATGACAATAAAAAGGAAACCAAGGATCTCACGCAATCCTACTGTTTTAAAAGCCCTCCCTCTCATTCCTGCATGACAATATAGACGTGGGCCGAGCAGTATCACCGTCCCCCCCAAGGTGGCCTCACCCTCCAAGTGCCCCCAAGTCTAGCCCTTCCTGTATTTTTTATCGTTGAATTTCGATAGCCACTTGGACTCTTTCGTCTTTTGAGTTTATGACTTTAGGTCCTGAGGTCAAAGTACAATGCAAAATTAAATGTATTTCAGCATTCATTGTTACTGATTGGTATTGTAGCTGTTTGGTACAAAATCTGTTCCTTGTATGTTATGCAAATATTGCCAACACCTCTTAATTTTTTCTTTTTAATCCTCACCTGAGGATGTTTTCCCGCTGATTTTTAGAGAGAGTGGAAGGGAGGGGGGAAGGACAGAGAGAGAAACATCGATGTAAGAGAGACCCATGGATTGACTGCCTCCCACTGAGGTTCGTGCCCTTGACTGGAATCGAACCTGAGACTCTTCAGTCTGTGGGCCGACACTCTACCCACTGAGCCAGACCACCCAGGGCCCGACACCTCTTTCAATAATTACTTTCCCAGCCTTTATGCCGTGTGACTATGGCTTTGCTTGGTCGATACTGTTTTCAATCAGCGCTATTTTATTTCACAGAGTTGAGTTGTCAGAACTAAGGGAGACTTTGAACAGCCTCTGGTTTATTGTCCAGGCTAACCCTCTAACCTACAGATGAGGCAGGGGAAAATGAAATACTTTGCCAAAGGCTTTAACAACAATTATCTTGTTAAAGACAGAGCTGGGGTTAGACACCTCCCCTTCCCTCTCAATCACTAACTCATAGTCTAGTACTCTTTCTTTAAAAAAATTCATTTTTCACTTACGGTTTACTAACTCATAGTCTAGTACTCTCTTCTTAAAAATATTTTATTTTTCACTTACGGTTTACTAACTCATAGTCTAGTACTCTCTTTTTATTTATTTTTTATTTTTTTAAATATATTTTATTGATTTTTTACAGAGAGGAAGGGAGAGGGAGAGAGAGTTAGAAACATCGATGAGAGAGAAACATCGATCAGCTGCCTCCTGCACACCTCCTACTGGGGATGTGCCCGCAACCAAGGTACATGCCCTTGATCGGAATAGAACCTGGGACCCTTGAGTCCGCAGGCCGACGCTCTCCACTGAGCCAAACCAGTTAGGGCGTAGTCTCTTTTTAAAAATATTTTATTTTTCACTTACGGTTTACATTCAACATTATTTTGTATTAGTTTCCAGGTAATACAGCACAGTAGTTAGACAATCATATACTTTACAAAGTGGGCCCCCTGATATTTCCAGTACCCACCTAGAACACACACAGTTATCACAATATTATTGACTCTGTTCCCTATGCTGTAGTACTTTCTCTTAAGAAACATTTTTCCTGGGAATAAAATTACACAGGTAAAAAAAAAAAAATCTTGAAAACGTGTGTTTTTTTTAATGGAAACTTTTGTAATTTAATTCATTGTTTTATTTTTCATATTATTTTAAAATATTACCACCCCAAGGTAAATTATTCTAATTTACCTATTTTATTTCAAACAGATCATGTTGTTTGTGAAGAAGAGTTTAAATACGCCATGTTAGCTTTAAACTGTATATGCCCAGCAACATCTACACTTATCACACTACTGGTTCATACCTCTAGAGGGCAGTAAGTATGTTTTTTCTTTAAGATAATGCATTTTAAATTATATTAAAAAATAAGTGCAGTTATGTGATTTAGAAATATAGCAAGCCAAGGTATACAGCTAGATATGTACCTATATTGTATTTGTGTGTTATCTTCGTCTGATAGAGAGACAGATGGATAGATAGGCAGACAATTATAGACCCATGAAGGGGTCCAGGACATACAGGAAATGGACAGTGATTGGCTGCCTCTTCTAACGAATCTTGAGATAATCTGTTTCATCCTAAATCCTAAGTGTCTACATCATTTGTTACACCTAGGATTAGGGCATGGTTTCTCATTGCGAGATGAATACTTAACAAATAAAACATTAAAGAACAAGATGATGACAATCACTAGTGTAAAAGCTTAAAGCCATTTTTTTCTACGTGAGGTAAGTTTTTAGTCTTGAAGCTATCTTTACACAATTGACCTCTAAATAAAAATATTCAATTAGAATAGAATGACGACGAAGTAGTAGAGAAGATTAGCTAACACAGGGTAAAAGAAATCACTTTTTGTATGCATTTCCAGGCAGATGGGAAGACGTTGTGTTGGAACACGCTGTTCTCATTTACTTGGATAGAGTTTCGTAAAACACAGAGACTGTTTTTGACTTGGGTGATCAAGAAATATGTACTCGGGGGATACAGTCACCACTCTGACTTAAGGAGACAAATGTCCCCCGGCATTTCATACCATCTCATAGTCTTTATTTGGTATTTTAGGCCAAAATTTGATTTTCTAAGTAAATCTCACTATGGTCTCTTGTGGTTATGATGCTTGAAATTAAGTTAATTGATAGCTATTTAAGTGAAGTGCGCATTAAAACAAATCAAGGAAAAGGAAAATTCTTTCTTGGGACATAATACTAGATGGTCTGAATTAAGTGAAAAATAGTACATGCCCTGGCGGTATTCTTAAGCAAGTTTTACTCTTTTCTTGTATCAGGTATCTGCTCTAGTGAGACAATAGGAGTTTCCCAGAAACAATTTTATTAAAGTTTGGAACGGAAATATTTTTCTCCTGTACATGTACAAGCCTTTCATCTACTGATGGAAAGGATGGAACAGGGCCGTGAATGAAATGGTTTTTTGTTGACGAAAGTACTCAGCAGTGTGAAGAAATAAAATAAAATACTGGAAAGTACTTCAACACCAATTTAGTGAACATTCATGGAATGTTCTCATCACATGGATTCATTGTTTTGCCGTACCATCTTTGTCACAGAATCATAGGACTTCCAAGCAAATATCTAGACCAGCTTCACTGTTTTGCAAACAATACAACGAGAGCCATCGATGCTAACACACATTGTTATTCTGAGACTGGTTAAACTACCTTGTCTTACCCGTAAATATTTATTGTCACACAATATGGTCTGGTAAACAAATTGCACCTGACACTAAGTTCAAAAAGAATCCTAGTAACCCTTAAAATAGGACTTCCCATTACACCCTAATGAATTTCACCTTATTAAAATAATATTGAAGACATTATTATCACGTAACTAAGGATTTCCCATGATTAAGATTGACCTGCAAAATCTTAAAATACATCAATAATTTAAAAAAACCCACTTTATTTCACAACTAAGTGTCACAGAAATGCTATAGTTGACCAGAATAACTTGCTTTATAGAAGTTTTATTGAGATAGACTTCACACATTCTACAATTCACCCATTTTAGGTCTACAATCTAGTGTTTTTTTTAGTAGTCCTAGACCTGGGCAGCCACCACCACTGTCTAACTCTTGAATAATTTCATCACCGTGTAAAGAAGCCCTCTACGTTTTGGCAGCCTCTACATTTTCTCCCAGCTCTTACTCATTTACTTTGTCTCTGTAGACTTTCCTATTTTAGACACTGCATATTGCATACAGATGGAATAATATAGTGTGTGTGTGTGTGTGTGTGTGTGTGTGTGTGTTTCGTCCAGCTTCTTTCACTTGGCATAATTTTTTCAAGGTATGTTAACATTGTAATATTGTACTAATTGTTCCTTTTTATGACTACACTAGAGGTCCAGTGCATGCACTGGAGGGGGGATCCCTCAGCCCGGCCTGCCCCCTCTCACAGTCCGGGAGCCCTCAGGGGCGGGAGGCGACCAGGCAATCAGGGGAAGGTGACGCCCCCATCACACCTCTGCTGCTGCCACTGCTGGCAGTGGGTGGCTGGGTGGCTGGGGGGCTGGGCTTGTTACCTGTGCCTCGGGCTGGCCCTGAGTGGCTGGGGGGCTGAGGGGACTGGGGGACTCCAGAGGCAGGTGCACAGGGCGGGCCCACCTGCTGCCCCAGCGGGGCTTAGGGGACTGGGCGCCACCACCATCTTGTGGCTGTGGGAACCCCCATCTTTGAGGGCGTGGCAGTCAATTAGCATATTCCCTCCTTACTGGCGGTGGGCACTGCCATCTTTGTGAGGGTGTGATGGTTAATTAGCATATTCCCTCTTTATTAGATAGGATAATATTCCATTATATGACTAGGTCTCCTTTTATTTTTTTATCCATCAGAGGATGGATGTTTGGGTTGTTTCTAGCCTTGTAAATAAGGCTGCTCTTAACCTTCATGTAAAAATTTTTATGTGGACATATGCTTTCATTTCTTTTGGGTCTATCTTAGGAGTGGAATTGATGGGACATGTGGTAACGCGGTTTAGTCTTTTTTTAGGAATTGCCAGAATTTTCCCCAAAGGGATTGTAACATTATGTATCCTCACCAGCAGTGTAGAAAGGTTTCAAGCTCTTCACACCCTCAGGAACACTTGTTATTATCCAACTTTTTTTATCACAACCATCCCAGTGGATGAAATGCAGTGTCCCCCTGAGCTTTTGATTTATGTTTCACTGATGGCTAATGACACTGAGCATCTTGTCATGTGTTTCTTGGCCATCTGTATATCTTGTTTGTAGGAAAACCTATTTAAGGCCTTGGGTCATTTTTTAATGGGGTTATTTGTCTTGAATTATTGAGTGTAATAGTGTTAATCTGCTTTTTATGTATTTTAAAGACAAGTACCTTATCAGATATATCCCATCAGTTGAATAGAAATAGTCAACCCAACAGAAAAGCACTTAATTCAACATGTTTAATGTATTTATTAAGAATATTGCTTGACTAAAGTAATTTATATCAAGTCTTCTGTATTTTGCTTCAATTGAAGATATAGTTGAGATTTATTTATTAAGAGAATATGTTTGAAATTTTGCCCTTGAGCTTCAGTAGAAATTAGAAAGCTCCAAGGTTGATTTAATAAGAGAACTGGCAAGCTGAATTAAATACTTCAATGGGAGAAAATGTTGACAACTCTACAAAATGCGTTATGCAAGGATTATCAAACTTTTAATTGAAAACAAAGCTTACAACAATACTCAAATGTCTCCATTAAAAAGGAGAGAGAATAATATTATTAAAACTTATCCTCTAATAAATGGACTTTGAGTAAAAATAGTTGAGAGTCACAAGCAATTGTGTACTCTATTAGTTGATACAATGTGAAAAAAAAAAAAGGAAGCTAAGATTTTAGGATCCAAACACGCATAGAAATAAATATAATACAAAACCTAAAATGGTGCAATTAAAAATACATTTTTAAAATAAAGTGCGATGCAGATTGTAGGTATTTCAAGAAAATTGTAAGTGTGAGTTCTGAGACAACTGAGATGGATAAAGCAATCAGGAGCTGGAGAGCAAAGGGTCAGCTATTTTAGAGATACATCTGTCCCAGGCCAGAGGAATAATGGAACTCCTGATTCAGAGCTAGAATTAGACTTACCCACTCAGCCACCATCATCCTTTCCTTACTTCTCTTTTTCTAGCCAGTGGAAATGTGGACACAGATGGAAACCCCCAGTTAAGGATGAATTGCCCACCTCTGGATTTTTATGTAAGAGGGATAGTAATGTTAAAAAAATTGTATCTTGTATGTTGGAGTCTCTACAACAACTTAGCCGGTACCCTGGCTACTACAAGCTCCAAGGCTGGTTAACATTTCCTTTTCCTATTATTAACATACTAGAGGCCCGATGCATGAAGATTCGTGCAAGAATGGGCCTTCCTTCCCCTGGCTGCCGGCACCGCCTTCGCTCCGGCCGGAGCTGCCTTTCCACCTTCCCACACTGCCCAGAGGCCTGGAGCAGCTGGGGCGGTGCGGAATGCCCCCAGGTGCTGGGCGCTTGCGTATGGAAATTAACCCGCCATCTTTGTTGGGTTAATTTGCATACTCACTCCTGATTGGCTGGTGGGCGTCATGAAGGTATGGTCAATTTGAATCTTACTCTTTTATTAGTGTAGATTCATTCTAGTTCTAGTTGGTCTATAAATCATAAAGTAACTCTGAGCTGATTTCAAGTAACTGTGCTCCTGTGACGTGTTGAGACGTTACCCTGTATGTTAGCACTTGACCAGTTTTCCCTTCACTTACTTTATTGCATGTGCCTGTGCTCCATGCTCTTGGCAGTGGTCTCTCTTGTTGCTAATTAAATTAGCATTTGATTTATTGGGCAATCTTGTTAGAAAGATGAACATAAGTTTATTGTTTGGACACAAATTACTGTAGGATGGTGAACATGGGCCATGATTTTTGGGCAAGGCGATGTCTAACTATCAGGCCAGTTAATAGACATGAAACTGTCCCATCTTGATGACATTTCATCCTTAGAAAAATTTAATTTTATTTTTCTTTCAGTTAGTCTCATATTTTTTCCATTAGTCCCATCTGAGAGGTGATATTTTTGGTCACAGTGATAATTAATGGGGGGGGCGGGAAAGAGAATTGATAAGAAAAATATTGCCAAGGTACAATTTATAGAACTTGACCACTGATTGGATATGAATGGGGAAAAGAGGGGGAAAAAAACAAACCAATATCTTCACCCTGAGTGTGGACAGTAGGGAATTAAGTATAAAACACGTGGTTTGGCAGAAAAGGGAGTGTGGCCGTGGAAATACCTGCTTTCTAATGCAAATGTAAGTGAAGGTGGCCTTGTTGCTATTCTCAGCTCCTGGGGACCAATGAGAGCATCCAGGTCACCATGGAGGTCACAGGACATATACTGGGATTTAGAAGAAATGACAACTTAACACGTTTCCCTGGGAAAGTATTACTTTTAGGAAACAGAGGGAAGAAAAGGAAAGCACGCACAGGGCAGCACAATGGGATGTAAAGGTGTAAGGGTTTGTAAGGAGACCTGGGGAGCTAACAAGACAGACGACGGCTTGAGGTTGAAGGAACCGGAGCAGACAGTTAGTAGGTCACTGGTCCCCAGGGAGTTCAGAGAAGACAAGTTTGGACAATTGGAGGCTTTCTCCTTTGGAGGAAGGATGAACAAAAGCAGAGACGCCCGGAAAATGAACCGGGGTGGAGACTACCACCTCCTTAGGTTTGTCCACAGAGATAAGAATAGCCCTGGCCGGTCTGGCTCAGTGGATAGAGCATCAGCCTGTGAACTGAAGGGTCCTGGGTTTGATTCCCTTCAAGGGCACATGCCCGAGTTGTGGGCTCGATCCCCAGTAGGGGGCGTGCAGGAGGCAGCCGATCATGACTCTCTCTCATCATTGATGTTTCTTTCTCTCTCTCCCTCTCCCTTCCTCTCTGACACCAATAAAAATATATATATATAAAAAAAAAATAGTGAACGCTCTATTGGACCAAAATGTCAAGGAAAGCTTTCCCTGTGTATGTTTTCAGGTGTGAGAGCTTAGCAGGGGTGGGCAAACTTTTTGACTCGAGGGCCACCATGGGTTCTTAAACTGGACCGGAGGGCTGGAACAAAAGCATGGATGGAGTGTTTGTGTGAACTAATATAAATTCAAAGTAAAGGAGCGGAGGGGAGAGCAAGAGAACCGGATAGAACAGCCGGATCCGGCCCGCGGGCCGTAGTTTGCCCAAGACTGGCTTAGGGGATGGGCTCTAGAGACTTACAACATTGCTGTAAATTACCCCCTTTGCAACCCATTTCTTTCCACGGAATACACAACCCCTCCCCCCCTTCACTCACTGCATTTTCCATCTCTTTCTCTTTACTGGCACTTACTCTGCACATTAAACTTTAAAAACAAACAAAAAAATAAATAGATAAATACAGACAGGCACACGTGAAAGCTACATCAAGTCTTGTCCGTTGTTGTCAAAGCCATCGGTGTCTTTAAAACACAGACGAATACCTCCACTCCTGGGCTGTTTCCTTCGCTTGGGAAATGCTTTCATGTAGAGGTGTTCTCTCTTTTCCGCGTCCAGCACGGAAAAGGAACGGGTCGGATTCTGAGTGGAGGAGCCGGGGATTAAGAAATAAAAGGAAGAAAGAGACCAGATAGAAAGATAGAAACAAAGCTGGGAGCCAGGTGGGACACCATCCTCTCTGATGGAGAGGCAGGGACCCCGGAGTCCACGCAGCACATTTATTTTATACCCCCAAATGCCAGGAAGTATCACCAAAACTTAGGATCCAAGGAGCTTATCTGCATTCTTGAGTAGGCCCTAGTATTCCTGGTGCTTGTCTGGATTTACATATCAAAGCCCGCTCCCCAGCACCTGGACGAAGGTAAAAAGTCAGTACTGATAATGCCCCCCACCTTCTTGGGGAGGGCGTAACCGAGACCCGGCTCTGCCAGTCGCCTAGGGCTCAGCTGACAACCATTTAAAGAAATGCCCATGTGACTTCCCAGGTGGCCCTGGACACTTCCATTCTCAAACCAAAAGCTCAGTGTTCGGGAAATGCTGGGAGGGTCTTGTTTAACGCTCTCTCATGAGACTGTGCGCACTTGAACGGAAGTGACATCTAGGCTTTCTGAGATCACTGTTTCTCCAGAGGTTAACAGGTTTGTGAAATCTCCAACCCCCGCAGAAACATAGTCACAATGGGGTGTAATTCATCTGCGTGTGTGTGCTGGGGAGACGCTGGATCGGTTGTCTCCTGCCATTGCTGCATTTGTGCTCCAGGGCAGAATTCAGGGTGCTTTCAGAGGGGCAGTATTTCTCCAGAAAAATAAAATGCCATTCTCAAGTAAGATTGGGAGATGCTAGTTAAACATGACATTTTTAATGGCTTGGGGTTACTTTCCTTTTCCTGTTTTGTTTACCTTTTTAGTTGAACTAGTTTCAGACTTAGAGAAAAGTTACAAAAAAAAACACACCAAAAAACCCCCCAAAACAACCAAAACAAAACAAAACAAAAAATATCCTTCCCATATAAATGCCCGAATGTTCACATCTTATTTACATAATCGCAGCATACTGATCCAAATGAGGAACTGATATTGAGTCAATGATGGGCCTTATTAGAATTTTATCTGTTTTCTCATTCATTTCTAGTCCAGGATTCTCCCAAGGTCTTTCCTCTGGTGTCTCTTTCTGTGTCTAAATTCCTCCTGGGAAGCTGGTCAGATTAGATGAGGGCTCCCCGCAAGCACTTCATGTAACGGAATCACCCTTGAAGGGCCCTGTCTCCAGATGCAGTCACCTCTGAGGTCCTGGCGGTTAAGACTGCAACCTAGGAATTTGGGGGTGGGGGTAGGGGATGGGCCCTGCCTGTAACAGCTGTGGAGGGTGGGGACACCAGGTTTTACGGGGTCACATCTACGAGTTTTTATTGTTCCCACTGTGCCGATAGTTCTACGGATCCACAGAAGCCTGCTTCTTTGATCATGGAGAATAGAAAAGATGGGTTGTCCCTCTACTCGTGGTCATCCTGTCTCCATTTCTCCCACCCCACAAGACAAAATACGCCTTCAACGCTGGAGGCCTCAATGGGGGTAGTCACGAGAAATGGAAAAATATACCTCTGGAAGTTACTCTTATTATCATTATTTCTTTTAAAAGATGTTTTTATTGATTTCAGAGAGAGGAAGGGAGAGAGAGAGAAACATCAGTGATGAGAGAAAATCATCCATCAGCTGCCTCCTGCACGCCCCACCCTGGGGATGGAGCCCACCACCCGGGCGTGCGCCCTGTCCAGGAATTGAACCGTGACCTCCTGGTTCCTAGGTCAACGCTCAACCCCTGAGCCACGCCGGCCGGGCTGATAATTTCTTTTTTATATAAGCTAGCAGGCGCTGGAGGTCTGCATAGAAGCCGTTTTATTAGGTGCAGCCGCAATCCCTCTGGTCTACCTAGGAAATGCTCTTCTAAGCACACCTGGTAGTGAACAACGGGAACAGCACCCTGGCTTTTGAGAATGCCCTGAGAAACCCGATGCCACTCTAGTCTGGCCGCCCCTCTGCTTGGAAAGCCCCTACCAGCTCACCCTTCCTCACCAAAGGAGACTCAGAGGATGCTTTCACGGACGGCCCCTGTGCTCTCCTGCTAATCTGCTCTTCTGTCCTGCCCTCCCCTGATTCTCTCACGGACACAGCCTGTTCTTCAAATAACCAGATCCCCAAGAGACTTGGTGGCTTCTGCCTCCTACATCTTTTTATAAAGTCATTCCCTCTGCCTTGAATTCCTTCCTTCTGCCTCCTTCGAGGAGGCTGCTAAATCCACAATTCCATCTCCTCTCGGATATTTTTAACCCCCGGTTTCCTGTGATCCCCCCTCTGTGAATCCACACGGGGTGTGATTCTCTGCCAGAGCCTCTAGCACGGTCCTTTGGTGAGTTTATTTCTTCCGACTGAGTCGGCGGTAGCTTCAGCCAAGGTGGAGAACACCTCTTCCTCATTCTTACACCTTCTAGAATGTTCTCCACAGCCCGGGTGCTCAGGGAAAGTGATGTAAATAAAGGACCTAGAAGATGCGCCAAGTGGTTGGTGGGGGCTCCTGGTTCAAAGCCCTGCGTGAGCAACGTGCTTTCCACCCGCTGACCCTGCTCAGAGAGAAATGAGGACTAAGGACATAAAATCCATGCGCTTTTATCAGCGGAAAAGAAGGGAAAGGAAGCCCTGGCCGGTGTGGCTCAGTTGATACAGCACTGGCCTGCGGACCAAAGGGTCTCGGGTTCGATGCCCGTCAGGGACACGTACCTCGTTTGCAGGCTCCTCCTCAGCCTGGGCCCTGGTCAGGGCGCGTGCAGGAGGCAACCCATGGATGTGTCTGTGTCACACTGATGGCTCTGTCTTTCCCCTCTGTCTCCCACTGTCTCTAAAAATCCATGGAAAAACATCCTGTAGTGAGGATTAACCAATAAATAAGTAAATAAATAAAAGGGAAGTGAAAGGGAGATTTTAAGGAATGAATGAGGAAGATGGGAAGTGGATACAGGAATGTTTTCTGATGAAACCCCTGCCCTAGGGTATGTGCAGGTGCAGGGGCAGGGGCACCATGAAACGTGCCAACCTCAGCGAGGCTCTGAGTGCAGCATTTCTAGAAAGAGAGGTCCCGTTTTCACTGAATTCTAAACACAGAACAGCAAGTTCCCCCTGCAGCACCCGCCACAGCACCACTGCCCTGCAATCAGGCTTAACCATTAACCGCTGGGAAAGGCCAGGTGAATGCGCAGGCAATGTCTGAGCTCCTTGCACGCAGATAGCTGGGGGTCGGGGTCCAGCCCTCTGTAACCTGGTACTGGGAGGCTCCAGACGGAAGAGGCTGGTTCCTCTGGCTCGGCATGAGGGATAACCCCCCGCTTACCAAACCCTGGTCACAGACCAACGGGGTCTCCGGCCACTGGCTGCCGACCAGGGGGAAGGAGGCCGATGCCTGGCTCACCCTGGGTGTGTTTGGGGCCCACAGGGAGATGGGTGCTCTGCGCACTGGTGCCCACACTCACTGCCCCTCTGGGTGTGTATGTGTGTGCTTGCGTTGCAGAGAGGGCCAGCAGTCGCCCGAGCAGTGGCAGAAGACCTACGGCAGGTGCTCGGGGAACGAGGTGTACCACATCACTTTGGAAGAGAGCGCGTTTTTCGCCGAGTACGAAGGGAAGAGTTTTACGTATGCCTCCTTCCACGCACACAAAAAGTATGTTCCTCCTGCTTCCGGAGTGGAAGTAACATACACGGAGTGGCCAGATGATGATGATCTCTGAACGCTTAAAAATCGGGCCACTCAGTGTCTATACTATGTAATAAAAGGCTATTAAGCAAATTGTCCCCTCGACCAGGAGTTCGACCAGCAGGCAGGCCGGCCAACCGCCCATGTCCCCTCCCCCTGGCGAGGCTGGCCGGACCCCACCCATGCACAAATTCATGCACTGGGCCTGCAATATATATATATATATATATATACTGAGTGGCCAGATTATTATGCATTCAGAGATCATAACAATCTGGCCACTCAGTGTATGACTGTGTCAGACCTTTAGGACATAAGCTTCTACAATATTTGCGACTCTCGGGTCGCAAATATTCCCCTGATTATTTTTTTTTTGGGGGGAGGGGGCTGTAATTCCCCTCTGCCTTAGCAGCGTTGACGTATTTTCCTACAGAGGCAAACATAAGGGAACAAAACGGGGGCCCTTGCTGAGTTACAATTCCGAAAACTCTTCCATTTTCTTTTTCCTGTCAAGGTTTGGTGTCTGCTTGATTGGCGTCAGGAGGGAAGATAACAAAAACATTCTACTGAACCCAGGTCCCCGGTACATCATGAACGCCACGGATGTATGTTTTTACATCAACATCACCAAGGAAGAGAACTCGGCGTTTAAAAACCAAGACCAGCAGAAAAAGAGCAACTTCTCCCGGTCCTTCTATCACGGGCCTTCCAGGCTACCTGTGCACAGCATCATCGCCAGCATGGGTAAGTCTGGGTAAACGTGGACATGACATTCGTTTCTTTCTGTGTAAGAGAATAATAGATACACTTCATTTTCTACTGAAGTCTCCAAGTCAAATTTACAACATACTTGTGTCTATTACAAAACTGAACTGGGTGTAATTAAATATACAGAACACAAATGGTCAGCTGTTGAGTTGGTAAAACAGTAAACGAACTCAAAGCTGCCAACAATTGCTTTATATTTCTGCTTAGGATATAAGCGCCTGACACCTCTCTGTTGCCTTGGTAAGGTTTCCACCCAGGAATCCAAGGCTACTTGAAATATTCTTGTTCTTCTTAAAGCTCCCTTTGAAGTGAAAGGACAAACAAGATGTCCTGGTTAAACCGATTACCTTTGACTTCACCTTGGCCAGTAAAGGACGGCTACGTCCTAACGGTGGCAAATGCCCTGACGGCTCTCACGTTTCGTTGCGGTAGGCACGGTGGCCATCGACTTGCAAGACACGAGCTGTCCGTCGGCCAGTGGCCCTACTCTGACGCTTCCCACGGAGGGAATCAGAGAAGTCCGGAGACCCAGCATCGCCCCTGTCCTGGAGGTTGCGGATGCAGCAACCCTCCAAACATGTGACCTTCTCAGTGACCAATCCGAAGATGAGACTGCACCGGATGACAAAGTGTCCTCAAACTTAGAGTATGCAGGGGTTCTCTAAGATTGACTGGGATTGGTGCTTGCCACGGGAACTAATGTGCATGCCTACCTACTGGACATCTTTTTTTTTTTTTTAAATATATTTTATTGATATTTTACAGAGAGGAAGGGAGAGGGATAGAGAGCTAGAAACATCGATGAGAGAGAAACATCGATCAGCTGCCTCCTGCACACCTCCCACTGGGGATGTGCCCGCAACCAAGGTACATGCCCTTGACCGGAATCGAACCCGGGACCCTTCAGTCCACAGGCCGACGCTCTATCCACTGAGCCAAACCGGTTTCGGCAACTGGACATCTTGAAGCAGTCCTACAGATTGCCCCCCAAACAGCCTTCCCACTGGGCAGTATCTCTCTTGACTATAAAGAATTTGAGACCCTGGAATTTCTGACTGCAACACGTAGGGTGGGCCAAAAGTAGGAAACACAGAGTTTACCCTTGTATCATTATTGATTAGTTATTGTATTATTTGCTATATGAACAACTGTAAACCTACTTTTGCCCCACCCTGTGTATTTCAGGGTTCAGTTTTCTCGAATGGATCCTTTATCCTTAAAGGAAAAAGTACCTAAGCCAGTATTTCCATGATGTAAGCTTAGCATTTTTGGTAATCGTTGGTTTTAAACTGAGGATTGGCAAACTCTTTTTGAAGAGAACCAGCTAGTAAAAATGGTGAATTTTACTTTCTTAACTGCACTAAGTTATCCAAATTACCCAATGAATATATTTTACACTTTATGGACCACATGGTCTTTGCAGCAACTACTCAAGTCTACATTTGAAGCACGAAAGTTCTCAGAGACAATGCATGACTTGGTTGGCTGTGTTCTTAAAAAAAAAAAATAACTTACAGATACTGAAATTTGAATTTCACATAATTTTCATGTGACATGTAATCTTCTTCTTCTTTTGATTTCTTCTCCGACTATTTAAAAACTAGAGGCCCGGTGAATGAAATTCGTGCAAGAGTAGGCCTTCCTTCCCCCGGCTGCCCTCTGGCACCCGGGACCCGGGCTTCCCTCGCAGCCCCAGCTTCGTCCAGAAGGTCGTCCGGAAGGACCTCCGGTCTAATTAGCATATTAACACTTTTATTATTATAAATGTAAAAACCACTTTTAATTCACAAAACCGGGCAGGTGTTGGGCCATATTTGGTACACGGACCCTAGTCTGCCTCCCTGGTTCTAATCTATTTCCTTATCAAACTGTAGTTGCAACATAAACTCACTGTATCTCACTCTATCAACATAGAGGATTGTAGCTGTAGCTTAATAGCCCAGCTTTGCATGTGCTATTCTGGGTGATTCAGTATTTCTTTTCTTTTTTCTTTTTTTAAAAAAAATATATTTTATTGATTTTTTTTTACAGAGAGGAAGGGAGAGGGATAGAGAGTCAGAAACATCGATGAGAGAGAGACATCGATCAGCTGCCTCCTGCACACTCCCTTACTGGGGATGTGCCTGCAACCAAGGTACATGCCCTTGACTGGAATCAAACCTGGGCCCCTTGAGTCCACAGGCCGACGCTCTATCCACTGAGCCAAACCAGTTAGGGCTGATTCAGTATTTCCTACTGCATTACAGGTACGCTAAAGGCTACCCCCCCTACTCTCCATACATAGGAAGTTCACCCACGTTTTGCCATCTCCTTCACGAAAAAGTGCCGTTTTGCTGCTTAAGGCTAGACAAGGTAAGCCCCTGTCACTGCTTTTCTGCCAAGTTAAGTCATCTATTTCCTAATGACATACATGCAAATCATCTTGTGCAGTCTACATAGAAAATAATTTGCACAGAGTAAAGTGGGTTCGAAGAGTATGATCTTTTCGAATGTAAATGTAGTACAGAAAATGGTGAATTTTACTTTCTTAACTGCACTAAGTTCTCCAAATTACCCAATGAATCTGTCAGTCATATATATATATATTGATTTCAGAGAGGAAGGGAGAAAGGGAGAGAGAGAGAAACATCAATGATGAGAGAGAATCATGGATCAGCTGCCTCCTGTATGCTCCCTACTGGAGATTGAGCCCACAACCCGGGCATGTGCCCTGACCAGGAATAGAACTGTGACCTCCTGGTTCATAGGTCAGTGCTCAACCTCTGAGCCACGCCGGCCAGTCCGTCAGTCATGTTTTGTTCTTTTAAATATATTTTATTGATTTTTTACAAAGAGGAAGGGAGAGCGATAGAGAGTTAGAAACATCGATGAGAGAGAAACATCGATTCAGCTGCCTACTGGGGATGTGCCTGCAACCAAGGTACATGCCCTTGACCGGAATCGAACCTGGGACCCTTCAGTCCGCAGGCCGACGCTCTATCCACTGAGCCAAACCGGTTAGGGCTGTCAGTCATGTTTTTAAAGAGCAAAACAGGTTTCTGAATCTTGAACCTGTGAACTCTCCATATCCAACAACAAAATCCCTTCAGGTATTCCGTGCTAGGGGTCCATGGTTCTATAATTATAATATTACTATACTTGTGGAGATGAAAGTCATGGGTAGATGATTTTTTCCAGCTTCACTGAAGTATGGTCAACAAGTAAAAATTGTGTATGTCTGCAGTATATAATGTGCTGTGTTGATAGACATATACATTGGGATAATTTTTAAAGGAAGATTTAGTGGCAAGTTTACTTTACAATAGAACATATGTACATGGATGTTGCTTATTCTTCATCAAGTTACATACCTGCAATTTATTTGTCTGATCAACACACATTATTTCCTGAAACATGCTGGAGAATTGGGTATAGAAAAATGTAACTATTTTCAAACTTGTTAGAAAATAAAAGATTTACTAGGGTTAGATTAATTTTACATAGCCATATATCTTAACATGTTTTTCACCAGATTTTAGCAGGGTATAAAAATGGCTTTTTCTTTACGTGATTTTTCTCCTGTAGAGTTGCCAGCATAACTACTATGAAGACGCAAAAGCTTATGGATTCAAAAATAAACTAATTATAGTTGCAGCTGAAACAGCTGGAAATGGATTGTATAATTTT
This sequence comes from Plecotus auritus, assembly GCF_963455305.1. NCBI lineage: Eukaryota > Metazoa > Chordata > Mammalia > Chiroptera > Vespertilionidae > Plecotus > Plecotus auritus. The sequence goes on from NC_137780.1 coordinate 2,325,215, forward strand.
ATTGTTCCTCTCAGGGCTTATTATAGACCAAAGAAAGAACTCAATCCCATAGTACTGCTGTTGGATAACCCGTAAGTATGTTTACAAGTAAATACAAGAATAAGATGAAGAGTTTTTAATATTTTCTCAAAACTAATTCCATTTGCTTAGAATATTTAAAATCAGACACATTATGGCATGTGATTCATTGGGAGATATAGTCAGTGTTTATGCTACAAAATAATCACTGGATTTGGCTGTATTTCACAAATATGATTTGAACCATCGCTGGAATACTCTGAGCTCTTTACTTAAAACTATTTTTGCATGTGGTCATTACACCAAAATAATTACAGTCATTTTCTTTAATTCATCAACTAGCCTAGAAGAACTCAGCCCAAACTGGACACTTTTGTTGTCTTTCTAAAGAACCGTTAATTATCAGAGAAGCATATTTATGATCCATTTTTGATGTTGTGCCATGACTTTGATTCTTCCACCGTTAGAGCATACATTTTATAACCAACATGAATAAGGCATGCTTCATTTGTTTTGAAAAGGTTGGATTGATATACTTGGTGAAATTCGTCTGCTCAAGCATTGCAAAATCCTTCTGCAAATGTAAACATAGGTCACTGAATCCTATTGTCAAATTTAGTATATCCTAAAATTATAATATCCCTCTCTGTGATTCAAAATTAGTCGCAGATGGCCTTGAGATCAATAGCGTATTTGGGATTCTCCAACTCTCCTCTTAAATTCCAAAGTGATCCAAATACCAGGATAAACGGGATGAGGACAAACTCTGTGGTCTTGTCTCTGCCTTTAAAATTTATCAACATAAATTTCTCATAACAGAGATATCTCCATAATATGCTATAATCTTCTATGCAATTCATAGGTCATTGTTTTCTCAACTATATGGTATTACCTAGCTTATAGGTTTTTGATCTATGCAAAAAATACATTGTCAGTTCTTTTTTAAAAAAATATTTTTATTGATTTCAGAGAGGAAGGGAGAGGGAAAGAGAGATAAACATTAGTGATGAGAGAGAATCATTGATCGGTTGTCTACTGCGCACCCCCAACTGGGGACCAAGCCCACAACCCAGGCATGTGCCCTGACCGGGAATCGAACCCTGACCTTCTGGTTCATAGGTCGGTGCTCAACCACTGAGCCACGCCAACTGGGCAAGTTCTTTTTATAAACAAGTATTGTATTTTAATTTGGATTGTTTTGCACTAAAAATTTCCTTTGCTTTCCTGATGACTTAGATTTTGCAACCCACTATTCACTGTCCGTTAGATAATTTTTATGGGGTTTGATTTTCTTTCAAAGGGTTAGGATGACTGGACCGGTTGTAAAATGTATTAGCTCCTGACTACTTCCCGAAAGTGCTATCTAACGTTTTTATTTGTTGTCCTCTGTTCCTTTGGTCAAAAATGAGGAAACAAAAAACTAAAGACCAATAAATCATGTTCCAGGAAGTTTCATGGAATCCTTTTGGCAACAATGAGGTGCCTGTTGCCCTGCAGAGGCTGGTCTTTTGCAACGTATCCTACAACATTACAAAGAAATAGGATGCCATCATGTTTCTGATTTAGAAAGCAGAACAATTCTGACTGCATTATAGTATTCATCTTGAGCACAAATGACACTTTCTCATGACTATGAAGGTGGGGGGGGGGAAGCACCTAAAATTAATCTTGTCAGTGGGGTTGGGCTTGGAAATGCAAACTAAGTCCGATTCTTTTCCCTGGTGGCGTTGCCCTTGTTGTGACCTTGTGTTTCATTTTGTAACCCACCTGCCGCTCAGGCCAGATATACATTTTCTGGATGCAATCTGTTGGTTCCCAATGGTTTACTACATGGTGGGCTCTATTGACAAGTAGGTGACCAAGTCTGTGGCACGCTGACTGGTGTGGTGTCCCGTGGTTCGTCCTGTGCTGTGGCCCGTGTTGCATGATGAGTGGACGTGGCCGTGTAGTGTCATGTAGATGACGTATCCTGCATGTAGAGCTTACGGTCTCGTGTGGTGTTCATCTTGCAGTCCAACTTCCCAAGCGGTCATCTGTGGTTGAACTGAAGCACATTTTGCTGCATGTTGATTTCGTTGATTTTTGCCCAGTTTCTAAAGCTGTCTCAGTTCTGTGTTGTCTACAGCAACAACAGGATTGCTTTTGATATCTGGTTGAGAAAAAGCCAAAGGTTCAGCGTTGTGATGCATCAACACCTTTATCTTAACGTCAGGGAACCTTCCAAATAATTCAGAAATGCTCATTTCAAGTCAGACTTATAAATTGGAACATTTCCTCAAGAATTTATTCTAGTAACATATATCAGAGCTCATAATTTCTTTTTTTAAAAAATATATTTTATTGATTTTTTACAGAGAGGAAGGGAGAGGGAGAGAGTTAGAAACATCGATGAGAGAGAAACATCGATGAGAGAGAAAGATCAATCAGCTGCCTCTTGCACACCCCCCACTGGGGATGTGACCACAACCAAGGTACATGCCCTTGACCGGAATCGAACCTGGGACCCTTGAGTCCACAGGCTGACGCTCTATCCACTGAGCCAAACCGGTTAGGGCAGAGCTCATAATTTCTAAAAAAGTTGTTAATTTAAAGGTCAAATGTGTGCAATGCTTCCATATTAAAATGAAAATTATTTTACACACATGGACATGACATTATAAAAGTATAGGAACTAAAATATAATAACAACTAATATTCCTATAACATGTGTTAATTTTTTATTTAAAAAAATGTCAACCAGAGCCTTCAAAATAAAATGTTTAACTTTCTCAATTGAGAGTGTTATGCTTACATTTTGCCCTGTTGAAGAAAACAGTTCTGTAACTTTGGAAGTGTTTACTGGCTGTGAGTACACTGAACACCAAACAGAGTGACATACATTTAGCCTCCATTCTACAATAATAAAATTTACATGACCAGTTGTCATAATACCAAGGAACTAAAATGTAGTTAGAGATAGGAAAACTACTTAAACTCATGGACGTGAACATGTCCCACATTTTGTCCCTAGTAATGTTTCTCTGAAGTGCTAGTATTCGCTGAGAATTCATTGGAAGAAGGGCCTATTTAAAGGAGAATGAACCGCCCATCCGTGTTTGCCTATGTACCTCTGACATAAGTTCTTCCTCTGTATGTGTATGAGGAGAAGAACTGAGAGCATCTAAGTCCTATGAGAGATGAAGGAGGATTGCCTACCAGTTGATAATTATTGAAGCTGGGTGCATGATCCCTGGGGGCTCACTACATACTATTCTCTTTAGCTTCTGTTTGAGATTTAAAAACCCTTCAAATAACTGACAACACACTCACAGACACTCCCTTGTACCCTAACATTCACCTTCTAGTTCTCCCTGAGGGGAAGTCTTCGAGCAGGCTAGAAAGGGAAGTTCTGCCCCTAAGATTGTCTGGAACTTTTTTTTTCATCCAACAGACTTTTCTCTTCGGCCGCCATCTGGTGGCCTAACTGTGCAAAGCAGCCACCCTGAAGATAGCATTGTTGGCAGGGCGTGGGGACAAAGTATGATAGGACCAAAAATAGAATCAGAGTCACAGAAGCATTGAACAGACTGCACAACCTATGAGGGAAGGCGGGGGGCGGGGGGCGGTGAGGGGGTAAGAGATCAACCAAAGGACTTGTATGCATGCATATGAGCAAAACCAATGGACATAGATAGTGGGGGGTGAGGGGGGAGAGAGGTCAAGGGGGGAACAAAGAAGACCCATGTAATACTTTAAATAATAAAGAATTTAAAAAAGAATAAATTGGCAGCCTAGTTAAAAAAAGGAAACAAGAATATAATGCAATATTAAGTTAATATAAAAATGATAAAGTTAAAACATAACAAAAAAGTTCCTACAGGGTTCAGAAATGCCATTCAATTTTTTATAAATTGTTTTCCCATAGATTTAAACTCATAGTTAATAATAATTACTAACGTTATTTGCCAGGATTACATGTAAACAGCAGCAGCCAGTGTTCTGAGTATGGAATTAACTGCTTTAAGGTATAGGGACGAGCTTTCCAGCACAGGTTCTCTCCTAGGGGAATTCTGGTCAAATTTCAACTTCATTGATTTATTGCTGATGAAATAGTCATCGTTCCTATCATAACGTCTATCCATACATCTTTTTGTAGTCAAGTTCACCTTCTGCCACCTATCTTTACCTTCTCCTATATAGTAATAATGGCGATTTTTATTTTTAATGGCGGAGAAAAGATTTTAAGAGCTGAAATATCAGAATGTGATTTAAACTTATAAGAAGGCGGGTTGAAGGCATATGACCTAGGCATCATTTTTACAGTCCATAATTTGTACAGGGACCAGGCCACATTCATTTCTCACCTGCTTCTGTCTTTCTTTAATGCACTTTAATAGATGTAAGAACACTGATGAATTTCCTGGATAAAAAGAACATCTAAGTAACGTACTGGTAGGGATTTCGCTCAGTCATCATATTGGTTGGACGATAGGGTCCTGGCCCCGTCACCGTAGAAAATTTCTTTGGAATAACATTCTGTTTCCACAGTTTAAGCCATAAAATCTCTGCCACGGAACACAGTTCCTGAATTCAAGCGCAATCTTTTTTCTGGCCTACTCCTGGGGATCTTGGACTCAAAGCTTTGGTAATACCCTCTCACCTTATCACAGAGTAAGAAATCCTGCCTCCTGCCTTCCCGTGGGGGGAAAAAACACTTCCCTCCACCCCGGCTCATTCACCCACCATCGCGCACTTGGGAAAGATCTCCAGGCGACTGGCTGTGCCGGTGATGATCTAAAACAGGGGTGGGCAAACTTTGTGACTCGAGGGCCACCATGGGTTCTTCAACTGGACCGGAGGGCCGGAACAAAAGCATGGATGGAGGGTTTGTGTGAACTAATAGAAATTCAAAGTCAAGGAGCGGATGGGGAGAGCAAGAGAACCGGCTAGAACAGCCGGATCCGGCCCGCGGGCCGTGGTTTGCCCACGGCTGATCTAAAAGGAACTGCTGCTCTTTAAGCTTCACACGTGCTGTTTTCCGTCAGAAGCTGTGCAAATCAGTCAGCCTGATTCTTTCCTGACTCCAAGCAACTCGGTACCTAGCACCCTGGCCCGCTCACTCACAGACAGTCTCTCAGCCAGTTCAGACCTGTTTTTCTAGTTCATGTGAAACAGGAATGAGATAGCGGCTTCCTAGCTTCAGTTTTCAGGGTAACGTTTTCTTTTCATTCAGTCCCAGGCAATGTGTTCATCGGCCATCTGGGAAAAGACTGACTATGATAACTTGCAAGAACTTGTATGTGAGGTTAGCACCCTTACTTAACGCAACCAAAGAAATCAGGTGATTCAGACACCTACTCCACAACGTGAGGCTAACTAAACGGGAGTGCTGAGTACCACTCTTCCTGTATTTCACATGCTCTTGGCTGTGTAGAGCCAACCTCTAACATTTAGCTCTACAGAAAGAAAGGACAGAAATTCTAAAAGAAACATTTCCTAGTTTTACAAATCTTTAGCAGGCTCAACCATCTCAATGAACAGCAGCACTCATGCTCACTCTCAACAGAAGCATCTTACGGATGAAAAATAGACAGGTGTCTTGGAAATAGTATGCTAACTGTACAGACAAAATGTTAACATGCGCTATTACCCCATGATTGCAAAATGGGCGTTGTCCATGTTTTAGTAAGGTAATTAATAAGTCTTATTAAATATTCTTGATGCATATGTTTTGAGACAACTGAGATCTAATGAAACTTAAAGAGCTCAGAAATGCAACAGCTTTCCTATCAGGAGAGAACACTGTCTGATAATGCCCACGAACACGGGCCAGGGCCCACTCGGTGGACACCACCTGTAGGGGTGACCGATGCTAGCACAGGGGGTCGCCACGTGTGCGCGCCCATCCCAGTCCTGGGATTTACTGAAGGAGCCTTTTTCTCTGTTGATTTCCGCCAAAGCCTCGATGACTTACTCAGGTGTGGGGTGACCTTTGCTGCCAACATGGTGGTCGTGGACAAAGAGAGCACCATGAGCGCCGAGGAGGACTACATGGCTGATGCCAAGACCATCGTCAACGTGCAGACCCTTTTCAGGTAAATGTCCACGCCGCCCGGCCCGCCGGGGACTCCTGCTCCGCAGTGGGGGGTGGCTGCCCCTCCCTCTGGGTGGAAGGCATGGACACCAGGTGCTCCCACTGAGGTTGTCTTCATTCATTGGACCCTAATGGACACTGATGTAGCTCCCAATGGTTGATTAGAACTGTGGGACATTTCATTTCCAACACCGGCCCAACTGGCATGGCTGAGTGGTTAAGCTTCGATCTATGAACCAGGAGGTCACGGTTCCATTCCCAGTCAGGGCACAGGCCCGGGTTGCAGGCTCGATCCCCAGTGTGGGGCGTACAGGAGGCAGCCGATCCATGATTCTCTCTCAAAACTGATGTTTCTATTTCTCCCTCTCCCTTCCTCTCTGAAGTCAATTAAATATATATATATATATATATATATATATATATATATATATACACACACATATATATACATATATACATAGAATATATATGTATGTATACATATATATACATATATATATGTATATAAATATTTAAAAAATAAACAGAACAAATCTGTGTTCTTTTATCGTTTAAAAATAACAAATTCTAAAACATCATGTGCAGTCATAGTTTGGGATGGACCCTGTGCACTAATTTTGGTTTTATGCCCAGCCATGGCCAAAGATACGCATTTACATCCTGGGTAACTAGGCATGAAAGATTACAAGGCTGTGGACAGGTAATGTACCCATGTTAGAGCCAAGTCTAACCTTATTATCCTCACTGTGTTCCTGTCTTTATTAATTAAACTCACCTGGACAGGAATTCCCGCTGTGGTGCTCTATCGGTTTTGCTTTAATACACAATTGCAGCTAGCCCCAGAATTCTCCCAGTGGCCTGTGACATAGAGTAGATGGTCTGTTTTTCATCTTCATATTGATTAGCATAACTGGGCATGTCAAAGCTGTTTACTGAGTGAATTAATTCAGGCAGAGAACTATGCCATAGATATTTGACACTTCTCTACAATGATACTTAACACTACTGAGTCAGCGCATAAATTAATTGTAGACAAGTTTTAAGTAGAACAAACTATATTATTTTTCAATTACATTATTGCTTTATTATGAGCCTAGTACCCAGGGAAAAGAGACTGATTATGTCATTTAATATCTAACATGTTCTACAGGCAAAAAGTATGCAGCTCTTAAGGCTCAGAAATAGCATTAGCACTTGAAATATACATAATTAAATCTATTAGGTCAGTGGTCGGCAAACCGCGGCTCGCGAGCCACAGTTTGCAGCTCTGTTGACTAATGAGTTTGCCAACCACTGTATTAGGTAACTAAATTTTAAAATATAAACTATTATAATGGAATATAAGCAATACATTATAAATATAAAATGCACTGCAATGAAACATTTTATTATTTGAGTCTTACTTAGTAATTCCAGGTTTCACTAGGTGGCAGACTTAGATAATGTGTTCAGTTTTCTCAGTTTAAAAAGCATAAATGGTATATAGGCTTACTCATACAGGCACACCCCATAAATCTTGTTGACCTCTCTAATTTCACCTGCACATATTAAGGAAATGACCGGGTTAATCATATTATCACCTACTCTTCCGAAGACCTCAAAATATCTGGCCACACATGTGTATACTTATATTTGATACCATGTGTTAGAAGAGGATTATAGCATCCAGGTAACCACAGATTTAACCATTTAGAATCATGTAAATGAAAGATAAAAGCTGTATTTCTCAAAGAAGAATTCCCAAAGGATGAAATAAATATTCATTTGTCTGCAGCTCTGTTTTCCCCATCAATCTGTTCTCTGGCCTCAGATCTCAGCAGCGTTCCAGATGTTTCTCACGAGCTCTCCGTTCACTTGTGTTTGAGACTACTTAATCTGTGAACATTTAGTCAGCACATTTATCATCCCTAGGACAATACGTATGGCCTGGTGAATTGTGAACATTTGTAGTTGCCTCTATTGGGCCACGGAGTCTAATTTAAAGGCAAGCATTCCACTTCATGTACTTTTTTAGACCTCGCAGACCAGAGCTTCCCTTTTCCATGGGGTGTCACTGAATGAACTAAACTGGTTGTTCACATGGTCTTGCTGTTTGGGGTCACGGCCAACCTGTGTACGGGGTGAGAGCTCCCTCTAAGGGCGTGCACATCCCAATTTCTGTCAAGGTTTCCTTTATTAATGTGCACGTGACACTGTTCTTTTAAAATATTTCTTAAAGAAATACTTTTGGAACTCCCAGATGGTCTGAGATTGGGCACATGGACGCATTTTCCGGGTTTACCAGATGGCGCTATGCCGGCCCAAAAAGCCAATGGGTATTTTTTCCTAGTAGGCCATTCTTCTCCATTTTCAATAGTTCCTGGGGGAAAAAAATGCACATTTATCGAATTTGTTGTCTTTGGTGACTTTCGAGTAAGAACAAAGAGCTTCTGAAAGAATACGGATGACATGGTGTTTCTAGCTAAACGAGTTATAGGGCAGAACCCTCTTCAGCAAGACTTTTCTCTTCTAAACAACAAAAAAAAAAATGCACAAATGAAACTGGGAAATTAGTTATTGTGCCAAAGACTTGCAATTAGAGAGACGGACACACGGTTAGACACTGAGTAGCTGTCACAATTGGCAGGAGGGCTAAGGTGTGGATAAAACCCACCGGAGTGACTCATAAACTCAGACACGGAGGTGCCAACGTGGAGAGAATGATTCCGACCTGCAGCAATTTTCAGACTCCAGCTCAGTTAGATCTGAGAGGAACTTGAAGTAATGGCTGGGATCTCAAAAGATGGAGAGAGGAAGGAGGAAAGAGAGTGCCTTTCAAGCAGAACTAGCAATGTGAGAGCACAAAAGGCAAAAAGCTAGGAAAGCAGTCACACCACAGCCACTAGGAAGCAGGGAGGACGGGGTGTCGGACACTGAGCTACGTCCTTCCCCAACAGCACCCTTAAGCTGGACAGCAACCCACCTGCACAGAACCTGAGCCTCAGAGTGTCCTTCACCGGCCCAGGGTTACCAAATCATGGCAAACCCTGAGGATCTGAACACATTATATCTTTAACCTTAAACATCAGCACAGGAAGCCTTTGTTTGGCTGATACGTCAATCTAATTATTGCAGCTGCCTTAGATCAAGAAGTACGATAATATGTGTCCTCAAAACAGAAGTGAAGAAGTAGAATACTGGCTGTTTCTTCCGATAAAAGGTGGATGTCATGACACACCTGAGACCATAATTGTCAAAGGCTTTGACTAGGTGAGGCTCAACCACGTGTCCACTAAGTTAACCAAGAGGACATACGGTTTCACAGACAACGCTGAAAGTATTTTTAATAATTTGCTAACGTCTTCACTGAGATGGTGACTAAGGCCCAGTGGAGACGGATGGGGGGGCGGGGGAGGGGGCAGGTAGTCAGGGAACAGACACCTCGGGCTGCCCAGAGGCAGCAGCCCCACCCTCCCTGGGGTCAGTGACAGGTTCTGGCCAATCATCGCTCAGATCAGGGAGTTAGAGCTGAGGAAGGGTATGAACGCCCCGCGGTCCGGGAGTTCAGAGAGGGCTCCCCTCTCACAAGAAGTGGCGCCCCCTAGAAGGCGCCTGCATCCGTGTTCCGGCACATGGAAGTACAAGCATCTGCAGAAGAAGCATCTGGAGAACCGTGCTGTTTTTGAGCCAGTAGCAGGCTGTGTATAGCCTGTATTTCCAGTCAGTTCTCGGGTCTGAATTCAAGAGACGGGTTGGGCCTGGTGGTGAAAGCACGGTGTGGCACTGGGGGTGTAACGCGCACGTGTCCTTGAAACGCAGGCTGTTTTCCAGTCTCAGCATCATCACCGAGCTGACTCACCCAGCCAACATGAGGTTCATGCAGTTCCGGGCCAAAGACTGCTACTCCCTTGCCCTTTCCAAGCTGGAGAAGGTACGTCGCATTTAACCGTTCGGGTTGGAAGACTCATTTCTATGCGGAAAGAACTGCCATGAAATAGTCCAAGTAATAATGCCGCTCTGAAATCCTGCGTGGGGGCTACAATGGTAATGTATAGGTGGTTGTTGTTGTTTTTTTAATGCGAATTGATGGATTTGAACTATTTCTATCCTAAGTGAGTATGATGGAATATCTTATTCTGTCATCGTTAATCATAAATTAAAAGCATGATGTATAGCAGAATGAAGTGTAGCAGGAATGTGTAGAATCACTCCATGTTGAAGTGGCTCCATTTATATTATTTTTCTCTTTTAAAAATATATTTTTATTGATTTCAGAGAGGGAGAGAGAGGGAGCAAGATATAGAAACATGTATGACGAGAGAGAATCATTGATCAGCTGCCTCCTGCACGCCCCCTACTGGGGATTGAACCCACAACCCTGGGCATATGCCCTGACCTGGAATCTAACCATGGCCTCCTGGTCGATGTTCAACCACTGAGTAACACCGGCCGGGCATTTATCTTATTTTTTAAAATGCAGTATATTTTCTATTTTCTTCGGATTTGTCACGCCTATCAGGACACTTCCTGAACATTATGGTTTTGCTTGCCCTTCCTTTACATCGGCCCTTTCTCTTGGTGTGGTCCATTTTTTGTTGCTGGGTTGTTTTTACGACATTACCCTTCTTCTCAGGAATATTCCAGTTCCTGCCACTGTTTTCCCAATACCACGTCCCATGCTTGGCCGTTGGTCATGTGGCGTCCCTGACGCTCCTGGTAATGAAGCTAAGCAGAGAGGGAAAACGTGACAAGTAATAATGCAACACAGAAGGGGAAGACAATAATCGGAAAAACAGAAATTTCCATCTCATTTCCCTCTCGACGCATCTCATTTCTCTTGTTTCGATGCATTTCATAAAATAGCCTCTTATTCATGCTTATGGCACAATTTGCTTCAAGGCCACTTCCTTTAAAATTGCTTTTGAACCATCACCATTCCCCAGTGATGATGACAATTCCACCCCAGCAATCACATGGTAATTACACCCTGATGGCCGAGGCGAAGTAATGAAAATGTGCGATAAATAGGGGGGTATTATCATCAGAAAAATAGCTTTGGTCTTTGTCCCTCGTTCCTGACACAGAGCTTCAAAAAACCCTTGGAATTTCCTGAGTGACAGGAGTGTCTTTTGTTATTCAGACCTTTCAATCATGCCTGATTTGATGCTAAGCAGGCAGATCCTGGAGGGGCCCTTAGGTAGCTTGGCGATGAGCTGGTTGCCAGGAAAAACGACCCACATGATTAGAAGATTGAACAGTTCAGCCTCTCACCCCATCCCCAGCTCCTGGGAGGTGAGAGGGACTGGAGATTGAGCGTAGTCACGTGGCTAATGAGCTCATTAATTATGCCTAAGTCACAGCACTTGGATAAAAGCGCTGAAAGAGGAGGACTGGAGATGGTTCTGCTCTGCGAACACGTTGACCCGAGAGGAGAATGTGGCTCGGACCTGCCCAGATGTATCTTTTCATCTGCTGCCGATTTGCATTCTCTATAATGAAATGATAATAATTAACTGCAGCTCCTTGAACCTGCTGGGAGTGTGGGAAGCCCCGACTTTGCAGCCGGCTGGACGCGAGTGCAGTTGGCTGGCAGAAGGCCACAGGCACGGGGGCAGTCTGGTGGGCCGGGCCAACTCTGGGTAGTTAGTGTCAGGATTGAACTGAATGGAGGACACCCGGCGAATGGCAGAGGATGGGTGTCAGGATGCAAACCGTCATGTCTGCAGACCATGTATCACTTTATAGTGTGAATGGCAGAACAGCATGATGCAAATGGAGCCAGCCAGCTTCTGGGAGGGACTGGCAAGGATGTCAAAGTGAGAGCAACAAGGCAACATTGTACAGAATCCGCACTTAAACTCAGGCCAACAAATATTTACTGAGCGTGGATGATGAGCTGGATGCCTTGTTACATATTCAAGATATAACTATTAATGAAGTCATGACACAGTCACAGCTAAGAATCATACAACCAAAGTATGTTCTTCACAATATCATCAGGAAAATTTAACTAGGCAGAAAAATGTAAAACACAGCTCGGCCAGGATGGCTCAGTGGTTGAGCATTGACCTATGAACCAGGAGGTCAAGGTTCGATTCCCCGTCAGGACACATGCCCGGGTTGTGGGCTTGATCCCCAGTGTGGGTCATGCAGGAGGCAGCTGATCCGTGATTCTCTCTCATCATTGGTATTTCTCTCCCCTCTCCCTTTCCCTTCCTTTCTGAAACAATAAAAATATATTTAAAAAAAAGAAGAAAAATGTAAAATATGGAATGCTCACAAATGTTTCCATCTCAAATTTCTGGACAGAAAGAACGAGAGAGAGGTTCGAACTTGGCCTTCATGTTCCGACTGCCCTTTGCTGCGGGCCGGGTGTTCAGCATCAGCATGCTGGATACACTTCTCTACCAGGTATGCGAGAATTCTTTCTCTCTCTCTCAAAAGGTGTACTTTCCTGTCTCACTGAGATTTTTATTACATAAATAATGTATCTGGTGTTTCTCCTGGAGCTGTTAACTTGACTTAGGCTCTGAAAGGAAGTCAGTATTTTACTTCATGGACTTAATGACATAAAATGTAATGAAATATTGTGTAAGAAAGAGAATCGTTATTTTTTCAGAATAACCTCTGAAATATTTTTCAGGCATTCTGTAGGACCAGGGTCCTACAAGGTTCCGTGTGGCACCTGAATGTTGCCACATTCCTATTGCTAGGCCGAAAAAAATCTGAGGAAAAAAATCACGAGGTTAAAAGAGCAGCCTTTTGTAGAACACGCATTGTTTTTTGGAAATAAGGTATCAAATGGGTGCCAGTGAAATGATGAACCGTTTCTTTGGCCTGAACAAAGGGAATGAGCGTGTCTTCTTCTGTTCTCCTCTGGATGCAAGAGTTTGGTTTTCTGAAACCAGCATCAGTGAAGTCAATGAGTGACCCAGAAAGTAGTCCAGCCCGGCAGGCAATGCTCAGGGGTTGAGCGTCAACCTAGGAACCAGGAGGCTGCAGTTGGATTCCCCGTCAGGGCACATGCCCGGGTTGTGGGCTTGATCTCCAGTGTGGGGTGTGCAGGAGGCAGCTGATCGATGATTCTCTCTCATCATGGATGTTTCTCTCTCTCTCTCTCTCTCTCTCCCTTCCTCTCTGAAGTCAATACAAATATATTTAAAAAAGAAAGCAGTCTTGGTAGATTTATTTAAAAGGCATTACAACTTTTTAAAAGTCTTTGCTATGCAAAACAACTAGATGATTATTTTTCCAATTTTAGTACTTGAAGATCAAACTGAGGGCAGTCATCCTATATAATAAAGAGCTAATATGCTAATGAGACCAAACGGCAGAATGACTGTCCAGACCACCTTCCAGACGAAGCTGGGGCTTTGAGGGCCAAGGCAGCTGGGGCTGCGAGGGCTGAGCCCCTTGCACGAATTTCGTGCACCAGGCCTCTAGTTTCCTATAATTGGTTGAATGTTGGTACATGCCATGGTGAAATGTGTTTGCATTGCTTAGAAGTTTTTATTTCCCCCACAGCTAAGACTAAATTGAAGACACAGGCAGCATCATGAATGCTCTAACTACTGAGTAGTGTTCTAGCAACATATCAAAATACACTGAGTGGCCAGATGATGATGATCTCTGAACACATAATAATCTGGCCACTCAGTATATATATATATATATATATATATATATATATATATATATATATATATATATATTAGTGTGTGTATGTGTGTGTATATATATAGAGAGGCCCGGTGCATGAATCTGCATCGGTGGGGTCCGGCCAGCCTGGCCAGGGGGAGGGTACATGGGCAGTTGGCCGGCCTGCCTGCTGGTCGAACTCCTGGTCAAGGGGACAATTTGCATATTAGCCTTTTATTATATAGGATGTACACTGAGTGGCCAGATTATTATGCATTCAGAGATCATAATAATCTGGCCACTCTGTGTATATCTTATATATTAACACACAAAGTCTGATAATATTTATTGCTAAACTATGAACTCATTAATATTCAGAGTTACTGAAATATTAGAAAATTATTCTACTAGAATAGAGCTTAATCCATAAAAAGTTTATATTTCAATATAAAAAAGTTTATATTTATAATATAAAAATATAAAAAGTTTATATTTATAATATTTGCAAATATTAGTTCTTTCATGTATTTATGATATTCTCTATTTTATATCAACTCATTTTTTTGTTAAAATCTGAAACTGTTTTTATCCTGTCTAACAGCATGAATGAAATGTAAGCATATCGAGATATTCTTGAGAATAAATATTTCCATGTCTCCTTATGGACAGCTAACTGGGCATGTGTATTTAGGCCACTCACAAGATATATTTTTTATTTCCTGTTTCGTGGAGGCTCACTGATGTGTTAGGAGAAACATCCTGTTAGCACTAATGTGATGTTCACACCGTGGCTAGTCTACACATCTCACAATCTTGTTTGTATCGCAGTCATTTGTGAAGGATTATATGATTTCCATCACCAGACTCCTGCTGGGATTGGACACTATCCCAGGATCGGGCTTCCTTTGTTCTGTAAGTTAATCATTTTTGGGATAAAAGATGGTTCTGACAAGCAGTCTGAAGTCCAACCATAATGTACTTAGGCTTATTCTTCTATGCCATTTCCCCCCTAATATGTGCGCAAAGGAAGGAATCATAGTTCTTTGAAATCCCTTAGGAAAAGTTCAAGGGAAAACATTACTTGAAGTTAATAATCAAGATAAGTAAAGCTGTTCAGAATTCAGAACAGGCGTTTTTCCTCTCTGTGTCAGGAAAACAGTATCCCTTAGTGTGGCCGAGCAGTCCTCATGCAGGGCCACTGAACTGTAATTGTTTGTAATAGAGTATACGGTGTCGAAGTGTATTTAAGGTGTGACTTGCCAACAATTCAAATTAACAAAGGACTAGTATGTGCACCCCCCTCTGTGAGCCCTGTGCTCACCCTGCTAACATCTTTCTCAGCATGGGTGTTCCTGGAACTTGGGATGGACAATTCTGTCTCGTGCTGGCGTGTCTTTTGTACTTGAAGATTTTCAGCATCTGCAGACCCTGTCCACTAAGCCCCAGTAGCAGCCTCTGGTTATTACACCATTTAAAGCAGTCTCCACGGCTTTTCCAACAACTCCCAGCTGATCACCAGTGACCCCTGTCTCCTGAGATTGCGCTAATCCAATGTCATACAGCCCCGCATTGAGTGGCTGGTTTATTAGGTTGGGGTGAGCCCCGGGAATAAGGCTGCGATGGGGTGCCTTAAATAAGTTTAATACACAGCTGAGCACTCACAAAATGCCATGTTGAGATTTCAAGATACCAACAGTTTCCACCTTTAAGAAGTGAACAAAATAACCACCGGCTTTTTATTTCTTAAGCGGTTGAGATGTCAATAAATCCCTGTGTGTTCCAGATAAAGATCACCGAGGAGGACCTCTGGATCCGAACGTACGCCCGGCTCTATCAGAAGCTGTGTTCCTCCAGTGGAGACGTCCCCATAGGGATCTACAGGACCGAATCTCAGAAGCTCGCTACGTCTGAGGTTTGGGACTATCAAATATTCCAGAGTCCATGTGTAACCCGATCGGAGGCAGCCATCCCTATCAGAAGAGAGGCAAATCTCTCCCTTAAAATATTTACTAGGTGTTGGCTTCATGCCTTGAAGTATAAGTGACATTATACGAACAGAATGTTTTGAGTGTTTGGTCTGGCAAGATGATTATTTCCACATATTTGTAGGAAATCGAACGATCACAGAGACTTAGGACGAGGAGGATCACACCAAATACATTTAAGATTGTGATGGACCAAAGTCTACAGGTCACGTGCCCAGCTATGAAGGAATGGGCATGCGTTCATTTCTGTTACAAAGTACATATAAGCTGACACTCCCGAACGAAGACTGATAGTCATGGTAGATATGACTCAAGGGTTCATGCTCTTCACGTCCACAGAAGAGGACTTTCAGGGTAGTATCAAGTACGTGAGACTAAAGGAAGTTAAGACCTATACTGGTATCCACTATTGCAAAACCCTGGTATTAAAATTTTTAGTATTTCCAACTTAAATTCTGATAGCTAAAATAAGGTTTCTAAGTTTTTTTTTTAATAAAATGTTCTCTTACCATGAAGATATGAAGGTGAAATAACTCATTTTCCTATCACTCGGATACAGTGCTGTTTTGAAATAGAAAGGTAGATAGATATCCCCCTTTTTCATTGAGTTTAAGTGTGAGATCATTCCCTCGCCTGCCACGAGGTAATGTGTGTAAGGCGCTGACTGAGCCTCCGTCATTGATATTCACCGGGAAAGGATTCGTTGGATCTCCTCCTGCCCTTACTTCAATTGGCAATTTGAATCCGATTATTCTGAAAGCCAGCAACACAGGCATGGCGTAGCTGGCGCTGCGATTGTGTCCATGGAAGGGGGGAGGTGGCAGGCTCACGGAGCTGCTGCAGGTGCAAAGGCCCGAAGCTGTGGGCTCGCACAGGCCCATGCTCTTAGAAAGTAAGACTTTCGCTTTGATGGGCGTTGCATTTCACATGACCTCCCGGTATGAAAGCAACCATTTGAAAGCAGGGAGTTTCTGTTTATTAAGGGCTTATCATACAAGGAGAGCTTCTTACTTCACGATCAGCTGTGAAAGAGCCCATCAAAATGGACTGTATGAGTTTGTTCCTTGTTTTTTCCCCTCATACGAGAAGAGCCCGATTTCAGCTGTATTTCTCATTCTAGACTGCATTTGTGAAATGTTAATATTTACAGCATGTTTTCACCTAGAACGCTTCAAAGAGTTCCTGAAATATTTCTTAATATTTTAATCAGAAAACATTTGATGTGGTGGGTAATTAATGCATGAATTAAAAAGTGCTTTTTGATTTCTTCTGGGTTGTATGAGGGAATTTAAAAAATCGTATTTTATAAAGTACATTCCAATGCCATCTTTAGAAAGGGCGATACCTTAAGAAATGTTAAAATGTTATTCATTCCAAGAACAAAACAGTTTTCATAATCTTTATTTAAATTTCATATGAAATATGTGTGGTGGATTTAGAAAAATCCACGACATGGACTTTATTTGAATAAAATTATAAAATACCTAGTGTCTTTTGTGGTTTCAAACAACTCCATGTTAATAGTCATTTGATAAAATAATTGATATGTAAAAATTAAATCCTTTCATAAAAACTTGGACTGGAGGATGTAAAGATATTTTTATCTGGTTTATATATCATTCCAAGAGAACATATCTTCTAATATTTTTTAGTAACGGAGAGTTAATATCAATGACTATGACTTAGCTCTTCCTGTGAAAACTCTTATGAGCTATATGATAATACCTGGGCAGAAGCAAACATAGTCACAGAGCCCCAAGCTAACATCATTCCCTAAAATGCCTAATTCTCCATGTCCATTTCCTTTCAAGTCTCAAATATCAATCAGTGTGGAGGAATGGGAAGACACCAAAGACTGCAAGGACCAAGGTCATCACCGAGGCAACCACCGCAACTCCACGTCCAGCGACCAGTCGGACCACCCCCTGCTGAGGAGAAAGAGCATGCAGTGGGCCCGAAGGCTGAGCAGAAAAGGTCCCAGACACTCTGGTAAAACAGCTGAGAAAATAACGCAGCAGCGACTGAACCTCTACAGGAGGTCAGAGAGACAAGAGCTTGCTGAACTTGTGAAAAATAGAATGAAACACTTGGGTCTTTCTACAGTGGGATATGGTATGCTCGCTCAAAATATTGTATGCTATGGACTTGTGATTGCTGGCCCTTAGTCCTTGTAGCCTTGGTTCTCCTTTAGTAAGTCGAGAATCACATTTTTGGTTCAGAGGTCAAGTTGACGGGACTAGTGACACGTCTTGAATTGCTTCCGGGAAACCATGATGATGATAATAAAGTGAAAGTGCTGAAAGTTTTAAGTATTTGCTTAGTGCTCTATAGGCACTGTGATGAATACATCAGATGAATTATCTTCGTGTTAATTTTCACAAAGACTCTTCCATTTTAGACCTAAGGAATCTCAGTCAAGTAACTTTCTAATTAGCTTGTTAATAGCATGACTGAGATTTAGGTTCTGTTCTGTCTGTCTCCAGTGTCTGTCTTCCACACACACACACACACACACACACACACACACACATGTGCATACACACACGTGCATACACATACACACACACATGACACCTCTTATTCTACAGTCTGGAATAAACTCAATTTGAGGCTATGGTAAGTAACTAAATGTACCAGCTACAGGCACACCAAATATTCTTACAAAATTTGTTTAGGTTTTTGTTGTCCAGAAATAAAATGTCTTCAAAACCTATAATGTAAAGCTCAAATAATGCTTGACCTCGCACCCTGCGGCTCTGTCTCAGCGGTGGGCTTCTGTGCTGATCTGTGATTGCAATATAGGCCATTGGGCACAGCCTAAATAAGTAATGCAAAGATAATTAACAAATATATCCCTTATTACCCTATAAATGTTATTTTGAAAAGAAATTCAGTCAACTTAGAGGAAACCCAAATGCCAACGGTTCTGTTTTGTTGCACATGTGACCAGGGTAGACCAGAAGCTCCGATAATGGCAGTCTCGTGCGGGTTAAGGATCAACAGGAAGCAGTCCGTATTTGCCCCATCTCATCTTTACTAGGAAAGTCTCAATGTGAAGCAGTGCCCAGAGGGAGCAATGTTTACCAACACAGTCAGACAGAGTTTAGAGGAGGGTAGCTGTGTTTCTTTGGAGAAGAATGTGAAGCAGTGCCCAGAGGGAGCAATGTTTAACAACACAGTCGGACAGAGTTTAGAGGAGGGTAGCTGTGTTTCTCTGGAGAAGAAAGGGGAAAACGTTTACTGAGTTCCCACTCTTTGCCAGGAACAAAGTTAGGTGCTTTTTGAACACTTTTCATTGCTCCTATGACCCTGACTCATTGGCTGTCCCATTTGACCCTTCGAGAATGTGAAGCTCAGAGGCCAAAGACTTTGGTCAAGGACATAACGTGGGAATGTGTTGGAGTCAGGACTTGGTGTGTAATTGGAATTCAGAATGATATTGTTCCTACTGAAATGTGGACTCATTCATGACCCATCGTTTTAAGATGATCAAATAGAGTCTTACATTAGGAAGCACATTGAAAGGGAACAGTGATTTTCACTTAAAAATAGTATTAGTAGCTCATTGCCAATTTATTAAGTATGATAGTATTTCCCATAGAACTATAGCAGTGCTATATTTATGTGTCCAATTGTTAGTTGTTATCCAGCTACATTCTCTTCTTTTGGAAAGTTCTAGTAAATGACTGTTTGTCCAGGTCCAGCTGTGTTTCATGAACATCATAATAACCCCCGCGGGTGCTGGAGGCAGCGAGGCAGATCACAGCTGGGTTCTGAGAGACACAGAAACGCACAAACTAACTGCGTGGGAGAATCACCAGGGAGCATGCTCTGTTTCTGCTAATAACACTTCTATCATTTAGTTATACTCTACAATTTTTTACTATCGGTTTGTTAATGTAATTCTCACACTAACTCTTACAGAAAGAAAGAAAGGATACGGTCCACCTTTTTACTCTTCCTTCTTTCTCTTTTTGTTCATTCTATCTGTCTATCTATCCACGGATCCGTCAATTCATTTTAAAGCCATGCACTGTACATGCCCAGTCACATAAAGATGATAACAACAGGATTTGGAACCTGCCACATCGGGGGAGCCAGGTGCTCCCTGGATTTCTAACTCTCAAAAATTCATCCATTGCTCAACAGATATTATTGGGCCATCCTCCGAGCGCCAGGCACTGTTCCAGGTGCTGTTCCAGGCATGGGGATGGGACAATGACCTATTCAGACAAGACCTCTGCCTTTATGGACCATCTATTCTAGTGTCAGCCAGTAGAATGAATGAACGATTTAACCTCGTTATCATTTGGGGAGTGCAACTCGTAACACCTATCTCATAGGTTTTAGGACAAATGGGATAATGAACAATAGTGTGCTCAGCCCAGAACTGGCATCAGTTAATACCACAGATCTAGCACATGTCTATTTAAGTACTCTATTAGTGTTTTACACATAAAAGGGTGTGTTTTTTTGCCCACTTCAAAAAAAAATTTTTTTGCACTTTTGGTAGCAATATCATCTCCCTTGAGGATGTGTGCTTTGAAACAATTCGTATTTTGCATGTTTGCCTTCCTTCCTTGAGGAAAAGGGAATGTCTTACTCATCTGTTCATCTTTGTATCCCCAACAAATTACACACTTCCTCATACACAGGAACCCAGTCACTGCGTGTTGAATGCGTGAACAAATGGCGTTCTCACAGGTGAGACAACAGGGCCTGGACTGGAAGCGATTTCCGTGGGTCACCTGGCCTCATGTACATTCACATCAGCTCTTCAGTTTATAACTTGGACTCAATATCTTCGCGCGTTTCCACTAGACCACATGCACTTTCTGCACTGCCGTCAGGGTCTTGCAGAGTTTCACCAATAAAAGATGTTCTAAATACTTTACTCACACCGCATCATGACTGATTCAACCACGAGTCGGAATCCGACTTTTCCTGAGTAGGTGTGGCCTACTCCAGAAGGAGCAGATTATTCTGACTTACTGGACATGGCACACAAAGGAGAGAGAGAGAGGGAAGAGTCAAAAGATGACCTTTGAGGGCTCTCATTTGATCATCTACGAGGTGGTGACACTTAGGGAACTTAGAAGAAGAAGACAAATATGTTGGGGTGAAGAGAATACAATAATTTGTGTGCCTGGAAGAACTCCAATTTGTTGTGTCAGAAGCTGGGTATTTGCTGCCTGGGGCACAAGAAAAAAGGAATGAGATGCTTACATAGACCTGAGAGTCATCTGCATATAATTTTGATGAAAGCCGTAGGAGTAGATGAAGTAACCCCAGATGAGAGACTACAAGAGAACTCTGGGAAACACGCATATTTCTAGAACGTTAAGGAGAGAAGCATTAAAAAAAAAAATGAGAGGCTGAGTGTCTAGAACTGAATGACCCAAAAGATGGTCCCTAGTCCCATAGCGTGCTATCAGTTAGTTACATGTTTTATCAGGATCCAGAGCCTTTGGGTTGCTGAGGTGGTCAGAGGCATCCCTCACCATGGCATTGCCCACCCATGAGCAGCTTTGTCCTTTACCCTAATGCGAGTATGTGTTCCATGATGTGAAAAAAAAAGTGGCAAAGTGTTAGACTATAGAGATAGGGGGAGGAGATGGCTTTGAACTGAGCTACTTTTTCAAATTTCTATTAACCTCACCCTGAGGAGGAGTCAGTGAGGGGTGGGTGAGGAAAGAAACCAGGAGTGATGTGGCCTCTTCATGACATTACCCAGGTTTCCATATAAACCACATGCAGTCATTGAATTGAACTCCTTAGTAAAATGTTTGCTCCAGTTCCTGGAGTCCATGGAGAACTCAAAACCTTCGGAATGATCAACAAAACCTGAGCAGGAAGCAAAAATTACTGACACGCTCGCTCTGTCTACGCTTAACACTGACATTTTCTAGGCAGTGTTTACATGTGTAACAGGCAAACCAAGTCCCCACTAGATTTTGACTTCATCCCAGAACCAAAAATGAGTATACCATCCTGTTAATAAGCAAGGAGCAAGGCGGGGTGTGGATGTTGCCTGAGAAGTTTGTTAAAATTGTTTGCCCCCTGAGGCCACTGTTCGATACTGTGCGCTGTTTATATAAGAAAGTTCAATAACGCTGCCACTGTTTATGTAAGAGTTTGAGTCGTACCTAGACAAACGAGGAGGAGGTATTCTACTAGACCTACTGCATTTCAGAGTATTATGTTTTATGTTATGTTTCAGTCTCCGGAAGGCACTATTAATTTCCGTTCCTTTGTACAGCAGTTGGGGAAATTCACACAGGGGAGAACTTCTCAGGAAGCACACATAAATTGCTTTTTATGTAG
This sequence comes from Plecotus auritus, assembly GCF_963455305.1. NCBI lineage: Eukaryota > Metazoa > Chordata > Mammalia > Chiroptera > Vespertilionidae > Plecotus > Plecotus auritus. The sequence goes on from NC_137780.1 coordinate 2,347,232, forward strand.
ACAGATGATCCCGGTTATCTCGTATCAGTACAATATCCTTTGAGTTGGCGCTGTACCTTATTTGGAGTAGGCTCATTGTATACACTCACTGGAATTCCATGTCCAGAGTCAGCCATCTACCCTCCCCTCGGTAAGATTGACAGGCTTAGCAAATTAAAATATAGGGCTCCCAGTGAAATGTGAATTTCAGATAAGCAGCAAAAAATTGTTCAGGACAAGTATGTCCCATGCAATTTTTGGGACCTATTCATGCTAAAATTTGTTAGCTTTTTATTCTTAAACGCAGATTTCACAGGGCCCTCTCTATTTTGCCTGACAACCTTAACCCCGTGGCAGAATACAATGCTTTGTATCTACTTGGGGGATATATGCAACCAAATATATCTCTTCATTTGACTTTTAATTTGATGATCTCTGGATTGTAAAAGCTTTGCAGGTGTACTATGATGGATTCAGTTATATTGCAGTTACATACCCTATAAGATAAGGCCTTCCATGTATAGATTTTTAAAAATAGGGCCCATCCGTGTATCAATTTGAAATATAACTAAAAGTATTACCTTTTCTATTCCAGGGACAGGATTTTGGTTAGATAAACACAGTGGTCGCCCTCATTTTATGAACAGGCCATGTAGTCCCCTGTGCAGGAAATTACCGGGCCAGCTACATTGGCCTAGAAAAGTCATTGGCATGAATTGGGCGCGGTTACGCGAGTATCGATCTGTCTCTATGGGTCTGTAATATGTTCTTAGATTTTGAGTCAAACTGTAAGATGTAGTACCTCTTTCAGGAGCCACACTTGTCTATGACTGAAGAGCTTAGGAGGGTTCGATGGCTCTAGAGCAGGGATTTACAAAACAGCTTCAAAGCCTGACAACATTACCCTTGGAGGCTTCATGCCATTGAAGTATGGGTCCACGTGGGTTTACATTTACAGTGTGTGATAACCTTGGCAGCTAAGGACTTCAGGTCCCAGGGCTATTTTCTTTGTCGGTGTCTCTGTGTCATCAAAGCCGGTGCTCTGAACTTGAAGTCCGGGGATGTCCTTGAATGCAATGGACAAAATTAAAATGGCACAGCCTATGACTTTAAAACATAGACAGGGGATCCCCCCCAAACTGTATACACACTTCACAGCTGAGAGTTCTATCGATGTTTCTTTCTTTTCAGATTTAACCCACTGGGATGAATACGTACTCAAAGTGTGTGTACATTTTTGGGGTGCGCCCTGTATATTGCCTTCAAGGAAAAACAAATAGCTTGGTCATACACTTTCCTTGAAACTTACACTTCAATTCTGCCCCGTGGGGGTCCTTTGCATTCCGCAGAACCCATAGGATGGCTTTTATCGGACACATCATGGGACAGAGTCAAACACAGCGAGGGCCTTCAAGCCTCCCAGATATCCTTCTGTTGTGCTTTCTAAACACAATGTCGTCCCATGGTACTTCACAGACTTTCCCACAGGAATATTTCTTTCTGAGATTGGCCATCTCTACCCACAATCATTTTTTTATCAATGATTAAAGCATCATCAATCAAGGTGACATCTTGTTGAGCTATTTCAGTGTCAGTGTTTCGAGGGTAGACAGTAACGGTGGTTGTTCTGAACAGAATTAGATGGTTTACTTGTACCACCTAGTGGACGGAAAAGGAGTGCCTAGCCAGACATTTCCAATGACAATCATTTGGAAATAGCTGCGCACACCACCCTACGGTGGGCAACGCGATAGCACGTTCTCCTGGGCAGCTCTGTGGTTCGAAGATAAGATGCTCTCTAAGAACCCTCCCGACGTTCTGGAAGTGGCATAACAAGCCTGGCACTGATTTGTCTTCCAGATGAGATGAATGACCACCAGAGCACCCTGTCATACATCCTGATTAACCCGTCTCCGGACACCAGGCTAGAGTTGAATGACGTTGTGTAAGTTGACCTTACATCCCACACGCAAGGCATTTATTTTCAGAGACCACCAATTATTATTTTTTTTATATATTTTGATCCCCCACCAGTATAGCCCCTATGATTCCTGTGGTATAAATGTCCAACCTAATTTTTGTGCTCAAGAAATACATTTTGCATGTTCTGTATTTCTGTGTGTAATACTATTAAAAAAAAAACCACCACAGAATTGTAAAGGAATAAAAGAAGGAAATGGCAGCATGGATTCTGTATTTGGTGAGCTAGTATGTATTCGGAGAAATAAGAGAAACTATATCTATATATATATAAAAGGCTAATATGCAAAGTGTCCCCGCAGGAGTTCGACCAGGAGATCAGTTCTATCACTAACTATGACATACACTGACCACCAGGGGGTGGTGCAGAATGAAGGGAGGCCCCAGCTGGCAGCCAGAAGGCCCCAATCGGCCAGGCCTAGGGACCCTAGTGTAATAATAAGAGATCAGTTCAAAGGAAACCGGAAATATCTCACACTATCTAGTTCCAAAGACCTGAGATTTCCTACCAGCCAAAGTAAAGTAGATCAATACACTTACTGGGAAAAGGTGTAAGGTAGTAATTTTATTCATCAGAAACTGTGTATTATTCACATACAATGATCCATATTTGTGACATGGAGATAATTAAATTTTAGTATAACTACAGCAATGATAAATATCACACAAAAATGCCTACCATGACAAATAGTACATAAGGCATGTTTTAGAAATTTATTTTATTAGACCCATGGTGATACAATTAGGGAAGGAACTTTTGCAGCTACCTCAGTTAATTTGGGGGATATTAGGTTATATGCACGCCTTTTATGTTTTTCTAAAAAAAAAAAAAATCACTCCCAAAAAGTCCATTTTAAATGAAGAGGCAACATTCATTTGATTCAAAGAACAATAAGTGACTAGATGATATGGCATTAATAATCACAGTGCATATTAGCTTTCTTGATCAACCTACAATGCTTATTGATATTTAAAGTGACAATATGGATGGATCCTGAGAATACGCTGAGTGAAATAAGTAATACGGAAAAGGACAAACACGATATGCTCTCCCTCACACGTGGGGCGTAAAAGCAACAAATGAACAAACAAAACAAACAAATTCATAGACACAGACAACAGTATGGTTCTTAGCAGAAAAAGGGGGCGTGGAGGAGAGGGAGAAGAGCGTAAGGGGGTCAAATATATGGTGACAAAAAGGCTAGATCTTGGGTGGTGTATACACAATACAATATACAGATGACGAATTATAGAATTGTATACCTTAAACCTGCATAATGTGATTAACCAATGTCACCCCATTCAATGTCGTTAAATAAAAGAAGAAGATTAAATAGTAACGAAACAAAAACTTACTACTAACCCTGCAGGATTTTACAGGCTAAGCCAACAGGGCGTCCTTCTGCCAATGTAACCTAAACATTGAACAGATACATTGGAAGTAGTCCTCTCAGCGGTTGGTGTGAACTAGTTTTGTGTTTACTGACTATTGCCGTTCTTTGCTTTGCTTTCTCTTACCAGATATTTAATCCGACCAGACCCACTGTCGTACCTTCCCAACAGCGAACCCAGTCAAAACAGCAGCATCTGCAATACTGCTGGTCAAGACTCTCGGGAGGAAACTCAGCTTTGATAACATAAAAATAACGAACTTCTTTTTTTTTTTCCCCGACGAGGAGCTTGCTGGAAAGAACTCTATATTTTAGGAGGAAAAAATATGGCTGGCATGAAATAAACTAGACTGGGCTATCTTCAAATCTCTCCTATTGACACAAATCCATTCTCTTAGAAATATAGGTTATTTTGAAATTTAACTTACTGCTTATTGGTATTTCTCCTAGTAATGTTGGAAAGATCATCCATGGAATGGTTTTGAAAAACCTAAATGAAAACACACGATTTTAAATCGGCTCATTGCATTGTTCGACAATAATCCGAACTGTCTGAAGTCAGTTTTTACAAATTTTAAGGTCTTCTGGAAGTCAATGAAAAAATCCAGCTCTATTTGGTGCATCATATTATATTCTTTAAAACTGGTCTTTTACCAAATTGAACTCGTCATCTTCTCTACACAGGGATGACAGACAAACTTGTGGGCTGACATTTTTGTAGGAGTCATAATTTGCTTTAGAATCTTCACCTTCACTTGTTTTGGTTGCCTTTTCATAGGGTACCATCTTTATTTTGGGACTTGAGATGCTCATAACAGGTTTTATTACACCGAGGAAACCAAAACAAATAAAAAGAAATATCGAGAAGCTGAAACATTTGCTCACTTTATGTCCAGCCCTCATTGTATGCCAAGGAGTGTGTATTAAAAAGCAAGTATCGATCGTTCTCCTAAAAGAATGCCTAACATTGAGAAAACACTTAAAAGCATATTTGTTGATTTACATTTAAGCCAGGAATTGAAATAGGCAGTGATTTTCATTGGACTATTGAGCTTCAACATTTTTTATATATCTATAGAGAGTATTTCATTAGAAAGGTAATTTAAAATTCAAAGAAGCAAAACAATACTCCTTATGGAATACAAGGACATTTGATAATGCATCAAAAGTCCTCTTTTATGCCGTTAGTATTACAATAATCATACCCCAAAACTGATGTTAAAGATTTGGATTTAATTTTGAAAAGTTATCTATGGGAATATAGTTTAACACTGTGAGGATAAAGCAGATAATAAACGTAGTTTTTCCATTTCAATGGCATATACGTCAGGTAGAATTTGACAGTTGTAAATATAAATTGGCTTTGGGTGACACCAAAGCCTTTAGTCTGTATTTCTGAATCTCCTTCAGGAAAAGAAAGAAAAGCACAGAGTATAGTTGCCCGTTCGTTGCAATGTGTTCAGGAAGAGAGAGACTTCGGTAAATTTAAACAAGTTATTTTTCTTCCAACTTTGTAGTTTTTCTTTTTTTCTGAATTTGACATTGAGTTTCAGTTCAGTAAAAATAGGACATATAAGACTTAGAAAGAGAAATTTTATCTTTTTTTTTTTTTCCTTTCATAGAGAAGCAGAGAAATTGAAAGGAAAATAGAAAGGTTAAAACAAAACAGAGAGAAAGAAAACCTAGTAGTCCCCAAATAATTCTATGGAAATAAAAATGTAAAACATAAAATGTGAAACTGTAGATTATAGCCATTCTATATTTTGGCTTAGAGAATGAAATGCCTATTTGTGTTTTTTATTTTTATTTTTTTTGTACTTTACCTTACTCTCATTTTGGAATAATAAAACCACCAAGAATTTCCTCTACAACAGGGAGAGCCTACCTTTAATTTTCTTTCATCAGACAGAGAAGTCGAATTTATAACACGTTACTTAAAACTGGAAGCATGCCTTAAAACAAAGACTGTATGCATAGGTATGTATATGTTCTAAGCACATGGGAAAGATAGTTGACAAACACACATTAACATGCACATTATTCAAACTAAAGGCAGAATCAAAGTAGTATATGCACTGGAAAAAAGTGATGCATTTACTGACCCTATTTCATAGTTGCACATCAACAGTCAGTATGATGTTTCTTTCAATTGCCATTTCTTTACATCATTACAGTTATTTTTAGGAATAAATATAAGATTTTATGAATCTCCCATTTCCTCCCAGGATCTCAAGTTAAGACTTTCTGCATTATGACAGCCGTCAAGACTAGGATTTTAAGTTAAGACATGACTATATTTCCTATAAAACTAAAAACTCCATTTCATAAATTTTACAGTAATTATTTTTGATTATGAACGTTCATCCAAATTTACTATTTAACACAATTCATACAGCTTGCTGTAACAATGATAGTTTATTAGTCTTTCTGTTATTTAAAGAATAACAACATGCTAATAAAAGCCTTTTAACAAAAACGGTTGCCTTTTTAAAATACACTTGCACATGAAAATAAAACAAAAAGCCAATAATAGTCCTTGTAACCCTAAGGGAACAGGTTCTGTTTATTGTCTATGTAACATTTTGCTACCAGTTACATGGAATTGCTTTAAAATAAATAATAAAATTATTTCTGATGATGAAAATTCTTGTTGTTTTTTTTTTTTTTGTGTGTGTGTGTTTTTTTTTTTTTGCTTAAACGTTCATTGTTTAGACACATTATGCTTTGAACCTATAAAACTCATTGGTCACTTTGATATTTCAAAACCAAAATGAACGTCCTGCTGTTGCTTTATAGTAAGTTTGAGTCAGGAATGGTGGGTCCTCCAACATTGTTCTTCTTTTTAAGATTAATTTGGCTATTCCTGTCCTTTGCGTTTCCATATAAATGCCTGAATTAGCTTGTGTGTTACCGGAAAATGTTAGCTGGGATTTTAACAGGTATTGCATTGAATTATTGATGAATTTGGGGAGTGTTGTCATCTTAACAATATTGTTTTCTATTCCACGGACCTGAGATAACCTTTTCGTTTATCTCTTTCAGCGATGTCTTGTCGTTTTCAGTGTGCGGTCTTGCATTTCTTGGGCAGTTTATTCCTAATCATTGAATTCTATCAACCTCTGTAACGACACCTCTTTGGAACACGGTCCTAGCTGTTTTCTAGGGCTGCTCTTGCTACAATGGCAGAGTAGTTGTAAGAGAAAAAGTCTGCCTACCCTTGGTTTAGGGGAAGTCTCCTGACTAGGCTCTCTGCTCACCAGCACAGCAGGATGGTGAGGAGCGAAAGGACCCGACCACATTAATGAAAATACCCTTTCTGCTTGTTCTGGAGCTTGTTTCTCCACCCGCCCCCTCCCCGCATCCCCCCCCCCACCCCGCGCTCTCTGTTTGTGACCCTTATATTAATTGGCACTGTGGGTCTAGTCAGGGGTGGGCAAACTTTTTGACTCGAGGGCCACCATGGGTTCTTAAACTGGACCGGAGGGCCGGAACAAAAGCATGGATGGAGTGTTTGTGTGAACTAATATAAATTCAAAGTAAAGGAGCGGAGGGGAGAGCAAGAGACCCGGATAGAACAGCCGGATCCGGCCCGCAGGCTGTAGTTTGCCCACGGCTGGTCTAGGTGAAGGACATTATCTTTCCTGCTAAATAACAAGCAACACATAATAATAATGACTGCAACTGGAAGCATATTACTTCTGAGTTTCTGAAACACTATTTTACTAACATCGCATACAGTTTTCAAGAAAATTGACTTAGTTGACCTCCTCTGCGAGACAGCCAATCAGCAATAGGCACGAGAGGCAAAAACACCCCACAATGCAAATGGGGAACTGATCTTGAAATGCAAGTCAGGGAAACACACTGCCTGATGAGAACTGTTACATTTTAAGGCTCGGCTTGGGAAGAAACACAGGTGAAGAACAAATAATTTGGAATGTAATTTGGCTTATCTTTGGATTTTCTTTGTGATATCACCATCTTGTGGCCAAGAGTAAAAGTTTTCCATTGCAAACTAATTTGAGGCTGGGTTCCATGTTAGCCTTAGACAACACAGTCTTTGTGATTGTTTTTACTGTTATTTTAAAAACCGCCTTTGTGTTATTTCCATTTCCAAAATGTTATCATCTCATCAATTATCGAGAAAGATCTTAGGAGAGCCAGCTCCTTGGCTGACCCATGGTGCAATTTACATGAATTCTATCCCAGCAAACCTACAGGTGCACAGAAATAGTCTTTATGAAGATGTTTTTAATACATGCAATCCAAGATTGCAGAGGCCGGCTCATCTCCGCTCATTATTCTTGCTGCCAGATTCACTTTTACGCCGCCTGAAATGGTGACACCTTCGGTTATTGGGTTGGTGTGTCCTTGGTGGATCTCTCTGGCATTTTCCTCTGATGGGCAATTCCGATGATTACTTATGAGGGCCATCAAGCTGTGGATGCATTTAGCGGCGTCAAAAATGAAACAGCCATTGCCTTACAATTCCCGAGGTGTCGGGAAAGCTTACACGGCTTAGTGTGTATAATGCATTTTGGCACCGTAAGTCACTTTCACAACGGACTCTGCGAAGACTTATTAGCTGGGTGCCGATCTTTTCTCAATGGGATTCCACCTGCGTGTCATTCGCCAAACCGCTTGTGAGAGTGAATCATGGGAGGAATTTCTGGGATGGGGATGGGATTCAAGTAGAGCCAATGGCGTCCGCGGCTTCATGAGACATGTCTCCAAGGCTGGGGCTCTCTTTAATATCTCATCACGTGGCAGGAGGACATAACGGCGTCCCAGTTACCTATCATCACAACGAAACCCATGTCATTCTTGATCTTGAAGAGTTCCTGATGGGTGATGGGGAGTGAGGTGGGAGTTAGGCCCTTGGAACGAGGATGGTTTCAGTCCCTTGGTGGACGTTGACAATGTACTGTTTACAACCCAAGGGAAGACTCAATGTAATCGCAGTGTCTATTCGTCTCCGTTGCTGTAGCAAATTACCCCAAGCTTATTGGCTTAGGGCAACGTAGAGTTATTATCTTCGTTCTGCAAGCCGGAAGTCCAGAGTGAGCCTCAGTTGGCTAAGATCAAGGCGTGTGTCCCTTCTCGAGGCTCCAGGGAGCAGGCATCTCTTCGGGTTTTGTGGTCGCTGGGGGCGGCCTGCATGTCTTGGCTCATGGCCTCTTCCCCCCTTATCAAGGGCATCCCTCCAGCCTCTCTTCTTCCTCCCTCACAGCTCCTCTGGCCTCCCTCTCAGGAGGACATTTTTGATGACAAACCCACACAGGCAATTCAGGACAATCTCATCATCTCAAATTTAATCAAAGCTGCACAGTCCCTTTTTCCCTAGAAGGCAACATAACCGCTGGCTGGGGAAATCAGAACCTGGGTATCTTTGGGGGCCGTTATTCCGCCTACCACACCAAGGGACTGGCTTATTGATTCCGTCACAGGTATTTGCATGCAACGACCAAAACATTGTCTGAATGCTCACTTCCTGCCAGGTACTCAGCCGTGCAAAAAACACAGCTCTGGCCCTGCCAGCGTGGCTCAGTGGTAGACTGTCTACCTATGAACCAGGAGGTCATGGTTCAATTCCATGTTTGCCTGGCGCTGCAGGCTCCATCCCCAGGAGGGGGCGTGCAGGAGGCAGCCGATCAGTGATTCTCTCTCATCGCTGAGGTTTCTATCTCTTCCTCCCTCTCCCTTCCTCTCTGAAATCAATAAAAAGATTTGTTTCTAAAAAACACAGATTTGGCCCTGAGGTCTCTATGAGCCTCTTAGGAGGAGTCTGAGGGGTCAATCAGCTACTGCAATGCATTGTGCTGAAGAAGCAGTGTCATAGGGCATCTGGAACGAGCCATCACCCTGATCTATGCGCTGGGGAAGGTTCTGTGGAGGTGGCTGCAATGCAGGGAAGAGCTGATGAAGATGGCAGGGACCATTACGGGACATGTGCACACGGGAGGGGCAAGAAACACAGGAAGTGACCCGCCTAAACTCACATGTCTGCCTGGCGTTAGACCTCCTGGATCTGCAATCCACGGCTCCTACCCTTAGCTCCTTTGTATGACCACTGATCCTCCACCCACCCAGTCCACGGTTCATCATTATCCACGCCTTTGTCCCCACTCAAAACTCCTTTATCTCCCTTCCACCAATTCCCATGGTTTTAAACAATTTTTTTTTCTCCTTAAGGACATTTGAGTAATTCTGCTTTCTCCTGCACTGAGAAATGTTCTTTCTACTGAAAGCACTCCCATTAGCATACACGCTGTTATTATTTCCCTTCTCTTAAAATAAAAATGCTCTCAGCTTAATATCGCCCTTCAGCTATTAGCTCACGTCTCCACTTCCCTTTACGGTAATACTCCTCCAAGGAATACACACACTCCTTCCTCTCCTCCAAAGCTCTCTTCAACTTTTCCCAACTAGGCGTTTATTCTCTCTGCTCTACTGAAACTGTTTCTGTAAAGATATTACTAAGAATGGTTCCCACCAATACAAACTTACTATGTCCCAGGCACTTCATACACATTCAGCAGCTTACTTCACCCTCATAACAACCTGCCTGTCGCTAGTAACAAGTCTTAACCACTCTACAATACTGCCTCCCTAACTCACTAGGAATCCCCATACTCTAAAAATAATGATCAATTATTGGTCCTCATCTTCATTAACCAATCAGCAGCATTTAACAGATGGACTGCTTTCCCCTTTTCAAAACATACTTCGATGTGGGGTTGGGGGGATGAGTAGAGATAAACCAAAGAACTTATATACTCATATGCACAGCCCATGGGTATAGCGTAGGCAGCCTTGGGCAAACTACGGCCCGCGGGCCGGATCCGGCTGTTCTATCCGGTTCTCTTGCTCTCCCCTCCGCTCCTTTACTTTGAATTTATATTAGTTCACACAAACACTCCATCCATGCTTTTGTTCCGGCCCTTTGGTCCAGTTTAAGAACCCATTGTGGCCCTCGAGTCAAAAAGTTTGCCCACCCCTGGTGTAGAGGCTGGGAGGAGGAAGGAAAATGGGGGCAGATGGGAGATATCTGTAATACTATCAACAATAAAAATATATTCTAAAAAATCTATCTCCCATCGGTCTCTGGGACTCCAGTTATCTCTGATTTTCCTCCTGCCTCACTGATTAGAGTTCTCAAGAAACAAACAGATAAAAACATATCTGGCTCCTTGTCTTAAGGGTGTGATCCGTAGTTATGCAGGAGGTAGACTGGTGTGTAACTAAACGTTCTGCAATGTTTTGAGAGGGGTAAGTTCAAGGTGCCGTGGTGTTTAGAACTGGAATTTATTGTCTCGTGGAATTGTGGGCATTTGCAATCTACGTGGGAGGCTGCCCTAACTCTCGCAACACATCACCCATGGATCTTTCCCTTTAGGGACTGAGCTGCAGGGTAGGAGCGGGGACAAAGGGGCTGGATAAGTCCTTCGGGAAGGGACCTCCTGCAGTCATCTGGCCCCCATCTTTCTGGACGGAGCAGATGTTGAATTGTATTGGCTTTGCTTCCTCCACGGAAGCCGTTCAGGGCTGTCTCCCACTTGACTCTGGGTTTGTGGCGTCCTTGATGTGGTGCCTCAACTGAGAATGAGATAAAAGTAGCTGCATGGGGCATCCCCCTAAACGTGTAACTCTTGACTTATCATTATCCACCTTGGCTACTAACCATTTTATCAGTGGGAGCAGATACATTAATATTTTTACGTATATCCATCCCAGCGCCTTGCACGTATTGGGCAGTTAAAACTTGGATGCACACAGGAACAGGGGTCTAGAGGTGGGGAGATGTTTAAGGGGCCGGCTTTGCAACTGGGAGTGTGTATTTCTGCCATCCGATTCTATCTGGAAATACAATGCACTTCCAATTTTATCAGTCTAATTTCGTAATTTTTTATTTTTATTTTCTTAAAATGTATTTTTATTGATTTCAGAGAGGGAGGGAGAGGAAGTGAGAGATAGAAACATCCATGATGAGAAAGAATCATGGATTGGCTGCCTCCTGCACGCCCCCTACTGGGGATCAAGCTAGAAACCCCGCACATGCCCTGACTGGGAATGGAACTGTGACCTCCTGGTTCATAGGTCCATGCTCAACCACTGAGCCACTCCGGCCGGGCTAATTTGGTAATTTTTTAAATCAAACTGAGCTCCCCAATAAAACGGGAGGGCTGCTGATTTCATGATTAACTTGCTTCAAGCTTTTGGTCCTTGTTTTCCTGTCCTGGTGCAAACTTCCGGGGGCACTCAGATTGCTTCTTGCCCGGCCAGGCCTACACGTCTGAGAAGCGATAGCGCTCACATGACTTCCATGCAGAATCATTTTCCTGGGCAGCTGGGCTCAACGCTTTCTCACATGCACGTACACGTGGGCATTTCACCTCTATTGCAGCGAGTGAACATGCAACTCGAATTGGAAAGGGGTTGCTTATTTAAGAGCACAGCCTAGGAGACTGAAATAAACACATTCTTTGGATGATTTCAGATCTTCAGACAAATGCATTTCCAAATGATGGTGCCAGAGGAGCCGCAGGTACCACCGCGCCCTGGAAGGCTGTTTCCGAGCCTTTCCTCGCAGGTGAGGCAGCAGGAGGTGGAGGAAGAGCGTGGACCCCGGGAAATGCGGACAGAGGGCAGGCTGGCTGGCGCCTTCCTCCCAGGGCAGCGGGCGCAGCTCCTCTCCGAGCCCCGATGTGAACGTGTTTTTCACTCACCCAGGCCGATGGGCTTTATCGCTGCGATGGGCCATGTCCCCAGCTGCAGGACGACAGCAGACAACTGGTTCGAATGTGCAATTAGATTACAAAGTTGAAACAAATCCACAGCCCAGCACCTAAAGCAAGTTCACGTCAAAGCCGGTTAGAGGGCAAAGGCCCCTGAATCACGCCCTAGGGCAGGGGTGGGCAAACTTTTTGACTCGAGGGCCACCATGGGTTCTTAAACTGGACCGGAGGGCCGGAACAAAAGCATGGATGGAGTGTTTGTGTGAACTAATATAAATTCAAAGTAAAGAAGCGGAGGGGAGAGCAAGAGAACCGGATAGAACAGCCGGATCCGGGCCCGCGGGCTGTAGTTTGCCCAAGGCTGCCCTAGGGGGAGTCTTTGTATGAAATACATGTTACATAACGTACATGCGTTCTTTCTCTCCTCCCTCTGCGCGTACACTCGGGCCTGGGCCTTTATCAGTAACAGGTAAGAGTACATTGCAGACCTGGTGCCTCGGCTCTAAATAACTCCACGTGCCTTTCCTAAAAGCAAGGGAGTCTTTTATTTATTTATTTATTTATTTATTTATTTATTTATTTATTTATTTAATATATATATATATATATATATATATATATATATTTTATTGATTTTTGACAGAGAGGAAGGGAGAGGGATAGAGAGCCAGAAACATCGATGAGAGAGAAACATCGATCAGCCCCCTCCTGCACACCCCCCACTGGGGATGTGCCCGCAACCAAGGCACATGCCCTTGACCGGAATCGAACCTGGGACCCTTCAGTCCACAGGCTGACGCTCTATCCACTGAGCCAAACCGGTCAGGGCCCAAGGGATTCTTTTATGTCGCTTTAGTTCAATCCTCAAGATCCGAAGAGCACCACGCTGCAATCTGAATATTCAACCTGGAGACACCCACCTTTTGTAACTGTTCCATTCACATCTTCAGGAAGGGGAAAACATTCAGACTCAGGATGCAGTTCCAATCGGGATCACACAGAACTGCAGTTCTCTTTCCTCTCCGTTACTCCAGAGCACGGTCCTACTCTTTCTTTGGTTTCCCTGGCTCGCCTTTTGTGAAGATCAAGGCCATTCATTGTGTGAAAGGGACCTTTACTTGCACTACTGGTGTTTCTTCACGATTAGACTGAGGACATGTGATGTTGGCGGGACTATCGCAAAAGTGAACCTGTGTTCTGGTCCCGGAATCGTATCAGGAATCACATGATGTCAGGCAGAGTCCCCTGTTGGTGTTATGTAGATCAATCAACATGCCTCCTCCCCACAAAAACTGAACAAGAAATGAGAGTAGTCTGCAGCAGGACGTCCAGTGTTGGCATAAGCTTGGTTTTGATTTGACACTGACTTTCTAACTTTCATTTGGTTTCCTAAAAGATCATATTCGGGAATCATTAGCATTTGTTGTATATAAACATTTTTAATTCGCTGCATACAAATACTACATAGGATACTGTATATAAATACGATCTATAAATATAGAGCAAATATATGTGAATACATACACATATGTGACCACACATGAGTACCTGGTTATCTTTTGAGTATGTGTGTTTCACAGGGGTTAAGAGTTTTAAGACCAGGTATAGACATGGCATAGAATATTATTTAGCTAAGTATGATCTTGTTTATTTTTATTGAGAAAAAAATTATTTAAATTCAGGAGAAATACTATCAATTCTCGATATTGGGCGTTCTGATACCTGTCCTGACTTTACCATCATGGTCAGACTTTGGATAAGTTAATCCACTCCTCTGGGTAACACTGTTCACCATTATTTAATTCTATTGGATAATAAAATGCAATATCATAACTTCCCTCCTCTCAGGAGAGCTGTAAGGATGAAATTAAGCTAATATATAATATCGACTTTAATTAAAATCACTACAGAAACACAGCACGGCTTTATGAACCCATCACTCACCAGGGAGGGGATCCTGCTGATGAATCTGAGGGAAACGTTACCCTGTCCATCTCGTGTCTCAGTCAGTGGAGGTGGGCGTCACACTGAGAAATGACCATCTGCCCACATCAAAACGCAGGATCCTTCTTTGAGAGAACTAGACTAGCAACGTTTCGGAATGGTGAGATCGGCTCCCTGTGTACCATTCCGGTTACGAAGGGCCTCTGTCTGGGTGAGACACAGTGAGACATTGCTGAAGGCTGTGTAGCTGCTCATTTGTGAACAGGCAGAACGCTGTGCAGTAATAAAGCAGCATGCCCGGTCCACGGCAAACCCCACCTGCCTCGCATATGTTTTTGGTGCCACGTGTAGAGAGTGTCCAGGGCATTGCTATTCTTTCTTTCATGGTCAAGGCTATGGTTTACGGCTTTCCTGAGACGCCATCATGCCTCTCATTTGAAGATGTTGGTTGGCTGTTGCTGTATTTACAGCTGAGTTCCTCTTTTAAAGCATTAGTACGATCTCAAAGACCAATTATATCTTCAAGGGTCTTCTGACCACCTCTGTACTAATCCCTCCGACTCTGGTTTAACTGTTGACCCACGACTTTCCATTCGTCTCATGTACACACAGACAACCAGTGGCCGTGTCCAATGCTAAGCCCACAGGTCCCTTTAAATCTGTTCCCCATTTGCTCTTTTTTTCTGCCTGGCCACGATTTCAGGCCTCACATCGCTTAGCATGGACTATGGCCATGTCCTCCCGGCTGCTCTCCCTTCCTCTGTTGGGTTCTCTTTGGAAGCCACACCGATTATTCCAAAGCATCATGAAAATCATGTTACTTCCTTGTCTACATTCTTCCATGAGTCTTCACTAAATAGCCGATCGGATTCATTCCAGGAGAGACACTGGGGGAAATGTAGAGCATGCGGGCTCTGCAATTCTCTTTTCTGTACGGGGCAAGTTGTTAAAGGAAGTGGGGCGTTCAGAGCTTCATTTGTACTACAACCCGTAGGGTGGTTGTGAAGATAACCAGCTTACTTACTTAAAACCCCTAGAATGCTCCCTGGTGGATTGCCAGCGCTCATGAATATGTGCTTACCCCTGCCCTGGAATATCCACATACTTCCCAGGTGTTTTTAATCTCCCAGGGCTCTTCTATACTCATTGTTCTTTCCATAGAACATTCACTAGTTATTACATTTCTTCCCGTTTTCCCCTTAACTTTCCTTCCAGGGTCACCTCTTTTTTTTTTTTTTTTTTTTAAATATTTTATTGATTTGTTACAGAGAGGAAGGAAGAGGGATAGAGAGTTAGAAACATCGATGGGAGAGAAACATCGATCAGCTGCCTCTTGCACACCTCCTACTGGGGATGTGCCCGCAACCAAGGTACATGCCCTTGACCGGAATCGAACCTGGGACCCTTCAGTCCGCAGGCTGACGCTCTATCCACTGAGCCAAACCGGTCTTGGCTCACCACTTACACACCTTGTTTTTCAACCTCTTCCCCCTGGAATGCTGGGTATTTCCTTCGAAACCCCACAGCCTTCTGTCCTCTGCTTATGATACTTGGCGCCTTCTAGCCTGTAGGACGCTATCTGCATTTTTGTTGCTGAGCTCCATTCCAGATGGCCAGCTGATTCCGGGAGTAAGCTTCCTGAGGCACACATCAATTTCACATGCTGGAAACTCAATAAATATTTACGTGACAGACTGTATTTTCCAAAGATGGCCGCAACAACAACCCCCACTGCATTTGAGAAGTCATGTTGGTGATTCTTCACCAAGAGAAGCAGTGCTTCTCCCCACCCTCTCGGATCGGGGAGGAAATTGTGACGATTTTGGCCAATAGACTAGGACAGAGGCATGCTGGGCCTCTTGGTAGCCTTCAACATTGCCTCTCAGAATGTTCGCTCTTTACACTCATCCCAGAATCTTTTTCTCTTTGTGTTTCAATTTGTATAGTTTTGTTGATATATCTTGCTTTTCACCATATACTTCCAAAATTTCCAGTGTCAATAATGAATACATTAAACTGAATAGGACATAATGTAGCAAATATGAAATTATTGTAATCTAATGGAAGTCAGAGGTCTTAGAAAATGTAAATGCCAGTTCAGATGAAAGAGTGTGTGGGGTGTTTTCACTAGGTCTTTTTGGACTATAGATGCTTTCTAAATCCTTTTTTTTAAATATATTTTATTGATATTTTACAGAGAGGAAGGGAGAGGGATAGAGAGTTAGAAACATCGATGAGAGAGAAAATCGATCAGCTGCCTCCTGCACACCTCCTACTGGGGATGTGCCCGCAACCAAGGTACATGCCCTTGACCGGAATCGAACCCGGGACCCTTCAGTTCCCAGGCCGACGCTCTATCCACTAAGCCAAACCGGTTTTGGCGCTTTCTAAATCTTTTACTAAGTCAAGATCAGGATAACATACTTTAAAATTAATTGAGTATATGAAGAATATTTAGTTAGCTACTAAATTAATGACATTTTCATTTTTTAAATAAACCATTTAAAGGCATTTGCATGTTGGTGGGGAAATTAGCTATGTTTACTTAATTAGTCTAAATTTGCATAGCATACCTAATTGATTTCTATTGTCTTTAAGAACATGTATCAATGTCACTAATTTGTTATGTGACTTCAGACACCACAAGAAAATTAAGTGTGAGGGATTATAATGTAGAAAATATGGTCAATAACAAAGATGCAATCTACATTCGTAGGTAACTTAGAAATATACTTCAATTTGCATTTAAATTCTTGAAGGAAAAAATTTCCTTTAAATTTTCCTATATTACTATTATGTATCAGCATGTATTATCTATCAGAGTATAAACTTATTTTATATGTATTCCATGCAATATATTTATAGTATATATCAACAAGAAAGAATGAAAAACACTCAAGAGTCTTCCCATGGTGACATTTTGAAAATGTCATAGTTCAAAAGGAAATAAAGAAAACTCATATTACATGGCAGAACGCTCTGACCTTTTACTCAGAGATTGATATGAGTTCTCAGGCAAGCTCTGTAAAGAAACTCAAAGGTGAAACTCAGCTGCTGGTAAGCAACTGAACATCTCAAAGGTCACGGCTCTGGCAACAACTGGGTCTACAAGCTAGGGCATGGAATACATTTATTTTTCAATTATCAGTCCCCTCCCCCCCAATGTTACTTTCGAAGCAATAGGCTTGTGTAGAGGTTATTTTCTTTAGGTGTCTTCAGATATTGATTTTTAAAGTGTTTTTTAAAACTGCTTTATTGAGGTATACTTGACATTTAAAATATTCAATTTGGTAAGATTAAGATATGTATATGTTTGTGAAACCATCACCACAAACAAAATAAAGTTTGCCGGTATATCTTTGTAATCCATTACCCCTAACTGCTATATGTTTTATGGAAATATAAGGCATGTGTATAATTTTTTAATTTTAAAAAAATCACTTTATTGCATTTTTGTATTGATGAGCTTGGAGGCTTACAATTCAGGTTTAACATTTAAGTCTTCAATCAATTTGAGTTGATTTTGGGGGATTGTGTGAGATAAGGGTGCAGGTTCCTTCTTGTGGAGACCCAGTTCTACCACCACAGATTGTTGGCTTTCCCCATCACATAATCTTGACACCTTTGTTGAAGATCAGTGGACCGTGTATGGGGGGAATTTTCCCAAGTTCTCTATTTTGTGCCTTTGGTCCCTAAGTCTGATTTGATGCTGGTACCACACTGTTTGGATTATTGGCATTTTGTAATGTATTTTGAAATCACAAAGTACATATCTAGATTTCTTCTCTCTCAAATGGTTTTGGCTATTTGGAGTCCTTTTTGGTTCCAAATGAATTTTATTATTTATTTAAAAAATGACGTTGGGATTTTTAATAGGGATTGCATTGAATTTGCATCTTGGGATAATATGGATGTTTTAATAATATTAACTTCCTGATCCATGAACACAAGGTGACATCCATTTATATGTGTTCTTTAATAAATCTATAGCTTTTTATATGTCAGTTATACTTCAATAAAGTGATTTAAAAAATCAAATGTCTCAGATAGGGATAAGAAGAATGGATCACAAAGATACACCAGGAAACTTGTGGGTGTGATGGCTACATGCATTATCTTGATTGTGATGATGGTTCACAGACGTACACATATGTCAAACCTTAGCAAACCGAACATTTTAAATGGCAAGTATACCTCAATAAAGCTGTTTTTATTAAAGAAAACTACTTTAAATGTCAATATCCAAAGGCACCTAGAACAAACTCTTTTTCTAGAACATTCAGGGTCTCAACAAGCCTTCCCTCACCATTTGCCTCCATAAGAGATTCATCCCACGTTCCCCAAACAATATACTTCTTTGTGCCTTCAGCCCTGTTGACAACGTTCTTCCACGGTCCACGCAATGACGCCACAGTCCTGATCACTTCCGTAACTGCGTGTGAGAGATGTAACCTTTTAATAAATTATGAAATCATTAAGGCCATGCTTTTCTGTTTCTGCTTTTCTGAGAACCCAGTCTTCCAAAAAAAAAAAAAAGCACAAAGAAATTTTCAAGAAATATTTATGGAATCCTCAAATATTATAATTCTTGTCTTAATAGATAAAGAACGTGTGAAGGTGTGGGATTTATTGTTGTAATATAACAGCATTTATATTTTTATTCGGTTGCATTTTAAAATGATTCCACAGAGACCATTAAAATATTATTAGAAACGGTTGTGTAGCATCCAGCGGGAATCAGCATTGTATTTTAATCGCAGCTTTGAAATGAGGCTTGAAATTTTCAGGAACGAAATCAAACACACAAGTAACACAACACAGATAGTTAATGTCATTTGTTTGGGATTCTATTGTAGTGTAAACACAGATTACTGGATTTCTCATGGACTCGCTATGACAGATACGAAATTTATTGCAAACGCTTGAGATCGTTCAATTTTTCAGTCTTTTGTTTCTCCCCTACGCGTCGATAAAATATTAGTTTTAAGAAGTCATACAAGCCAAACAGAGAGTAATGGCTATCATTACCATCTACCTGAAAGGACACTTTCCTAATAATTATCTGAAATGCATCTTGCTGCCACGGATCCAGGGTTCATCGATTACAATGCCCCGGCAAACCGATGGGCATGAATTTCCATCCAGGTGTAGTGTGGGCTGTGTCTCTGGAGGCCTTCTCTTCCACAAACGTCCTGTTTGTAAATGTGAGTGGGCATCTCTGCTGCCACTTAGGCTTCCTGGATGTTAAAACAAACCCAGCCAAAACCGGTTTGGCTCAGTGGATAGAGCGTCGGCCTGCGGACTGAGGGGTCCCAGGTTCGATTCCAGTCAAGGGCATGTACCTTGGTTGCGGGCACATCCCCAGTGGGAGGTGTGCAGGAGGCAGCTGATCGATGTTTCTCTCTCATCGATGTTTCTGACTATCTATCCCTCTTCCTTCCTCTCTGTAAAAAATCAATAAAATATATTTAAAAAAAATAAAAATAAAACAAACCCAGTGTCTGCGGTGTGCACAACAGGGATGCTGGCACGTACCCTGGAGCCCCATATACATTCCTGGCTTCCGTCCTGCTGAGAAGCCTTCTCCGAATTTCTTGTCTCCTCTTCTTTTCTTTGCCAGTGTTGTTTTTTCACACAAAATTGAAATTTCAGGCGCAGTTCAAGCAACCGCATAATTTCCAGAGAAAGGAACACGAAGTCCACATTCTTTCTTTCAGAAACCAGAGCAGTTTGCACTAGAGCAGCGTTGCCAGGAAGGTTCATTGTAGAAAATTCTGGTGACATCATTTCATAATGGCGCGATGTGGACATGAGGCGACTTGGGGATGTGTGGAAGTAACAGTGTTAAACCAGCTGGGGCGAGGAATTATTCTATTGCTATTCACTTACTTCTTTAATGTATTGTTATTGATGTCAGAGAGGAAGGGAGAGGGAGAGAGAGAAACATCCATGATGAGAGAGAATCATGGATGGGCCGCCTCCTGCACACCCCACCCTGGGGATGGAGCCCACAACCCGGGCCTGTGCCCTGACCGGGAACCGAACCATAATCCCCTGGTTCATTCTTTCCTAGACGTAAAAGAAAGTGATATGTTGTCACTAATTTATCCTTAATTTTCCTCGAGATCCAGGATTACATCATTTCTTTTTCTCTGACAGTCAGAAGCAACCTAATACCCTGACGATGGCTTATTTTCCTACAATAGTAATACTTAAGAAACAAACAAACAAACACGGAGGGAATCTTAGGAGTAAAGATAAGAAGAAAGGGTTAAAAAATCCACAACAAGGTTGTTAGCTGCTGAAAAATTCAGTGATGCTTAGCACGCCCGTTTTCTCTCTTGAAAATAATGACCCTCCACCACAGTGAGGCACCCTCACACTTGGTTCTTTTTTTTTTTTTTTTTTTTTTATATTTTATTGATTTTTTACAGAGAGGAAGAGAGAGGGATAGAGAGCCAGAAACATCGATGAGAGAGAGACATCGATCAGCTGCCTCCTGCACGCCCCCTACTGGGGATGTGCCCGCCACCAAGGTACATGCCCTTGACCGGAATCGAACCTGGGACCCTTGAGTCCGCAGGCCGACGCTCTATCCACTGAGCCACACCGGTTTCGGCTCACACTTGGTTCTTCAATCCAGAGCTAAGCACATAGTTCCAAGAGGGTGTGCAGAACAACGTTCAGGCTCAGGGCGTGTTTGTTTTAAAATGATCTGAGCCACTGCGTGAAAACCAGTATTTCTACCGCCTCTAGAAACACCACAGTTTGCCTGAGGCAGTCATCTACACCCTCAATGGGCTAAGTTCTTGACATATTATGTTCTGAAGCACTACTTTTTGTGCATGCTGTTGGTGAGGCTATATGTTGTACATGTAGAGAAACTGTTTATACCCATCCCTTTATTTCTCTTCCGAAGCTGCTTAAAACATTTTTGTGTCCTCAGAATTCTTTTTTTAAAAAATATATTTTATTGATTTTTTACAGAGAGGAAGGGAGAGGGATAGAGAGTTAGAACCATCGATGAGAGAGAAACATCGATCAGCTGCCTCCTGCACACCTCCCACTGGGGATGTGCCCGCCACCAAGGTACATGCCCTTGACCGGAATCGAACCTGGGACCCTTCAGTCCGCAGGCCGACGCTCTATCCACTGAGCCACACCGGTCAGGGCAGAATTCTTATTTACTCATGTTAATATCACCTTTGTCCAGGCCGGCATGGCTCAGTGGTTGAGCATCGACCTATGAACCAGGAGGTCAGGTTCGATTCCCAGTCAGGGCTAAGAGCTCAATCCCCATTGGGGGGGGGGGTGGGGAGGTGGGGAGGGGGCGTGCAGGAGGCAGCCGATCAATGATTCTCTCTGACCCTTGATGTTTCTTTCTCTCTCCCTTCGTCTCTGAAATCACTACTAATATATATTTTTAAAAACGTTTTGTAAATAGTGACTATAACATGGAAGTGGCTAAAACATGGCCAAGGAATTCTGAAAGAGATAAGTGTGTGATACACAAGTAGGATGGCATAAACTCTCTCCATGCTTTCCATGGAATTTTCTTTCTGACTCTCACATAAATAGCTGGAGAATCAGCAATCATGATAGATGATATTTTCCCTAAGTCACCAAAACTAATTATAGTCAGTGATCTCCACTCTCTGAGACTAAGCACTACAGCACATTAAAAATCAATCTATTCTGAGGTGTCACCCAGGTCTGTTGTTGTAGTTATTTTTGTGTGTGTGTGAACCTCAAATTCTCTGTTGATTACCTAAAACGTCCTCACAGAGATGTGTCAAATGGTTGTGCACTGTCTCCCTTATAAGCAATTAGAACATTGGGGACTTGTATTTCAATTTTCGTGTTAAGCTAAGAATTATAAATTGAAAAAAAATGTGCCATTAAAATTGTCCATTGTTCAGACACTTCTTTTTTTTTAAATCCTTACCTGGGGATATTTTTCCATTGATTTTTTTTTAGAGAGAGTGGAAGGGAGAGCAAGAGACAGAGAGAAACATTGATGTGAGAGAGACACATTGATTGGTTGCCTCCTGTATCCGCCCTGACCAGGGCTGGGAGCCTGCAACCGAGGTATGTGCCCTTGACCAGACTCAAACCTGGGACCCTTTGATCCGCAGGCCGATGCTCTATCCACTGAGCCAAACTGGCAAGGGCAAGATCACTGTGTGAAGGAGGCTACTGACCAAGAGGAGCCAGCTGAAATGCAATTGGAAAATGCTGGAGGGAGGCATAAGTAGAGCCAAAGGGAGCCCTTTCTCTGCCAAGAGCCTCTCCTTCGCTTTTCCCTAAAATGTGTTCCACGGATTCTAAGAATGTGTTTATGCTGCACTCGACAGCATTTTACGTTTCCCCGAGTGGACTACCCCCCCAAGTCCTTGTAGAAATAGATTCAAATCGGATATTTCACGCGCACAGAACTTTAGAGATGAAAAGCCTCTTGCCATTATGGAATCCACTCCAGTTAGGGAAACTGAAGACTCGATCAGGGAGCAAGGTCACACCATTCGTGTGACCACAGAGAAACATGAAATGTTTACAATGATATCTAAAACAAATTTTCTCCACTTAAAAGAAGAGCATATCTTCTCAGCAAATGATGTTGGGACAACTGGATAAATGCATGAGAAAAAAATGAATTTAGACACAGAACTCACAGCATTTTATAATAGTCACTTGAAAATGAACGTAAAACGTCTTCAATCTGGCTGTGATGAATAAACTTGACTTGAATTAAGAAAGGAAAGCTTTTAAACATAAGAAAAACAACCTCAACAGTCTTAAAACTTACTTCGTTTATATTGTCAAGAAACACTACTCGCAACACCCTTCAAAGAAACTGGTACTACGGTCTAGTTGAAAACCACTGTAGAGTTACAAGAAGGACTTGGTGGACTGGGTTGAATAGTGCTCCCTCCCCACCCACCCAAATTCATGTCCTCCAGGACCTGTGAACATGGTCATATTTGAAAACAAGGGCTTTGCAGATGTACTTAGTTAAGTTGTGATCATACTGTGCTAGCACAGGCCATAAATCCAATGACTGGTGTTTTTATAAGAACAGGGGGCCTGGCCGGGGTGGATCAGTGGTTGAGCATTGACCCACAAACCAGGAGGTCACAGTTCGATTCTCGTTCAGGGCACATGCCCAGATTCTGGGGCTCGATCCCTAGTAGGGGGCGTGCAGGAGGCAGCTGATCAGTGATTCTCCCTCATCATTGCTGTTTCTTTCTCTCCCTTTCCTTTCTGTTCTGAAATCAATAAAAAATATATATTAAAAAAAGAAAAAGGAGGCAAGAAAAATGGACTCGACTCCCCTTCATAATAATTAGATTTTAACATGGAAGCTTTATTGTCCCTGACTTTTTAGAGCAAAGACAAACTATTGCTAATTTCCGATTACAAGTGTCCCAGAGAAATCTTAACCAGCAATGCTCATCCCCTTCTGAACAGCATTTTCTGAAGTCTCTCTACTTTCACTAGTTTTATTTTCTTGGTCACTTTACAATAGGCCTCAAGTCATTGGAAGGCACAATTAACCCTGGCTGAGTGCCGGCCCATTCCTACAGAGCTTTGCGTTGGGAAATAATTGTCACCTCTATAAAACTAGCAAAGTCATCTTTTGCTATTCAAACGTGGTCCAGTTAAGTTTATCAAGGGATGCTTAGTGCAAGAAAAGGATGATGCTGGATTGTTAAGTTTATCAAGGGATGCTTAGTGAAAGAAAAGGATGATCCTGACAGCACACTTTTCATTTCCACACTGAACTGTGAACTTGGTAATAAGAGTCCCAGTTAACACCTTGACAAGAAACGAGGGTAAAGAGACGAAAGGGACAGCTCGCCTTTTGCAAATAATTTTTTCCTCTGACACGAAAATTAAATGAACACTTTCCATATGTCATTTTCTTATTCTTATTCCCCATCTCTTTAATAATCATTAACGGAGAATTTTCGTCCCCTGTCGGGCAAAATATAATTTAGCGCATAATGATACCGCCTCCTCAGCCTCATTAGGTGACTTGACAGAGAATATGATTAATGCCTGCGTGGAGTCATTAACTACGCAGGGTGGTTCAACGCAGGAGGAACACAGTCATGTTCATGAGTAAATAGAATTGTGGTAACAGACTATTAGTTTAGCAGCAGCGAATGGATACTCAGAAACATGGTTTCACTTGATGGGGAGAGTGGGTGGTAACTCACCGACCAGTTCAGGGTGCTATTAGGCCTGCTGTCCTTTGGGAAACCTGAAGTCACCATCTAACAGCCGTGGGCAAACGACGGCCCGCGGGCCGGATCCGGCCCGTTCGGCTGTTCTATCCGGCCCGCGGAGCCGAAAGAGCGGAGGGTTCTCTTGCTCTCCCCTCCGCTCCTTTACTTTGAATTTATATTAGTTCACACAAACACTCCATCCATGCTTTTGTTCCGGCCCTCCGGTCCAGTTTAAGAACCCATGGTGGCCCTCGAGTCAAAAAGTTTGCCCACCCCTGACTAGGAAGTAGGTATTTATCAAGTTCTATTTGTTTATCAGAACAGTTAGGTTGACTAAAACCAAAAAGACAAGGCCAAGGTTTAGAAAGTAACTCCAGTGACGTCAAACAAGTGTTCATAATTTAATCATATGTTTCTCCTTACAGACTAGAGAGTTACCATGTTTGTTTTAAAAATTGTAATCACCCTGGCTGGGGAGCTCAGCTGGTAGAAACATCACCCCGATACACCAACGCTGAGGGTTGGATCCAGTCAGGGTACATACAAGAATTGGCCAGTGAATGCAAAAGTAAGTGGGAAAGCAGATATCCCTCTCTCTCTCTCTCTCTCTCTCTCTCTCTCTAATTTCTCCTCTCTAAATTAAAAAAAAAGCACCACACAAACAAACCTGTAATCATGCTTACATACTCACAACAAAATTTTTTTACCATTAAAGAGCTAGAGTCCTCAGGTATAAAGCCGATGCTCGTCGATGGAAACACACTCCACAGAATATAGGGGCCACTAGGACAGACCCAACATCTCTTTCCTAGCACTGTGTCCCAGAGAAGAATCTCACTCCCAAAGAGCCCGGATCAGAGGGACCTCTGTTACTGAGTGTCCCCACCACATAAGGCGATTGTGCTCATTAACTTATTTGTCCCTCCAGTAACAGGATCAGGGCATTTATTTCTATCTCCATTTCACACTGAGGGTCAGAGTTTAGTAAGGTTCTTCCCATCACACCTCCTGATGTGGGGGTACCTGGGGCTCAAACCTATGGTCTGTTTGGGTCCAAAGCTCATGATCCTGCCACTCTTTCACTTTCCTGATAGAGAATGCCATTGTAAAAACAACGGAAGCTATTGTGGGAGGTAAAGGCTGACTTTCTAGAAATATTCCTCTCGCTGAAACCAAGATTTTTAAAAAGAAGAATACTTTTACATACACGTAAAATTGCTTTCTGAAAAACCATATTTCACATATTGGAATGATGTATAAGATGTATTAATAATATTGTACCTTTCATATCCTTTCTTCTTAAATAGATCCATACATAAATAATTATTAAGAACTATCTATCATAGCATGCATTATGAAATGACAGCCAGTGCATACTTTTAAATAAAAGGAAATTTAAAATGTAGAACTAGAAAAGATGGAAAAGATAATATAAATCTACTATGAATATCATATAGTGAAAGAGAGTGATATTTATTGAAACCTAAGACTTCCTAAGCTCCAAACCTATTTTCCAGATCATTTGTCCATTTCCAGCATAGATGTCCTGCGTCACATTTGACTATTGGAGAAGATTAATGTAATGGGATCCATAAGGTCTGTATTTGGGTTCAGAAAAACCCTGAATACATTTTCTAGCTCGATGACTCCGGGCACGTAATCCATTTTATGCTTACTTTGCTCAATATGAAGTGGAAAATAATATTTGCCCACATGGAAAGTTTGTTGTAAGATCAAATTTATTGATTGACTGTCAGTGGGATGATTGATTAATTAAAAAAGAAATGACTTGATGTCTACCACATGCTAGACACTGTACTGGTCACAGGGGCTATGCAGAGAAGTATGATGATCATTCTTTTTAAAAAATATATATTTTTATTGATTTCAGAGGGGGAAAAAAGAGGGAGATAGATAGAAACATCAATGATGCCGGAGAACCATTGATTGGCTGCCTCCTGCACACATCTAACCGGGGGTTGAGCCAGCAACCCGGGCATGTGCCCTGACCGGGAATCGAACAGTGACCTCCTGGTTCATAGGTCGAAGCTCAGCTGCTGAGCCTCACCAGCCAGGATGATCATGCTTAAGTGAGACAGAAATACGCACAGATATGCATGTCCCATTTGGGGCAAATGCACACTTATTAAGAGGGCCCAGAGAGATTAGGTAAAGCTTCCTGGAGTAACTCTTGATCTAAATTTTAATTATTGAATATAACTTAGGCAAAAATCCAGAGACAGAAGATAGCAAGATACACGTGTGAAACTTACAAGCATTTCACTGTTGTATCATCAAGTGTGAGAAGGGAAGTCGTGTTAGATGAGGCGCACACAAGAGCGTAATTTGAAATTATTTTTGAAGTACCTACCACAGCCTTTAAAATTGCCTATTAAGCTCACTCTATGTTGTTATAAGAAATAAGGAGACAATCAGGACTTTAGAAAAAGGTACCATGATTTTTACTATAATAGCAATGGTCATAAAATTTCGAAAGACACACAGGGAACTTAAAGGACAGAGTTCTCAAATGGTGGCACTAAAATGTTTTCAAGGAATATTTAATAGTATTGGAAAGTCTCACAACCCTAACGTGAATAGTAAGATGTACTCAACAGACTGTTCACATAGACAAAGATGCTAAAGTTTCCAAAAAATATATATATGTCTACTTGTGGATAGCGGAACCCCGGTAAAGAAATGCGTCTAAATGCTCTTGGCTCCGTCTGGCAGAATAAATTTTTATGAGTAAACAGAATACTAACAGTGTGTTTTATATCTGGCAACTGGGATTGCAGATGTTGACATTTTCTGGTTTCTTGTCTCATCAAAACCT
Organism: Plecotus auritus; assembly: GCF_963455305.1. Lineage (NCBI taxonomy): Eukaryota > Metazoa > Chordata > Mammalia > Chiroptera > Vespertilionidae > Plecotus > Plecotus auritus. The sequence goes on from NC_137780.1 coordinate 2,374,326, forward strand.
CTACATTTGTTAGAAAATTTCAGATTAAAAAATCAACACTAAAGAGGTTAGTAAAGAAAAATTAGACTACTGAAGATAAAGTGTCTGAGACTCCCTGAATACATGTGAGGAGGGCAAGTGAGAAATAGCTAAGTAGTATCGGGTGACTTCACTCAAGCCTGATGGATCTAAAAACTTCCAGATTATTAGATTAATAATAGGGCCACACAAAAGTATGATAAAGGGAGTGTGTCTAGCAGGCATTATAGTAAGGTCACTTACTACAACCCTAAACATTTTGGCATTTCCTATAAATTCGGAAATGGCTCTTGCAAAATTTGCACGTATTAAAATTCTAAATTGAGGGCTGAGATATATATATAAGATGAGAGAAAAATCTTTCAGGCCGGTATTCAATAATAGAGTGACTAGTAAAATCACTCAAGCCATGTCTACTCAATGAATGAATGTTTTGGGGGTATTTTTTTTCTAAAATAGATGGTTTTGAATAATGTAGGACTTGCTATAAAAGTTACATTTTAGTAGATTTGTGTTCACCAGTTATGCTATTTCTGTGATGATTTCATAACGTCCCTGATCAGTCTATCACCAATCTTGGACCTCGTGCCAACCTGGGCAATTCTAGCTCATAATGAGCCTAAAATCATTGGCAGTTGGCAGCTATCCACCTCAAGCCCATTCCAGTTTTATCTCTAGCCTCAACGCTCTAACACCCATTGCAAACAAAACAATAAAAAACACGATGAAACGAAAAGCTAAAAAAAATACCCATATAACATGGTGGGAAAAACTAAAGGCTAATTTAATTTAGCGCCATTGTCCAATGATAGAGTCTATATATTAATACTCATAACAAACAACATCAGTTATAGAAAATACATAAACTAGAGGACACTAGCTGAGAGATAAAGTGTAGCGTTGTCACCAGCAAGGGAGATAAATCACTGCAAATGGTATAGTTTGTGGACTAGTGGACTAATTAGCAAGTTATTTAAGAGGAGCGAGGCGGGCTTAGGTCTTCATTGAATTATACAGATCTTGGACTTGCTAGAATTTCCAAACTATAATATTCACCTGCATAAGAAAAGCTGTCTTACTGTGGAAAATTAGGAAAAATCACATCTACCACCGAAAATTGTCGGTAAATAATTGGCTCTTTCCTCGCCACTTCAGAGACCTCTCCCTGAAGTGATCTGGCCCCCAGAAACACTCAGGATGATTGTCAGTGTCCGATCATAACTTTCCTCACGTGGCGTACGAAGAGGAATCTTCTCAGAGAAGATTCCATGGCATTCTAAAACATTAGTCAGGCTTAAAAAATGTATAGTAGAGAGTAACATGTAAAAAGTGAGATTTAATGTGTACCTTTCCTCTCCTCGTTTTAATATAGGAAGACTCCCAGAGGAACTCCGTAATTCAGAGCTTGTCATCCTCCCCCCGCGTTGACATCTGGAATACAAATGTTCAAAGATGATGGATGGTCTTGTCATAGAACCAACGCTGGAGGACTCCCTGGGGATGTCTAAGGCAGGTAATTCCAAGCAAGGCTCCCCTAAGTCACAGTACACCAAAGACTGCAGTCAGATGTCATGTTAGACAAGTCTAAAAATTCTCCCCACCAGGCAGGCATGACATGGGCTACCCTACATGTTGAGGAAAAGTCTCCTTCTTCACAGGGAAGCCAAGGAAATCCTCTGGGGGATATTCAGAGATGCAGCTAGTTTATCAGAATGACATCGACGCCTCAGGTCCTGGCATAGAACAGGCCACGGTGCTTCCTGCTGCTTTCTCTACAACGACACAGCTCCTTCCATTAATTTTCAAAGTTACTTCGTAGGTTGACTTACAGATATTCACACGCTAGTCTTGTTTATCTTCAAAGAGGGTCGTCTCTTTAGAGATCATGGCTAGCACAGTGTATTTCCTATAGAAATGTGGACATGTTTGAATCTAATAAAAATCTGGAATTCAAATGCGAGAGATGGAATCAAAGTGACGCTGTGGATCTACAGGCTAAATTTCAGGTTGTTGCATTCAATCTGTACAAATAAATGTGAAATTGTTTCACATCAAGGCCACAAAATGATTGAGTCAAAATTTTGTTTCAGTCTGTCAATATTTTGTTACTAAAAATTGTGTAAGAATACCTTGTGTGCCCTTCCTTTTGATATTGACAACTATAGAGACTCGTGGAACCGAATAACACATAAAGGTGTTTAACAGAAATGCTTCTTTCTGATTTTTTCATACACTCACCCTCCCTTGATTTACAAAGCCATTCGCACATGTTGCCTCCGGGGAGGGGAGGAAGTAAATACAGCACAGGACAAATAAATGTCACCGATCATATCTGAATTTCAAATTAGACATTTGACAGGCCCATGGTGAAAAGTTAGTCTGGAGAGCAACCCTGGTTTTGCAGACGTCTGCTTTTGGGGGGAAATAAAAAAAATACATGCGTGAAGCTCAATGTTGAGAGCTAGGGGGTCTCAGACTACACACGGTAGAGTGGACCTCAGGTTATTTTCCTGCTACCCAGTCTCTCCTGGATCGCAAGTGGCAGGCGGAAGGTTTGGTCTGTTTATTGGGACTCATTTACAGAGGAGGTTGGTTGGGTGCTCCTAGGTTATTCCTGACTGTACCCTGCCTCCTCCGGGGGTCAAAACCCTTCTTAGAGAGTGATCACACTCTTTAGATTTGTCTGGGATTTCCAGAACTGCAGGGCTGTGCTGAATTTGTGGTTGGGCTTGTTGCCAACGTCCACCTATCTTTGAATTGACTTGGGTTATCGTTCAATGCTAAAAACTACTTGATATGCTTCCAACTAAACACTTCAAAGCAAGTCGTTGAAGAGTTTAAGGAGAAAATAAACACTAGTATGGTAGTGATGTCATATACCCGATATCTATTAACTTATTCTCTACTCTGACCTCATGAGATAACTATCATTATCTTCAAGTAATACACGAGTGAAGAGGTTCTGAAAGGCTATGTCGTTTTCCTATCTCTAAGATCAGGTCTAAGCTCAAATCCACATTTTTCTTTGTCAAAACCCCATTATTCCTCAGTGAAATCATAGTACCTCAAAAATAAATGTGAAGGATAAAATACTCCTCAAGATGACTTACATGATAGCATAATTCACAACACGACATGCCCTTGATCCCTGAAAGATCAAACCTGATTTAAGAGGAGAAAGCTACCGTTTTCTTTCTTTGCATTGTTCGTGATAAATGTGAACTTCACGCAGCACCGAGCAATAAATCGTCGTAATCTCTCCCATTTGCTTTGCTGATGTTCTGTAGAAATGAGTATGTGGGAGAAGTGTTTTGTTTATGCCTTTATTTATGACAGCTTAAATGCTGAAAAACGTTGGGAGCCGCACAACCCTTCTGCCAACAAATAATGAATAATTACCTAGGACTGGGGTTCTCAACAAGACCCATACCAGCAAGCAGATGTCAGTCGAGTTTCAGTTCCAGGTTTCTGCCTGCAGGAAGTCATTAAAAGATAAGTAGGCATTCAAGTCTGTTCCCCTGGTAGCGGAATCTCTACCCTTCGAGTCCTGCCCGGGCTCATTTGTGGACAGAAGCAACAGCCCCCGATGCAGACAGTAATGACTCCTGTATTATGGACTCGCCGTGTAAATCAATCCCAGGCGGGCTCTGAAATGATCTTCTCTGTATTTACTTTTAGGCTATTTAAGAAAAGTAGCTCTGAACAAAGCCAACATATTTTAACCCCCCCAGCCCTTCCGTCAGTTGCGGGGTTCAGCCTCACAACATCACACTGCAGTCTATTTCTGTACTCTTAATGACTTGCCACCCTCCGGAAAGTAGCACTATATTCAGGCTGTGCGGGCGCTGAGATTTGTGTTCCAAAATGGTTGGTGTTGGGGAAAGAGTCAGGATTGAAACCAGGTGCAGATCATTATGCTTAATATTCGGCGCTTTTCTTTCTGTCTTTCTCCTAATGATTCACAAGGTTCTCCCCCCCCACACACACACACTCAGTTTGAATTGACATACGTGACTTAAAGGACGTGTGTATGCTTGCTAGTAAGAAAGCTTTCCTCTCACATTTAACGAATTGAACTTCAGATAGTCGTCACTGGAGAACACTGTTTTATTGACATATTTTTAAGTAATGACAATGAACCATTGAAGGGGTATAGGGCAATACGTATTATTGTGTATTGTGATTTCTGTGTATTAGCAAGCAGCTAATAAATAAAGAGGAATATATTTTGCTTGAGAGAAGGTTAAAATATATGGAAGGATGCCATGTACAAAAACCTACAGGGTATCAAGAATTTCTAAATTAAAGCAACATAGGTTTCCACGATATTTTGTTAATATAAATTATTCTTCTGAAGTAGTGAAATTTCAAGTCTGTTTTATATTACTCCTGAATTACTCAAATGATGAAAACAGAAATGTCATAATAAAACAATAATGCTCTGATTTATGTTATTTTAATGTGTGCAATTCCATACTCAACCTAAATTATCAATAACATGCAACTCAAGTTGGTAATATATAGCAATCCGACAGGTAAATGCTATGTGCCATGAGGGAAGTTTTATAGATAATACTCTGCAGTTTAAACAGAAGGATAAAGTTTAAAAGAATGACTCTGTTAGCCTCACATGTTTTCCTCACCGGGCGGTTACATCCCATCTTTCTAGATGTGGTGACAAATGAGAAACAAGTTTCGGTAAAAACAGACTTAAATTTCAGCAGCTGCCTACTTTGTTTTAGGAAGAAACAGGTGGGAAATCTGAGCGGACTATGCAATATCGTAAAATCACTGCAGCATGAACCCCAGCTGAGAGTTCAGTGTTTATGTCATGGAGGGTGCCATCAAGAGCTGCCCGGGGTTGCTGTCCATGGTGCTGACTCTGCTGGGCTCCTCTCTACCCCTCCTCTCCTTACTGGTAAATTGAGTCTGGGAAGAAATGAAAGGGGAGGGTTGGCCGTGTATATGTGCTGCCAGCTATTTTTTTAAAGTGTGGAGGGAAATGGCAGTTCAAAACATCCTCCAACAGAAGCAAGAATGTAGACCAAGAAGGCTTCCTGGTGGCGAAAGGGGAAAGGCCCTGGAGAGGTGAGGGTCACCCTGGCTGGAGGGTCAGGCAACTTCGCTTGGACCGTTTCCCTCACGCAGTCATTGATGGCAAAGCAATGAACAGCATGTGTTTCCAGATGCGTCTGCAGCGAATGGTGGAAGCTGTTAGGAGACAGACAGCTCTGGCGATGACTCACCCAAACAATGCCATGTCTAAAGCTTCACACCCCATAGCTTGGACCCTGGACACGTTACTCTTGGGAATGTACCAAATGATAACAAATAAGCAATAAGAATAGCAGCAGCAGTTGCCCTAACCGGTTTGGCCCAGTGGATAGAGCGTCGGCCTGCGGACTGAAGTGTCCCAGGTTCGATTCCGGTCAAGGGCACGTACCTTGGTTGCGGGCACATCCCCAGTAGGGAGTGTGCAGGAGGCAGCTGATCGATGTTTCTCTCTCATCGATGTTTCTAACTCTCTATTCCTCTCCCTTCCTCTCTGTAAAAAAATAAATAAAAAAAATAATAGCAGCAGCAGCAGCAATGAGGACAAAAAGCCTACGTCGAGCTTCCAATGGGATGGGTACACATGTAAACCTTTGAACACAGACGATCTTACGAGATTTTCAGCCCGGGAAATCTGAGGACGGTTCTGCACTTAAACCAGATTATTCTGCTATTTGATGCCCTTCGGATTGACCGGGTTTGGGGCATATCCAGAAAAAAAAAATGCAAAACAAATTCGACTTCATTACTTGAACTCTTCAAAGGATGGATTAAACATTTTCTCTCAACATTGACTTAATTAATTTAGTGGGGTTTCATTTTCGTCAAGCAATATTAAGCAACAGTTGTATTTTAATGAAATATTGTGCTTCGAAATTCACTAAGTAATTTTAGACACACAATATCATCAACGCTGAGAATGACAATTTAATATAAGGAGTGGTTACTACTTCCTTTCTGAACAGGAAAATAAATGAAAAGTCAAGAGAGGTTGATTTGCTTGTTGACCTTCGCATGGCTATCGCAGGCGCAATGCTTCCACTCACGTTGGATGTTTGAGTCCTGGGGACGAGCAGAATATTTTTAACATGCTGTTTACTTAGAAACTTAAACGTGTGTCAAAGAGAGACGGGATCCTTGTGTCACTAAACATCTAAGTAACGTAAGTATTGAAAATTGTTACATTTATAAAAAATTAAAAATTCATGCCTGGCTGCCGGGGCTCAGCGGTTGAGCATTGACCTCTGAACCAGGAGGTCATGGTTTGGTACCCGGTCAGGGCACATGCCCGGGTTGCGGGCTCCATCCCCAGTAGAGGGGCATGCAGGAGGCAGCCCATCCATGATTCTCTTTCATCACTGATGTTTCTCTCTCTCTCTCCCTTCCTCTCTGAAATCAATAAAAATGTTTTATAATAATAATAATAATAATAATAATAAATTCATCCTGTGAGAGGATATAGCATTAGCTAATTATGAGTCATCTTTAGGCTACAACTTACTTAGCATTTAGTAACCACCTTCGACGGGTCCAGTCCTGCACTGGCGGGATCTATGACAGGATCTAAAAGAAGCTCCAGCCTAAGGAAACGGTAACTTGGAAATCCAGGAGGGATTCCGCTTCTCCAGAGCATACTATCCTCCTTGCTGCCACCATGACCGGTCCCTTCCGCTGACGAATGAGGACTGCCCACTGCCTTACCTGCTGCCGTATCCATAACAACAAACACCGCGACGCTCCTGAGCTCCTAGAGAGGCCAACCTACATTGCCTGCGGCTGAGAGTGACATGATCGGAGGAGGGCATAGATGGCTGAATTACTGTGATGACTGTTTGCTGGAAATTATGCAAATCTGTACAAAAGCGGAGTTCCTAAAAATGAAATTAGGCTGAATGTGAATCAGCCTCCTATTATTGTTATAACTCCGAGTGTAAATAAAACACCGGCATAATAACACCCAAATCTCAATGTAAATATTACTTTATTACGAAGCCCTAATAGGATGCTTGTTGGAATTACATGTCCACTGTAGCAATGTTATAATGGTATCCTTGTGGAGGTAATCTGAAACATATTAAAATCCAATCTCACATGATGTGTAATTTGAAAATGATGCGATTCTATCTGCTTCCTCCCTAAGAACACTGCATACAAATAAGTTAGGCTCATCTCAGAGGCCAAATATTTCATTAGAAGTTATATTAGAAAAAAAAATCCCTTCATTCCACTAAATGTAAGTTTCTATAATTTAATTTATACTATGGTAATCTGAGCAGTATCTCAGTTATTCACAATGCTTAATATTTAGTTTTTTGACGTTGATTTCTCAAATTTACTAAAATGTCATCATTAAACCCTATGCTCATTCATTCTTATTGTTAACGTTCTCTGGTTCTTTCTTCAGACATGAGGGGTGAAGAACCCAAGTACCTGGAAGAAAAACTGGGAAGCGTTTTCTACGTTCCTCCAGGAACTGACTTCACACGAATGGCTAAATGTAGGCAGGACACAAAGGTCAGAACTAAATATCCGGAAGCCACTGGGACATTTCCTCGGGTCTATCCAGACAATAAGCTGAACAGCGAATGTGCAGGGAGGAAATGGGCCGAGTGAGTACAGACCGCTTTTTAATTAAATTGGTTTGAGGGGAAAGACGCTTGGAAGGGAATTCAAAGTCAAATGCGTATGTGCATTTCCTGTGCATATTATTAAATCTACGGCACCACTGATTGAATCTAAGTTACCATTATCTTGTGTATTAATAAGAAATAAAAAATCCGCCCTGGCGGGTTTGGCTCAGTGGATAGAGCGTCGGCCTGCAGACTGAAGGGTCCCGGGTTTGATTCCAGTCGAGGGCATATGCCCAGGTTGTGGGTTCGGTCCCCAGTGGGGGGCGTGCAGGAGGCAGCTGATCATTGATTCTCTCTCATCACTAATGTTTCTATCTCTCTCTCCCTTTCCCTTCCCCTCTAAAATCAATAAAAATATATTTTTTAAAAAGAAAGGCAATGATGTGGGAACTTGTACATCTTAGAGACAATAAAAATGACATAAGATATATACAAATGAGTGTGTGTGGGAAGGATACACATTCTCATCAGCTGAAAAGAAGATCCTATCTAATAAAAGAGTAATATGCAAATTGACCATCACTCCTACACACAAGATGGCCGCCACCATGTGGTCAAAGATGGCCACCCCTATGTGGACACAAGATGGCCACCACAAGATGGCCAGCAGGGGAGAGCAGTTAGGGGTGACCAGGCTGGCAGAGGAGGGCAGTTGCGGGGACCCAGGCCTGCAGGGGAGGGCAGTTAGGGGTGACCATGCTGGCAGAAGAGGCAGTTGGGGGCAATCAGGATGGCAGGGGGGCAGTTAGGCATTGACCAGGCTGGCAGGGGAGTGGTTAGGGGGTGATCAGGCTGGCAGGCAGAAGTGGTTAGGGGCAGTCAGGAAGGCAGGCAGGTGAGCAATTGGGAGCCAGCAGTCCTGGATTGTGAGAGGGATGTCTGACTGCCCGTTTAAATGGGCAGTCGGACATCCCTCAAATGGTCTCAGATTGGAGAGGGTGCAGGCTGGACTGAGGGACACACACACCCCTGTGCACGAATTTCATGCACCGGGCCTCTAGTCTAAAATAAAGATCAAAGATTAAAGATAAAGTAAAGTCTATCTTATTTAATTACTAGAGGCCCAGCGTGTGATTGAAATCGCACGAGGAGGTGCCCTGCCTCCCGCCGTGCGAGGAGGCACCCCGAAGGGGGCTGGGACCCGCACCTGACTCCCAGTGTCCCCCAGCCCCCTTGCCTGTGCCCGCTCCAGGGCTGCCAGAACCACCGTGCCAGCTCGAGCAGGCCCTCCTGTCTCTGTCTCCGTCTCGGCTCCGGGCCTCACCTGCGCACACAACCTCCTCCTGTCCGGTCGTGACCCGTTACAGAGTCTCGGCCTAATATGCATATTACCTCTTTACATATATAGATTATCCGATTGTTTTTATTGTGCACAATAGCCAGTATTCAGTGTTAAACACATGCAATGCCACTCTACTGGGAGTTAGTCTCTCCCCGTGGAACAGCGAAGCAGCAGAAAAAGAAAGCTGAGGTTTCATGTGACTTTGGATACATGAAGTACGATGTGAAAAAAGACCTGGCTTTCTAAGCAGTACCTTTAAAGGCAGTAACGCCTTTCAAGCGCTTCTGGCATTTCTATCATCTTCGATGAGAGATTAACGAGAGCTGAAATGTGAGCTTTTTTTGTAACATTCTGATGGCACTGGGATTTCACACCTGCTGTGATGAATTGAGCTTCTCTAATAAGTGTGTGAGGTTACCCTTTTTGCATGAAAAAAAGAACATCCATTAGTGTTACAAACTTATTGTCCTGTGCCATTTCTCAGTTTTTAAAGCTGGCTTTATGAAAGGATACGCTAGAGAAATAATTCGCATTTTAGTGACTTGGGATGAATCACCAAAAATTTAGCAGTCAGTTTGACTCCCGTTAATGAGTTAAATAATTACTCCTCTCAGGGAATGAAAAATGACTTTCTTAAAGGTTTCTTTCTCAACCAGAGGTAATGTTCCAAGCTACTGAGTAACTCATGGAATTGGCAATGACTTCTTTTTTATCCTCGCTCTCCTTTTTAAGTGTAAAGCTTGAATTTAATTAAAAATGGGAGTTACCACATCTAGCCCAGTGCATTTTTTTTTTATCACATAATGATTGATTTTGGCTGAAATTTCTGAGCCCATAGGTGCTGAAAAAACTTTTCATGTAATATTAACCACAGAAGGGGAACAAAGTAATCAAAGCCGTAGAACATCTTAAACACGTGGGCCATGGGGTGGTGCTTGCTGTGTGCCGTTTTTACTTAAGATTGCTACAGACCATCAAGATACATGCCATCCTCTCGATGAGTACACCTGTGAGAAATGATGGTGAGGAAAATAAAGTAATTGGAATAAGACGATAACAACAGGAAAACTGAGATCACAATTGAAACTCTAAACCTATATCAAAGTGAAAGAGATATAACAGCAGCAGCAACTACGTGATATTGGCACCTCTGTTGAAAATCAGTTGACCACGGAGACAAAGGTTTGGTTCTAGACTCTTCACTCTATTCCATTGATGTATATCTCTATCATGGGGCCAGGATCGCACGGTCTTCGTGACTATGCTTTGCAATAAGACTTGAAACTAGGAATTGTGTCTTACAACTTTCTTTTTCATTTTCAAGATTATGTTGGCTCTTCTGGGTTCCCTGCCATTCAGTATGAATTTTAAAACGTACGCGTCGGTTTCTACAGAGGAGCCAGCTGGGACTCTGATAGGGTTTTGAATCTTCAGACAAGTTCAGTGAGCACGGCAATCTCAATAAATTCTTGGGATCTGTGAACATGAGATGTTCTCCCATTTTTCAAAATTTTCTTTCAAATCTGTTTTGTAGTTTCCAAAGTATATGTTTTGCAATATTTTGATGGTGTATTAACTTTTTTAGATGCTATTGCAAATGGAATTGTTTTCTTAATTTCATTTTTAGTTTTTTCATTGCAAGCATATAGAAATACAATTGTTTTTGTATATTGATCTTGCATCTGCAACCTTACTCTCAACTTGTTTATTAGTTCTAATAGTTGGGGTTTTTTTTTGGTGTATTCCGTAGGATTGTCTGAAGATAACATTACACCACCCATGAATATAAATCATTTTAATTCTTCCTTTCCAATCTGGATGTCTTCAATTCACTTTCTTGACTAACTGCTGTGGACAGAATCTCTAGTGTACTGTTGAATAGGAGTGGCAAGTTTCTCCTTGACTTGTTTCTGATCTTAGGGGAAAAGAACCCAATTTTTCATCATCAAGTATGATGTTGGGTGAGAGTTTTTCATAGGTGTCTTTATTGGGTTGAGGAAATGCCCTCTACTTCTAGTTTGATGAGTGTCTTTATCTTAAAAGGGTGTTAGATTTTGTCAAATGCTTTCTCAGCACCCATTGAGAAGGTATATTGTTATTCTTTAGTTGGTTGACTTGTTAAATTGGTAATTCATATTAATTGATCTCAGTGAAGATTATTGAATGTATGACTATGTATGTATGTATGTATGTATGTATGTATCTATCTATCTATCTATCTGCCACCTTAAATAAGAATAGCTTGTTGCCATAGGGCTTGTTTGTAGATTTTCCACTTTATACTACGCATTACTCTCTATTATCTATGTGGAATCTCTGTGTTACAGCAATAGAAAATCCAAGAAACTCAATTAAGTGTAAGAAGGACCCTTCCTTTCAAACTTAAAAGATAGCGTCTTAAAGCAATTTTAAGTTCTTTTGCAGAAGTTTTTCTTTTTTATTCAACCACCTTAATAAACCTAGTTTGTAAAAATCAATGCCACCTGCAGCCTGTGAATTGCACTCATTGAAGTGATTCATGTGTGGCCCAGGCTGTTGCTGTGTGATGTTCTCCGTGAAGTCTGGCACAGCTGCTTTCAGTTTATCTCTAAGCAAAGCCATTCCCTTTGGAGGGTTTTCATTTGGATGCTTGGATTTGTCGTGTTTGCAAACTGTATTTTCCTCATTTTCCTGGCAAAGAAATGTGTATGCATACAAACACACATTAAGAGCATACAAACACACATTAAGAGCATACAAACACACCTTAAGAGCCTACAAACACACCTTAAGAGCCTACAAACACACATTAAGAGCATACAAACACACATTAAGAGCATACAAACACACATTAAGTAACTTCCTTCTTAATTGGACTGCTCCTTATTCTAGATAAATAGATAACACACGAAGATAAACCAGTGGTTAGAATGCTCTCAATAAAAAGAAACATGTGCTCTTTTGGCTAAGCCTAGATTTAAATTATGAACATGGCCATCCAAGTACACACATTGCACCACACTTGACAAGACATTTCCACCTACTTAATTCAAACCAGTGAGATCATGAAAAGGAATGTGACAGCCATTTTATAAAGGAAGAGAGCAAAACCAAACAATATGAATCGACCTGCAAGGTCAAGAATAAGGTCCTGATTCTTTTTGTTCTGGTTCAGAACTCTTCCCAGCCCATATATCCGTCTCCACCCATTATCATTAGTTCATTCATTTGGCTCTGTTTTTATTGATACGAATATGTTTACCCTTGGCCTCTCAGACTTCCTTAAATTCTTCCTCTTTTGTATCATGGATAAAAATATCTCTTCTAGCAGATATAATTTCCTCTACATGTTCTCTGATCCCAGGCCCTCCTGTTCTCAGAAACCCAATTCCATTGGTTTCTTCTTTTCTTGTATATCATCCACGTGATTCCTAGTAAAAGATAATCTTGATGGCATACCATTACTCTAAACATTTGTTGAAAAATAAAACTCATGGTTAATTTCACAAAAGCCTTCAGCATCCACACCACGGCCCCACACTCATCCATCCTCACCTGTTGTTACTCTTTCCTGCTTCATCTCACTGCAACCTGGCTTCCTCCTTCTCCATTGTACCAAAATTATCCTTTCCACAGCTAGAGATGAGTTCCATGTGACCAAGTCTAAAGATATGTACTTTTAAAAAATATGTTTTTCAATTGATTTTTTTTTTACAGAGAGAAGGAAGGGAGAGGAAAAGAGAGATAGAAACATCCATGATAAGAGAGAATTATTGATCAGCTCACTCCTGCACATCCTCTACTGGGGATCCAGCCCACAACTTGGGCATGGGCCCTGACTGGGAATCGATCAGGGACCTCTTGGTTCATGGGTTGATGCTCAACCATTGAGCCACCCACCTAGGCCAAAGATCTGTACTTTTAATCTCCTCCTTTACTTAGTCTTTCAGAGATATTTTACCCAATGACTGATTCTCCCATGGTCAAATCAGCTAATGTTGTTTGATTCCTTGATAAGATGCACTCCCGAATGCCTTGTTCACCTCTGTTTCTCCTTTTCTAGACTTGTCCTTTCTATATAATTACTAAATATGGTGCTTTGAATAGCCTCTCTCTTCCTTGTTGCATTTCAAATGAGCTAAAAAATAAAGGAAGTGAGTTAAGCGGGTGGGATCAAAATATATTATTAATAGATGATGAAAGAGACATTTGAAACTGTGTAGCTTCTCTAATAATAAAAGTGTAATATGCAAATCGACTGAACAGCCGAACAGTGGAACGACTGTCTGGACGACCTTCTGGACGAAGCTGTTGCTGCGAGGTCTGAGGCAGCCGGGGCTGCGAAGGCTTACTTGTGCATGCATTTTATGCACCGGGCCTCTAGTAATATATATATAAAAATAACCTTATAAGCCGAAACCGGTTTGGCTCAGTGGATAGAGCATCGGCCTGCGGACTGAAAGGTCCCAGGTTCGATTCCGGTCAAGGGCATGTACCTTGGTTGCGGGCACATCCCCAGTGGGAGGTGTACAGGAGGCAGCTGGTCGATGTTTCTCTCTCATCGATGTTTCTAACTCTCTATCCCTCTCCCTTCCTCTCTGTAAAAAATCAATAAAATATATTTTAAAAAAAATAACCTTATAAGACAGTCCATATTAATTAAAAACATATAAGCCATATTTTTAATGTATGTTTTTCTTAATCATAACTTCCTTCCCCAAATTACAAATGACTTTCTGCCTAATATTACTGAAAAAGGCACATATTTTTTCATTCCTTTAATTTTCACTTATTTCTATTTTTTCTTACTTCAAAGTTTCTATAGCATCTTAAGCTTTAAAAAAAAAACTTTCAGTATTCAGAAGCATTCTATATTAGAAGTGACAGTAATCACATACTATTTAATCCTCCATAGTTCTGTTAATAGCATATAAAGTAATGCAGCCTGAAAAATAATATATAAAAATTGTCTATGCTTATTAGCCCTCAATGGCTTCGTGGAAAAAATAATGTGAGATGGGACATTTTCGAGTCTTCTTTTTTTTTTCTGCAAGAGAAACATTGAAAGAATACGGGACAATCAAGCCCGGCTTAGAGAAGATCCCCACTGTTTCTCTCTGGGAGATGCAATAACCTTCTGATTCTTTTCCTGAGAATATTGCACAAAATTGCTCGTGTGAGGCAACTAGCAGGAATCGAAAGAGCTCAGTGATGAATGAGAAGACGTCCTCTGATCTACGCTGTGTGCGATGATTAATTTTGCATTTTGTCTGTACAGATTGGGACATGTGGAGCCTGCCTCTCAGATCGAATAGCTCTGTTTGTGAATACAAACTGCAATTGTTTTGAGTTAGCCTGCACATTTTTAAGCATTTAACTCGAATTTAAGGCTAGGGCTGTGTGTGTGTGTGTGTGTGTGTGTGTGTGTGTGTGTGTGTGTGTGAATACAAAAGCTCCAGAAGGGTCAATTTCATTATCTATATGGCAGATATTTTAGTTGAACTACAGAACTGAGTCCAGAGACGACCGTTGTATTTCAGCTGAGAATATTTTTTTTAAAAAAAATCCGCCCCATTTGTGTCCCATGGAGACTGTGTGTGTAGCAAGGTCTGACCTAGAGGTGACGAGGCCAGGCATAATTTTTCACTGCCTGCTGTGCAACTTCGGGCAAGATGAATGTTTTATAACGAACTGTTACGGAATGTGTCTAACTAGATCTCCGCCGGCTCTGGGCAGGCAGGATGATGTAGGGAATACTGTTAATGAGGGTTGTGTTTTTTTTTTATATAACATAGGGCAAGCTTATTTTTCCTGCGCAGGGAGAATTCTGAGGCCTATCTTTCCTTTGAGGAGAAGACCAGTCTCCCTGGCAAATATCATTTTCATTCAGCTATTGGAAACGGGCTGCAAAAGTCAATACACCTTCCGAAGCGGCAATGTTATCTCTGGTCAGCAATGGACTTGCATACGTTTCAATGTGGTCCTTGGGATTTTTAAAAACGTACGGCATTATAATTTGAGATGCTTGTTGTTCGCACTTTCCAAAGTTATAAATCACCGGGCAATTAGAAACTGGTGGTTTAATTTCTCTTTCAGGATTTTTAGAGTCATTGCTGTCACCTTGGGGTATGTAAAATGAAGGAAAATAACAGAGCAAATATGAATCTAGAAAGTAAGGGGTAAGCAGGCATTAACACGAGTCTTCCTCTCTCCGCTTCTGGTCTATGTTTTTGTTTCATATAATCCATAGTTTCATTTTCCCCTCTGTAAAATATCTGTCTCCATAATTACCTTTGTTGGAAGTATTCAGCAACATTAGGTAAGTATCTAAATAAGTAATTATTCAAATCTCATGATTTTTCTATTTATTTCAGTACTTTTATTTGTTCTTTCATTTGAGTAGATCTGTTTATTAATGCAACTATATTTATTTGGGGCTTATTAGGTACCAAGTTTAGCAAATTATAGTACTTTTTTATGTTTGCTTTATTTACTTCAGAGAGATGAAGGAAGAGGGAGAGAGAGATAGAAACATCGATGATGAAGGCCTCCCTACTGGGGATGGAGCCCACAACCCAGGCATGTGCCCTGACGGGGAATTGAAACGTGACTTCTTGGTTCATAGGTTGATGCTCAACCACTGAGCCACACCAGCTGGGCAAATGACAGTACTTTTCAATGCTCAAAAGAACAAAATTTCTATCAGATGAATACCTATTGCATTTTTTTGTTATCTTACAAATAGTTACTGACTACACACTATAAGAAGGTCACTCTTCTTGTAGAAAGTCCTGGGTAACCTAGACAACTGACCACACAAGGGACCTGCTTTTTCCCTTCTATGCCCAAGTGCCATTCCTTTGCTTTCATTTCACCGACAGTGAACTCATGGAATCCTAGGCTCCCACCCCACAGACCCTGGTCCAGGCAAAGGCAGAGCTCCGAGTCCATGCTCTCTCCTTCTGTCCTGACCTGCCACCTTGCCGCATACCCGCCAGGACTCTGCCAATATGAGGAAGTTAAGTAGAAGAGGAAGAAGCAGAGACTAGACCAGCCGTGGGCAAACTACGGCCCGCGGGCCGGATCCGGCCCGTTCGGCTGTTCTATCCGGCCTGCGGAGCCGAAAGAGTGGAGGGTTCTCTTGCTCTCCCCTCTGCTCCTTTACTTTGAATTTATATTAGTTCACACAAACACTCCATCCATGCTTTGGTTCCGGCCCTCCGGTCCAGTTTAAGAACGCATTGTGGCCCTCGAGTCAAAAAGTTTGCCCACCCCTGGTAGACCAAGCAGACAGTAAAGTAGCGGTTAACTCAACAAAGTGGGATTTTCTTTCTTTCTTTTTTTTTTTTTTTTGTCAAATGAAAAATAATAGGGCTGATTTGCCATGCCGAACTCTGCTGGCCACGGGATGAGGACTGAGAACTGATCATCTGACCTAGAAACATGGGAACCAAGGGTGAGAATGGCGGAGAGCGCTCATGGAGCCGTGTGAGCAAAATCCCGATTAAAACGGATCCAAGCGAGAAGAGGATCTTTAACGGATGAAGCTGAAAGGCTTAGAATGGGGGAACAGAACACTTTGAAACAGGACACAATAGAGTCCTTTAAAAACCCTCTAGCCTTCAACGTCATATTCAGTTCTGTTATATAAATCAGGGCAAATAGTGTTAAATCATACCTGTGGAAGCTGTAGGATCATATAGTCTATTCTGAATTCTAAAAACGGGAAGCTCCAGAGGGAAATGATAGTAATTTTAAACAGGCACGTTAACTCTCATAGTATTACGAAAACTATAGTTTATTAAGACATTTAAGGACATGAGAGAAAACTCGGGTGTGATATTATTGGTGGGTGTTATCAAAGGCTTCTGGAAAGAAATACTAGTACAGAGTATCTGGGGTTCCCTCTCCACTTTCAGTTATGTAGCTAGACTGGGAGAACAATTAACACAGAGAAAATTATAGTGGTTTTTTTCCAGCCCTTTCTGAAGGTATAATCAACTGAATCGTCTCAGATATAAACACTGGGGCTCCCACAGACAGAGTGGTTCTAACGTGAGGGTCTGGAGCCAGGCTTTCAGAAAGAGGCATTCCAGACCTTAGTAAGGGAGTCCCCACCTGTAATTTTTTTTTTAAATATATTTTATTGATATTTTACAGAGAGGAAGGGAGAGGGATAGAGAGCTAGAAACATCGATGAGAGAGAAAATCGATCAGCTGCCTCCTGCACACCTCCTACTGGGGATGTGCCCGCAACCAAGGTACATGCCCTTGACCGGAATCGAACCCGGGACCCTTCAGTCCGCAGGCCGACGCTCTATCCACTGAGCCAAACCGGTTTCGGCCCCACCTGTAATTTTTTTAAAATATATTTTTTATTGATTTCAGAGAAGAAGGGAGAGGGAGAGAGAGACAGAGACATCAACGATGAGAGAGAATCATTGATCGGCTGCCTCCTACACTCCTCACACTGAGGATCGAGCCTGCAACCTGGGCCTGTGCCCTGATCGGGAATCGAACTGTGACACTGGATATGTTGGAAACAACAAAACTATGTATATGTCTAGCCCAGTGGTTCTCAACCTTCCTAATGCTGCGACCCTTTAACACAGTTCCTCATGTTGTGGTGACCCCCAACCATAACATTATTTTCGTGGCTACCTCATAACTGTAATGTTGCTACTGTTATGAATTGTAATGTAAATATCTGTGTTTTCCGATGGTCTTAGGTGACCCTGCTAGCAGTTCTCAACCTGTGGGTCGCCAGCAGGGTCGCCTAAGACCATCGGAAAGCACAGATATGTACATGACGATTCATAACAGTAGCAACATTACAGTTATGAGGTAGCCACGAAAATAATTTTATGGTTGGGGGTCACCACCACATGAGGAACTGTATTAAAGGGTTGCGGCATTAGAAAGGTTGAGAACCACTGGTCTAGATGATTGAGAAGGTGAGGCAGGGCTTCTAAATTAAAACACGCTTTAAAAAATGGTTAGCCCATGAATACAGACACAAAAGTGTGGTGAAGGCCTGGGGATTTGGGGGCAGGATGGAGGGGGTCAATGGAAAAAAAGGGGGATATCTGTAATATTTTCAACAATAAAGATAAATTAAAAGTATATAAGATTAAAAATGTTTTCCCTGTCTCTCCACATCAGGCCCAAAGTGGTCTCCTGAGAAAGCCTGCACACAGCCGTGGGAAGAGAGTAATGGAGCGATCTTCACAGACATCGTGTTGAACAGCTTTCTGTTGACCTGCTTTGCACGTAACCGTCCAAATAGCCTTTATGTCCCGTTGGAGAACTTCCCCGTCTTCCGATGTAGCCTCGCTGTAGTATTTTCCCCGCGATGATTCTTATTTCCTCGATGCAACTCTGTAATTACTTTTCAAAAGCCGAACACCAGGCCTGCTTTCCTATTTCGATCGCCTTGGTGTTCATTCCGGCCGTGGCGATAATTGCATATTACGGAATTCAGGAACACTGGCCAGCAGAATAAAGAGGGAATTCAATTCCTACACGCTCTAGTTTCCCTACAAATGATTTCACAGGCACAGCGGTCTTTTCTCTCCGGAGGCTGCCAAACCCCGCCAAAGCACTATGATCAAAAGCGTTTTGTAAGAAACTCAAGGCAAAACAAGTGGAAGGCGACTGAAACATCAAAGGGACACAACCCTCTCTCCATAATCACCCGGTAAAAATGTCTCGTTTCCCCCAAATAGCGCGTGTGTTTCCAACAGTGTTCTTTGGAAGGCTTCATGCTATTCACACGGACAGAAATAGACTATTCTTTTATGAACTGATCAATCAGATAGAATATTCCAAGCAGATAATGTTCTGACCTGGACAGCTTGAAACACTACCCATCCTCTGAACTTCGTTGACAGTTACACAGTCCTGACAAAATCCCAGCCCCGCCTGAACCCAACGCTCCGTCTCGGCTGTCATGGGCATCTCTGTGTTGTATCGGCATGATCTGCCACACCTGGCCTTTTCCCCTGCTAAGGGCCGGGCTGGTCTTTAAGGCCAACATTCCTCTGGTTTTCCCCCTTCCAATCTGACACCTCAAGTTCTGTCCTTTCTATTTGACTCTAGAATCAGCTCACCTTGGTATTTCCAGTGGGATTCGTAAGAAGCATTTCCTATACTGTCCGCTCCGTGGCCACTCATCAGGGAGTCCTTTTCTCTAGCCTGTCCGTTTCTTTAATTTTCCTTCTGCTGCTCTGTCCTCTAACCCGGAGTATTCTTTTTTAAAAAACGTATTTTTACTGATTCCAGAGAGCAAGGGAGAGGGAGAGGGAGAGGGAGAGAAACATTAATGATGAGAGAGAATCATCGATTGGCTGCCTCCTGCATGCCTCCCACCTCTACTGCGGATGAAGCTTGAAACCGGGGCATGTGCCCTGACCAGGAATAGAACTGTGACCTCCTTAACCTGGATTATTATTGTATCTTATCTATCTGTCCCTCGTCTTGCTTCTTTCCAGACTAGATTCTGCATTGATATCATAATAAACTTTTTTTTTAAAATATATATTATTGATTTTTTACAGAGAGGAAGGAAGAGTGATAGATAGTCAGAAACATCGATGAGAGAGAAACATCGATCAGCTGCCTCCCGCACACCTCCCACTGGGGATGTGCCCGCAACCAAGCTACATGCCCTTGACCGGAATCGAACCTGGGACCCCTCAGTCTGCAGGCTGACGCTCTATCCACTGAGCCAAACCGGTTTTGGCTCATAATAAACTTTTTAAAGTGAAAAACGCATCACCTGATTTCCCAGCCTACAGCCCTTAAAGGAGTCTACAGGAAGAAGAAGCCGACCCACATCATTTGACATCTAGCACAGCCCTTACTTATTCCTGCCCGCCCTCTTCCACTCATGTCCAGGCCCTGCCTTTCTGCCCAAATTCGTTTTAGAAAGAGTAGAGGACATAGAACTAAATAAAAGATATAAGGAAATATGTGTAGCATTACCTACTGCTGAACTAAAATGAAAATAAAGCAATGTCTTGGTTTACCAAACCATTTATTTTCAAAAGCAGATTCAATCTCCATTCAATACTCCCAGCCTTTACCCTACTATAAAAAAATATCTGTATCGTAAGGTCTGCTCAATACTTTAAAATATTATTTATTTTTTTAAGAAAAAGTCTATCTATTGTTTAGTAGTTAATATCACGCCCACTTCCTGCGGTTACTATGAGGTTTAAGTGAGTAAAATGCAACACAGAAAACAGAAAAAAAATGAGTGGTACTCTTACAAAATAATTTTTAGAAAATTCCATTGATACTTAGAAGACAATGGATTCATCTTTATGTTTCAAATATTTTTATTTTCTAAACTTACGTAAGAGTAAGCACATTAAACCCATTGGCCATTTCGTCTGAATTCCATCTGTTAGTGGCACCAGGGCCCATCACTAAAATGGCCACCCATAACCATTTCTCTGTATGAGATAATGCCCTCTGCGCCAGCCGACCTCAATTTACCTCCGGCCAAAGGGTGTTTTGGGCCAATTTTCCTCGGTTCCTGTGACTGTGGGAAGCTCAGCACAGCAGGTTTGCAAATAAGAAGTAAGATGTCCCTCTTCTTGGTCCATCACATATAAAATGGTGATGCTAAAATGCCTTCTGGAACCACTTGGAGTAGCCCAAATAATAATGGCTTGAAGTTTTTCTTGGAATTTCTCAGTACATCCTCTGCTCCAAAACGAAATGATGATTCATAGTGTGGTCCTCACTGAGACACAAACAAAGATGCCGCTAACGAGCACATTCCTTAATGGAGTGGGTCCCGTTTTAGCAAAAGGAGGCTCATTATCCCTGGCAAATCTATCTCAATGCATGCTTTTGTGGCAGCATAAGGAATAATAATGATTTAAGCTGTGCAAAACCACATCCAATTAGGTTTCTCAATACAAACAGAACCACACAACGAAAGCCCAGCGTATCAGTGGATGTTAATTCGTAGATAAAGATTCAATGGATGTATATAACTAATAAGGGCAAATCACTTTAAATGAATATATTGAGGAGCACGGCTTGTGGTTCCTTTCCATTTAAAGGTTTATTGTTGTGTGTTTGTGAACAGTTCAAGTGGAAATCTTTTGATTATCAAGTTCAAAGAGTGAGTAATAAGTATTATCATGGGGACAAAGAAATCTAATAATCTGTTGTGAATAGGTTATCAATAATTTTCATTCTGAAGGAATCTTTCTAAAGGTACCTAAATGCAGCTGGGCCGGTGTGGCTCAGTGGTTGAGCATCGACCTATGAACCAGGAGGCCACCGTTTGATACCCAGTCAGTGCATATGCCTGGGTTGCAGGCTCAATGCCCAGTAGGGAGTGTACAGGAGGCAGCCGATCCATGATTCTCTTTCATCATTGATGTTTCTATCACTCTCTTCCTCTCCTTTCTTCTCTGAAATCAATAAAAATATTTTTTTTAAAGATACCTAAATGCAGAAAGACAGAAAAGAGAATGGATTTTATCTAATGTCTATATTTCATGTAAATATGTAGAGAGATGATAGATGACATAGATATATGAGAGATAAATAGATGGATCAATAGAAAAACAGGTGTATATTCAGGTATGTTTGTTCTTTTTTAAAGTTAATAGTTACATATTTTCACTGATTTCTAAACAGAATCAAAGTTGAGGGTATAATGATCCCCTATTCTCATTCTTTTGCATTAATGAAGAAAGAATGATGGTTTCAGGAGTTCTCATTATGTTGGAGTCATTTGGTGGGGATTCAAAAAGATGCTGAGAAGGGACAAGTGCCGGAAAGAGTTGGTTCCACGTGGAGTGATGGTCTGTTTATTTCTTTTTTCAATCGTGAATTTTAAGGTGTCTTTTAAGTATTACAATCATTTTAGAGCCACAAAATGAAGAGCAGTGTGGAAAGGAAGGGAACACTTAAAAGTTTCACATCTTTAAAACTTCAAAAGGGAAGATAAAAGTTATACATAATAGCATATATGCGATTATGGTGATAAGTACTGTGTAATTAGGCTATTAAGGTTGGGGAAGAAATGATACACTGACAGAGAGCACACCTGGTTTATGCTTAATTACTGTTATTTTATTCTAGGATAAAAGCAAGTTCTTTCAGAAAATAATTACTTCTGACAAAAACAATTTCTTAAACCTTTAGAGAAAGACTTAAATGACATTGATGTATCCTATAATTTAAATCAGCTTTGGGAACTAATTTTGACTCTACTTACATCAGTTCGATTGCAAAACTTGGTCATGAGTATAAATCACAGTTTAAAACAAGTCAGCGGGCCCTATTATAAGGTGAAAAGAGAAGATGTGACTTTGGGTGTGGGCACACGGTGCGATACCCATATCTTGTAACAGAAAACCCACACCTGGAACCTCTATGTTCATGTTGACCAAGGTCACCCCACATTTCACCAGAATATAAAATCCTTGTCTTACTTTTGTACTGGAAATCAAATGAAAGCCAAATACAGTCAGCTCTCTGTACCCACGGGTTCTGCATCCTCAGATTCAACCAACTGAGGATCAACAATATTTCTAGGAAGTCACGTTGTTGGGGACTTGTACTATATAGATAGCCTATGGTGGTTGCGCCGGCACCAAACACGTACAGGCTGTTTTTTCCCCTTGTCATCATTCTATAAACAACACAGTATAACAAGTATTCCCATGGGAGTTGTGTTGTTTTAGGTATTATAAGTAATCTAGAGATGATTTGAAGAACACCGTGGGATGTGCTTAGGTTGCATGCAATCACTGTGCCATCTTACAGAAGAGAGTTGAGCATCCATGGACTCTGGGATTCGAGGACTATACTGGAATCAATCCCTTGTGGATACCAAAGGACATCTGTGATTAAGAGTGACATATGGCCCGGCCAATGGCTCAGTGGTTGAGCATTGACCTATGAACCGGAAGGTCACTGGTTCAATTCCCGGTCAGGGCACATTCGATCAATGATTCTCTCTCATTGCTGATGTTTCTATCTATCTCCCGCTCCCTTCCTCTCTGCAATCAATAAAAATATATTTAAAAGTACATGCATATGAGTCATTTAATCCTTTAGCTAGAATGATCACATAAGTAAAACGAGAGGTCAAGAACATGGTGTTTATTAGAATGTGAAGAATATACATGACTTGGGAGTCTAAACATCTTGCATGAAAACCTTTGTCTCCTCTGGGGGACATCCAGCAAGATGTCCTGCATCCCTCATTTGTGCAATAACATGGACCTATAAAAACAGCATGCTGGCGGGGCCCCAGAGCCAGCCAAGAAGCTGGGCAAAATCCCGTTGATGGTGTTCAGTGTGCACCAGGCGAATGATTTAAATCCCCACAATTCACCCTCTCGGTAATCCTGTTGGAATGCTGAGCTCAACACCCCATCTACCATCCCCACATAAAGCCAAAACAAAAGCAGTAAACACCAGAAGGTGTTTTTTTATTATACATTTTTTTTTTTGCAAATTCATTTGGTAGCAAATTATGCTTTAAACTGTGATGCTATTATGTTATTTATAGTCTCTTTTTATCCGACCAAGTGAGAAGATCCACTTGTTTCCCCACAGAGATATTAATAGGTTTGCTTATGAGGTGCAACATGGCATGCAGCCTATGGATTGTATTACTTATTGAAACATTTAAAAAATATATTCAAAAGCATTTCTGGTTCTCAGGGTTTGGTGAACATGGAATTGTGGGACGCCACCTGAATCCTCTGATGCAGCTATCACTACGGGACGTTTAGTGAAAGTGTCTGATTGCAGGCTAACATATTGCTGGTGGACTCTTCCTGCTTAAAAAAATACTTTAGAGACAATAATCAATCATCACCATCACCAGCAGCAGTAGCTGAAGTAATTATCACTTTAGCACAAATAAATGACTAGGGATCTCGGGGTTGTCTATGGATCCACCAAGAGTGCAATTCACCCCATTTTCATTGTATATTTAGGACAAACAGTCTTTCAGGGGAGATGGCAACATGGTCCTGTTTCATCTTTACCTTCTTTCCTGCTGAAGAGAAGGAAGATGCCTGACAAATGCTCAGAAGCCTTAGACAACATGGAAAGTTCTAGAAGAGGTGTGCCCAGCTTCGCCGGCTGTCCCTGGAGCTGGTTGGCTTTCTCTAGCAAATGCTCTAATTATACAACTGATGTTGGTCTTCTGTAGTAGGAAAACCTTGTTTGGAGGGTGCTGAGAGTGAAATCTGCATGTTTGTCATTGTTTATTTTTAGAGGAATGTGGACACATCTCCCTTTAAATACAACTGTCTTGGACATTCAGTGTCTTTAAAGGTAAAGGCAAGGAGTAAACCCATTTTGACATTGTGGATTAGTCATTTCTTTATAGGGTGAAGTATTTCTTTTATCGCTAAGAATTCTGGAAGTCATGAATATTTATGGCAAAACACATTAAATAATGCTGGCATCTGAAATGACCAAATAAGCAAATAGAATGTGTCACTGTCTTGAAGGCTGGCCACATTTTCCAAGAAATACATTTTCCTTTACAGTGAGATTAGTTCCTACCTTTTCCCCATCGATGTCTGCTCCTCCCCTGAGATTTGCCTCATAATTCGTTGAGAAAGTACAAGCACGTCTCCTAAAATGCTTCATATTCACATCAGCCTACTGGCCTCTCGACTCATGTTCCCCATCTCCAGTCCTCTCACAAGGAAAACTCTGTTTCCTGTTCCCATCAACATCCAGTCCAGCCTCCTGAATGTTCCCTAATTCTCAGACCCTCTAGGCTTCTTAAGAAATCCCTCCCAGCCCTGGCTGGAATGGCTCACTTGGTTGGGAATCATCATCCCATCCATCAAAAGGTTGCAGGTTCACTCTCTGGTCAGGGCACATGCCCAGGTTTCGGGCTCGATCCCGGTACAGAGAGTATAGGAGGCGGCCGATCCATGTTTCTCTCTCATTGGTATTTCTCTCCCTCTCCCTCTCCCTTCTTCTGTCTGTAAAAATCAATAAAATATGTTTTTAAAGACATAATTCTTGGATTAATCTTCATCTAGAATCCTAAATTTCACCTATTTTACTAGATCATTTCCATTGGCCATTGGCATAAAAACCAAGAAATTATATATATATATATTCAAGCAAAAAAAAGGCAGTCATAAAACCCTTAAACCAACTCTGCTCTTATCTATAGCTGTATTTTTTTTCTCTCCCTTTCACAGTGGACATTTTAGAAAATATGTTAACTCGACTTCTGCATCAATTGTTCTCTAGTTGGTTCATCCCAATTGGATTTCTAGCTCTACATCCCACTGGAACGGATGTTTAAGTCAACATGGAGGTCACATGAAATGTTTTCTGTTCTTAGTACACAACACAGTTCCTTCCTGTCTTGAAACACAAACGTTCCTTGTTTCCTCTATTTCCCACTCACCTCCTCGCACTCCACTCCTTCTTTTCTCCCCCAGTTTCAATGGAGGAATCCGCTGAGCTTGATGCTGGACACGCTCTGCACTGCTTTAAATATGTTATCTACCTTCATACACATTAAATACCACCCAGGTGACGAAAACTCCTAAATTCAGGCGCATGAGTAGAATAGAGGTATCTCAGGTTTAATATGCCCTCCAGACCTATCATTATAAATGTATTGATATATCTTGCACTCTCTTTGGTTCTTTTCATGTTTCTAATCCCCACATCTATTCCCTTTGTGAGTGCTGTCACCTTTCTCTCCAACATAAAGCCAGGGCTTGCCATAATTGCTCCATTTCCAAGAGAACCATGCTACTCCAAGAAACCACCGTATCTACTTCCCTAGTTGGGCTCCTTGCTTCCACGTTGAATTCCAGCCCTCATTCTCGCTAATCCCAGGAGCTGCCTTTGAGATCTAGCCTAGCTCGTGTTATCTTACATGGGATAAGGGTCTGTTACACGGGGAGACAGGATCTAGACATCCTTACCACCCAGCTCACATTCTCCACTACCAACGTCCTCAATCAGTCACAGGGGTTTCATTTCCTTGATGACACTTATCACTATCTACATACAGATTACATATTCATTCACTTACTCATTTATCATCTATCTCCTCCCACAAGATCTATGTTCTGTTAAAACAAAGAATCCTGTTTAGTTCCTTTTATGTCCCTAGTTTATGGATTACAGTTATTGGCACAAAGTAGGTGTTGACTAAATATATTTTGTTGAAGGAGTAAATACCGCTAAATTCATAGTCCCATGCAGCAAGCTTCAGTTGTTATTCTTGGTTAATACATTAAAAAGTTAGATATTTAATGCTGTATGATATGATAATTACTTATGCATCTTCCTTCCATTTTCTCTAGCATATTTACAATTTTATTACCTGTGTTCATTATACTGATTAATGTATATGTAGTAAAGTAGGTCTCTATGGATGAATAAATTTCATAGCAGTTATCATAATTGGGGACTATAATTGGATCATAAAAATTATTTATGTGGGGAGATATGTTTGGACAACATACATACCCTTAAGCCAAAGTAATAATGAGAATATCGGAGAAGTAAATAAACAAAGTAAATGTATCATTTGCATAGAACATGAATAATGCCCTGTCACTGGGGTAACTGAAAACAAAAAAAGAGTATTACTTATTAGAACTCATGGATCCAACACATATCCATACTTTAATCCATTAATGAATTAATACAAATGAGGAAACATTTATTAAAGACCTTTATTCAAAGCCACATAGCTTGTTACCTGTTGGTGACAGTGCCACCAAGAAATGAAGGAACAATCTAACCCATGCTTACTGAACATCTTTGATATAAATATTATTCCCATTAAAAATGTTTTTATTGATTTCAGAGAGGAAGGGAGAGTGAGAGATAGAAACATTCATGATGAGAGGGAATCATTGATTGGCTGCCTCCTGCACGCCCCCTGCAACCCGGGCATGTGCCCTGATCAGGAATCGAACAGTAACTTCCGGGTTCATAGGTGACACTCAACCCCTGAGCCATGCTGGTGGGTTTTTTTTTTTTGTTGTTGTTGTTGTTGTTTTAATTGGGAGGCTACTAGTAAGTGATCTCAAGGCCACAGCATTATAAGTGTCTCAGGTGACAGAGTGAGACTATGACCTCATCCCCATCCTTTGCTTCCCCAGCTGCTTATCACACATTCCATTCAACGGCCAGGAGATCTTTCACTTACATTTCAGTATTCCATTCTCCCAGGGGGATAACATAACCACTTCTTGGAGTTAAAATTTCACTAGAACTTACAAATATTTTCCTCATCTTAAATCTGATCTTTTTTGTTGAAGGCAATTTCCTGACTGTTCATAATTGATTTCCTTTTAAAAAATGATATTCAGAGTTTATATCAGATCTTTAGAAAATGTTGTGCAAAATGGTTTGCTCGGATGAAACATGCGGTATCAGCATGATAGTGTAGAGAATATGTTGAAATTTGTATGTAAATTATTGTTACATCCTGATCAGTTATTTGCCAGTAGCTTTGGTTTTCAAGCAACATATAGTTTCCTCGGAATAATAATTTACAATTTAATGTGACATTCAAAACCACATTCTGGATTGGATTAATGGTTACCGTCAGTTAGGTATTCACCACCAAACCATCTCTGTTATCCATTTGAGCTCTTCTATATCTTCCCAAAAATATGAACTATGATTATGAGATGCACACAGGGTAGCCAGTCAGAGGTATTTCACAATAAAATGATATTATGCACTTGTTGTTCATTTGTATTGAACATAATTTACAGTGAACGCTCCATAAAATGGTAAACCTGTGACAATTCTGATTTTATGAGACACAAAACAATTTGAGGCTATAAAAAAATTGTCTTTTTTTTTTTAATTGGACCTTCATACAACCACTCTCTGAAAATTTAAGGTGCGTTATTTCCTAAAACCATCGCCCTAGACTGCGTTTTAAGAAAACGATTTTGTTGCTATTTAATGTACAGACAGGAAAGTGCATGAACCGTGAACGTACACTGAAATGATTCTTACGCAACGAACACGACCGTATACTCACCACCAGGTCAAGAAACACAGTATTCCTGGGCACTCGGAAGGGACTCCCAGGTGTTGCTTTGACTTTCAGCCCACGATAGTATTTCTGATTGCTTTGGAAATTTCTATAAATTGAATCATAAAATACCTATTCCCTTGTGCCCGTTTTTGCTACAAATTGTGTTTTAGAAATCTATCGTTATTCTTGCTCCTAGCTGAGTATTTGCTTCAGTCTCTGGCTTGAAGTGCCGAGGTCTTTGCCAGGAACCTTGGATTTGAGAGGACTCCCTGGACAAAGACCTCAGTAGCCCCTTCGATAACCATGCCAGGCTTCTCCAACTGCTTACGAGCACTGCCAACCCCTGGGAAAGAGACCATGGTGGTCACCGTGGTGGACTACGACCCTAACACAGCACATGATTCCACGATCCTTATTCTTGTCCACGTTTTAAAAACCAGACATCCTGGTGTCCCCAAGACAAAGAGCATGTCCAGACCAACTCAACTGTAAGTCAACTCTCTCTCCAAACATCAAAACACAATGTTGCTCAACCGTTGTTCACAACGTGGATGAACACTAATAATTATGGCCGAGAAGAGCCCGTGTCAAATCGGTAAATGGAGGGATTTCTCAGCACTTCACACAACGTGGGATGTCCCAGCAAAATAATTCTTGAGGAAGAAACAACATCGCCTTTGCACAGCGACATATGAGCT
Source organism: Plecotus auritus (assembly GCF_963455305.1). Classification (NCBI taxonomy): domain Eukaryota; kingdom Metazoa; phylum Chordata; class Mammalia; order Chiroptera; family Vespertilionidae; genus Plecotus; species Plecotus auritus. Next base: position 2,403,021 of record NC_137780.1, read on the forward strand.
CAGGGTTGCTCTCCAGACCTCACCCACTTCGCTCAACCCCTGGTCCTCTGCCAGATAAATCACTTTCTCCTATATGTTCTATTTTCTCATTTACAGAATATGAACCAGGTGCCCCAGAAAATATTATGTATCAGGTGAGTTCTGAAAATTATCAAAAGTAAAGTTATATGTATGTGTGTGTATAGGTAGATAGCTATAGATATATAATCTTCATTATGAGCTTAAAGCATTTCAAAATCTCAGAAATCCACCCAAGCATACTCATGAAAAATTAATTTCCCTTACATTTTTATTAAAATTCATGGAGATAATATGTTACTTTCTCAACATCATTTGGATCTTTTTAAAAATGTATTTTGGTTCAGTAGCACAAATTTCAATGGATATCTATTCAAAAGAACATTACCTATCTAAAAATTCAGATCCTATTTTGAAAAAGCTAACTCTATCAAAATGATGTATACTCATAGCGAAGCCAGGCAATGATGCTGAAAATATAATATCCATAAACATCTCAGGGCAGAAACCAATGGCAGCTATTATATGGAAAATTTTGATTAAGATAGGATATAGGAGCCCAGGAAAAAAATGAGTATTGTATGCTTTCGTTTTGCGTAATAACACTCATTGATATATCAGTGATAATTTCAGGAGGGTTAACAACGACATGGTCACATAACATGACCATAAACTAAATGACCACGGTCATAAACATGCAATGACAGAAACTGTGTAAACTAAGGGAGAAACGATGGATAATCATTGCAAAGTGCCACTGAAAACTGTGACCCAGGAGATCTATTTTTATAATAATCCCTTTAAGTCCAAATCATAGTTTGTACTCCTCCCGTGAAGCTCTTTGCAGAATTGTTATTTTACTTTTTTATTATGCTCATAACATCTTACGTTTTTATACTATTATAAAAACATGCTCGATCAAAGCAATGATTTGCTGGACACAATGGCTCCTTTACATAGAGACCTACTCCCTGGATAAAGACCCCCGTAGCCTCTTCGATAATCAATGTTCTCTTTCTCTTTGGCTTCCTGTGTGTCAGGCAAGAACAACTCACACTGAAGAAAGATGAATGGGATACAAGAGAACCAACAGGTGAGACAGAGATTGCAAAACGATGCTTGTAATGCTTATCTATGCGAGTGGTAGAGGTGTTGGGTTTGAGTTAAGGTAGCATGCTTGGTGTTACGTTGCTGCAACACAGCGGAATCGATTCAGTGTCTTAGGAAGACCTTGCGGCTGCTTAGGAACCAAAATCCCTTGGGTTGGGTCCCTATGAGCGGGCAATGTCATGGAAATGTTTCCAAAGTTAGATGCATTCAGATTAGCCGGGGCTAGGGCTTTAAAGTGAAATCTCGTAAATGATAAAACAGCCCTCCGATGCCATTGATGTACCCTACAGTAGATTGCAAATGGCCAAACAGATAATGCCCAAATATTTTTAACTGGTGCCAGAGCTATGACCTCGTGAAATATAAATGCATGCACTGCAAGAAATCCAACTGTGTGTTTCTAATACCCTGAGACGAACAAGTTTTTAATGGAACCAATTTCTACAATGAAATCGGTTCTCGAGAGTTGCAAAATGAGTTTGATGATTTTTGCATTTTTTTGTTTCTCGATTTTAATTAGAACGGTATGGTTTTTGAATTTCTAATTATAAAACAAAATGAAATGTGACTTGACTTTCAGTGGGGAGCCTTTTGGGGCCCTTTAAATCATCTTTATCTAAGAGAAGCAAGTCACGAGCAACAATAATATAAAATGAGCCTCAATGTTATCAGTGACACTGAGTTAGTCAAAAGCAATTAGCTTTCCTCTCAGAAGCGTGGTGTTAAGATACATTTAAATTGAAGCATTATATTCCGGTATAATAAAGTTCTTTAGGATAGATACTGCATTTCATCATTTACACCGTTTACACTGACCTAATCAGACCTGAACTAAGATAGCCTCTTGGAAGTAATAAAGGACCTGCATTTGGATAAATTTTCTTAAGACCATTCACTGCTCTCCAATTTCCTCACCATCTACGCTTGATCTTCAAAGGACTTTTTACCTGGATGATCTCAATATGTGATGGTTTGCTTGAGACATTCCTCTGCTTTGTGACCCCATAGACTTACTGACTCAGAACTGGATGTCAATTACAGCTACATCTATTGTGGATCACTTCTTTGAGGGAATCGGGGTGGACAGATTGAAAGAGGTAAGAAAATAAGGCCATTATTTTGAATCTGTAGGACCTTTGACCAGAGTTTCCTGTGAATCAAGATGGCGAAATGTGGATTGAATAATGCTTCGGGAACTTTTTTTTTTGGTTGGTCAAAAATATTATATAAAGAAGGCTGGTTAAAGGATAAATATCATCTATCTATCAATCAGGATAAATATCATCTATCTATCTACCTATCTACCTACCCACCCATCTATCTACCTACCTATTCATCTATTTATTTATCTCTCTAGCTACCTACCTACCAATCTATCTATCTACCTATCTATCACCTATCTATAATCAGGGTTTCAAACTCACTGTGCTGGCTCTTCTGAAAACAAGGAAATTTCTGGGTATTTAGAGTCTCGATCACATGGGCTTGGAAATGGAGCACCTGCAGAACACAATGCTTGGCAGGTAACAGGTTAACACTAAATTACAAAAATGAATATTTGCAGCATCAAGACCTGTCTTCCACAGGCTTTGTTGATTGGTTCCTTAGAAAACCTGCTCTATTAAAAAAAATCACAGCATAACAATCACATAAAAATGGAGCGGCGGAGGCCCATGACTCAGGCCTCTTGCTGCTACATCAGTTTGTCCGTCAGGCAACTGGATTCAACAAACACTTCACCCTGACTCAAATCCCGGGGGGAAATGGTGACCCAGAAAGACAGGCCCCAATACTCACAAGATTATCTTACAGTGAGTTGGTGGAAGGACAATATGATTGCTGGTTTGTGGTAATGACATAGGACTTAAGACTGACTCAACATTAGGTCTCAGAATTATATTGTCTTTTGTTCACTGTTTAATTATCTGGATGGTTAAGCTACTTACAATAAAAAATTATTTGGAAACATATTCTTATCAGAGACTCTTGGCACATTTTAGGCACATAGACAAACCAATGGCCATTTGTGCATTCACATCAGAATCCTCATTTCATTCGTTTTTATTAGGAAGCATAAACTCGGGGGGGGAGGGGGGATGGCATACTATTGGGTTAAAAAGGGCAAAAAAGTACTCATTACTCTTTGATTAAATTTCTAATCAGTATTCATTTCCAGTTTCTTCCAAGTTACACTAGAACACAGCAAATAAAAAACAAGTCACCAAGACTGGCGATCTTTAAAATATGAATGTCACTTTCTAAATTCATTATTATCTTTTCCTTAAGGCAACAGGCAGCTTAGCTTTCCTGGCAAGAAAAACAGTTCCTCTGTGGTCATTTCTACGCATTAAAAGATTTTTAAATTTTCTGAAGACATCATTCGCGTTTGATCTACCAAACGCTGAAGGCAAAGGCAGACTCCTTACAGTTGCTTTTTCTCCAACGAAATGGTTCTTACTCTATTATTCTCATACCTGTCGGTGCATCTGATTACAGGAGCCTTTCCACTCTACATGTTGTTTACTCATTAATATAATATAGGACATGGACCTTCAATTGGGAAATCTGTGTCAATGTTTCCCCTGAAGGAAGGTGAACTTGGGGGGACTGAGAACAAAGAACAATATCTATTCCTTCCCATTGCTGGATACCTATGGACCAAAAGAGGCCACAACACGAACCCTGACTAGCTCAGGTGAGGCCTATGTGGCCGCCCTGCAAACTCAGAGACCAAAAGTAAACTACATAGGATGGTCTGAAATGAGAACTTCCTAACTAAAAGCAGGTCATGGAGGGGCGTCATGTCCTAGGCTGGTTTCTTTCTTGACAAAGGTCAGTCTTCACCTGAACGGAGCCTGTCTATTGTCTTCCTGCATCTACTGATAACATACCTTTGGAATGTCAGAGTCATTTCCTTTACCCAGACCCCTCAGGGCATCATCACCCACCAGAGCAGGAGACCACAGAACCACTCCTGGTTGTCTTGTTCTCAGCCACACCATCAGTCATGTGCTCTAAAGGCTGTTACCTATCCTACACCCACCAACCTGAAGGAACAATGTGTCTATCATTTCACTTTTTAATCCAATCCTGGAGGTTTCCCTGCTTTGCTTCCTCCCGCCTTCTAATCCACCACCAATGCATTTTGTGTAACGCCCTTATACCTCCTTTGACTGTAATGTATAAAATCAGGCGCAAAACGGCCATTCACTGGAGCATTCTCTCAGTCCACTGAGATTTTGCTTCCTGGATGTTGCCCTTGGTTTGGCTCAGATAAACTCATAAAAATTATCTACACGTTTGGATGTTTCAGACCCCTGTTAGAGTCACAGTGTGAGGTGTGACCTATAAACGAGTCCAAAAACAGAGCAAATTTATGCAAAATTGATACACAGTATAGTAGTGCCTCTAAGCCCTTTGAGTCAAACTGATCTTTAAAATTATACTTTTAATTTTAAAAAGGGCATGTCAAAATTCATGACAAGTATAAAAGAAGAAAGCATATATCGGAATCCTGTATACTCTACCTGAATCAACAAATCTTCCAATTGCTGGTGATGTTTCCCTGGCCCTTTGTTTGAATGTAGACTTCTTAAGAAATTGCTTTGGTTTTATTACTCAACATTACTTTTGGAGTATTTATCGAAAACCTCTTATACAATTTGCTGGGTTATGAGTATATAGTTGTTCTCCCCACCTAGCTTGGACATCAAAGCACTGCCCTTGAACTTTCCTTGATATTTTTAAAAATTTATTTTATTTATTGATTGAGAGAGAGAGACATTGATGTGCTGTTCCACTTATTTATGCATTCAGTGGTTAATTCTTTTTTTTTAAATATACTTTATTGATTTTTTACAGAGAGGAAGGGAGAGAGAGAGTTAGAAACATTGATGAGAGAGAAACATCAATCAGCTGCCTCCTGCACACCCCCTACTGGGGATATGCCCGCAACCAAGGTACATGCCCTGGACCGGAATCGAACATGGGACCCTTGAGTCCACAGGCCGACGCTCTATCCACTTAGCCAAACTGGTTAGGGCCAGTGGTTAATTCTTGTATATGACCTGATGGGGGATGGACCCCACAACCTTGGTATATCAGGACAATTCTATCACCAACCAAGCTACCCAGCCAAGTCTTCCTTGGCATTTTTAAAAGAATAGTTTCTGTATTTTCAGAGTGATTTACACAATTTGTTAACTTCCAACTGAGCTTCTAGGATTTAAAATTGTAATTTCTCTCAACTTTAAATAGATCCACTCCATCAGTTCTTACCATTAGCCTATGGAGTATTTATGTTTTTATCATTTTCCCCATTTTACCGAAATTTTTAAAGGCTCAGGAATTTCTCCAAGGCCTTGCAGCTGTTAAGTATGAAGTTAAGTTCTAGTCCAGTAATTCTGACTCCAGTGGGCAAGTGCTTAACCTTTATGCTATTAGGTGTAAAATGTTCCAACTATGTAATGTTCGCTATAGAGTACAGAGTAATTATTTCTTATGGCCTTTGGAATATCTTTGTCTCAAAAAAAGTACAAAATAAAGTGGGCTGGTGAGATTTCACATCTCTTTTTCATCTAGGGGTTATCGAATGTATTCCCCACACACGTATATTCAGATGATCTGGAAGATCCTGGCATTAGGGGAAAGGGCCTTCCCCCTGTCTCTGCTCACCTTGGCATCCAACTTACAATGGAAGAATCAAGTGATTCTGCAAAGCAATTCAGTGATGGAATGTTGACATTTCAGCCATGATTCTCCAAAGGGGGCATATGCTGACCCCTTGGGACGTCTATTTTATGTCTCAATAAGAAGATATGTTATTTTCCTTTATAAGAAGGGTGACCATATACTCTATTCTCAAAACTGGGACACTTTTTAGGGTGAAAGAGGCACCATTAATAATTTCATTTGTACAACGGGCATAAACTGAGACAGTCCCAGGAAGACTCGGTGACATAGTCTATCTTTCGGTGTTTGCTGCTGTGCTGTGTCTCTCAACCTTGTGGATAATTAACCAATAAGGGTTAATTGGACAATCTGTGGTCTCTGTTCACACATGTGACCTAAGCCAATATTTCAGGGACAATTTGCTCAACACAGCAACCTAAAGTATTTATATTTTATAGACAAATATGTTAAATATATTAGAGTTGTACCGATACGCAAGCAGAAGGAGTACAAAGAGAAGGTTCAAACACAGCACAATGTCTTAGGAATTATACATTTAAATATACATATTTATGTTTTTATAAATATAAAAATATTTTTATAAATAAGACAAATACAAAATATTTGTTAAATAATAATTTCACATAATTACAATCCAAAAGGAGACTGACTGAATGTTTTCGAAGGCTTAATCACTTGAGCTGAATTGATTTTTCCATCATGTAAATCATTTCCTAGAGACACAACATTCAGAGAAGCAACACAGATACTCTAAAATACTGAGTTTTAAACTATGAACTTTTAATATGTTCCCTGAAATATAATCTACTGTGACAAGAAAGTTTTAAAATTTAAAAAATTCAAAATCATTAACAATTATACTTTTTTTCCATTCCCTCTATTCTCAAAAGGACACTCCAATTATTTGTAGCTCTGTGATGGATGAAAGGAACAGAGGGAAAATAAGGTGAAAACTCTATATATACTCCAAAGGAAGTCATTATTCAACCATGAGGAATATGAAATCTTGATAAAGAGATCAATTACAATAGCTCTGTACGCTCACTTAGAATTGTGTGTTCCCAGTAATGAAATGCATATCAACATTAGAAAGGCTGGATATAAATCACTGAGATTTGATAAAATGGAATCCTAGGAACAGATGCTGATGATTATTTGCCTTAGGTGTGCAATATAATGTTTTTGATTTGTTTCGAGACATAAAGGGCACATAAATCATGAGTTTAAAGGAAGTTACATTTTTGCTTATTTTCACTTTTACCTTTAATCTTCGAGGCCTTTCTACAAGCAGTAGACAGCACAGTCCCATAAGAGTGACCTCGTATGTCTGACTGGTGCATCCAAATGTCTATCAAAGTTTATTTTTGTGAGAACGGAAGTCCCCACCCTCCACAGAGCAGTAATCTAATACTTTCATCTAATTATCCTGTTTTATTCAATTACATGAGGAGGAAGCACCGTGTCCTTAAGACTGTATTCATGCTGACAAGCTTTCTGAAGGTGAATTTCCCCAACCAGGTAACTGAATTCCTCCCGCTGACTTTCAATAACCTGTACATGGACAATCCCTGAGAAATCTTCTGAGGCCTCATGCCTTGGATCCATGAGTAACGTCAGATCTCTTGAGAGAGTCTTGGACTCTCATGAGGCCTAAGAAGATTTCTCAGGGGTTGTCCATGTGCAGGTTATTGAAAGTCAGCGGGAGGAATTCAGTTACCTGGTTGGGGAAATTCACCTTCAAAAAGCTTGTCAGCATGAATACAATCTTAAGGACACGGTGCTTCCTCCTCATGTAAGAATACTACCTTCCTTCAAAACAGAAGAAACTTAATTTTTTTTATGGATTTTTGTTGGCTTTTTGCTTCAAAGCAAAACTCAAAATATAAGGAACTTTTTTAAAAAATTTTTTATTAAGGTATTATATGTGTACATATCTTACCACCTCCCCCCCCCACCCCACTCCCATACATGCCCTCCCCCCCCAATGTTTTGCATCCCTTGGTTATTCTTACATGCATGCATATAAGTCCTTCGGTTGAACTTTTTTTTTTTTAATATATTTTATTGATTTTTTTACAGAGAGGAAAGGGAGAGGATAGATAGCTAGAAACATCGATGAGAGAGATACATCGATCAGCTGCCTCCTGCACACCCCCCACTGGGGATGTGCCCGCAACCAAGGTACATGCCCTTGACCGGAATCGAACCTGGGACCCTTCAGTCCGCAGGCCGACGCTCTATCCACTGAGCCAAACCGGTTCCGGCTCGGTTGAACTTTTTATAGGAAAGTTTTCAACAGTTCTCAGCAGTGCGGGGCTGCATAGTATAACAGCTTGATAGTGAACAAGCAACGGAGAGAAGAGGACTTGGGGGTCTGATGTTTGCATCCAGTGACATAAATGGGAGAATTAAGGGGGGACAGGGTAGTGACTAGTTATTCATATAGAATGTTTGCGAAGTGTTTTCTTGGATGACTGTACAAAGCTAAGCACTGCTTCCTTTAAATACACTTGTAATATGGTCACCCATGTATTTGTAAGCCCAGACCTGGATTTAGCCACTGCATTGATATCGGACAATGTGAGCCATAGCTTATTCAGGTTATTTATTAGGAAATAAAGGGAACTGGAGGAAGGAGAAGGGGTGAAAATATTACATGTCCTAACAATGACCCACAAAACTTCTTCCATCCTCTTAAAACTGTAAAGTAACCTACTGAAACTAGATGATGATTATAAAGTCTCTTCATATATTTGATTATTTTGCAAATATTTGTAGACTGTTGTTGGTTTGTACTGGTTCAGTTCCTCTTATGTCTATCACGCGCTGTCAATGCTGTTGGATGATACACCAACTTTCAAAAAAGGAATAATTTGATTTGCTCGTAGTCTCTTTGAGGTAGGGTTAGGCTACCCTAACTGTGGAAGACTCATGTCTGCTCCAAAATATCTGTGGCCTCAGAAATGACTTAAGTAAAGGGTAAGGGGGCCAAATACTAGTATATGCTGATGGAGGATGGTTTGACCTTGGGTGGTGGGCACACAACGCAATGTACAGATCATGGAGTTGGTCCAGATATTTCCTAACAAAACACAGAGGCTTATTATGGTCCTAGTCGGCAGAAATGTACGAAGTAAATGGCTAATGTCCATCTTTACTTATCATTAGGAACAGCTCTTGGACAATCTTCAACCAAGGTGGAAAAGTTCTACTGCTTATCCTTCCTGCGACCTGTATCTTGTATCCAAATTCCATTCCATAGGTCCGTGATTTATCCCCCAGTGGCCAAGTCCTAGAATAATCTTTCTGAAGAATACTGGCAATCCCCAATCTTATGAATGTAGTTTAACGTGAGTCATTACTTTTTCTCCCTAACGCTTTATTATAATATCCTTTATCAGCTGAATGAAAATCCTCATATGTTCCACTTCAGTGAACAGAACTGGAGAGCTAACCGGGATCATAACGGAATTGTGCTGTCAGTAGATGGCACTGTTTGCTTTGCTAATAAACACTGACCACGCCCTTTACTTCTATTTTAAAAAGGCTCCCTAGTTTTTTGTTAACTATTTTTTTAAAAATCCAAAATTGCTTACATCTAGCGTCTTAATGAATCCTTCTGATCGCTTATGATGCAGATCGATGGGGACTGGAGAGCAGAGTGTTTGCCAGAGGAGAACAATTATGGTGCGGGTCACGCTGTCGTGCGGACAGATTGTCTGCTCCGAGCATCCCCTCCCGAACAGGCCTCCGCTGGCCCCGCTGCTTCCCTCCTGGACACGTTCCCTTACCATCTCGATAGTGTGTACACAGAGAATGCAAACTAATTTTAATGTGCACTGAAGCAAAGTATTACCAGGAAGGTGAAGCCACTAGAATTCAAAGCGTCTAAAGTGTGTGCCAGCACTCTTAACTGTGTGATGATTAGGCTTTCGGGGGGGTTCCACGCCGCTGCTTCCCCCCATTTGTTCAGGCGACTGACATGAGCATCATGGTGGCAGGGGAAATAACTCATTTTTACTCCCGTCTCTTTCAAGCTAGAGCTGTACTTGCATCAAGGTAGTCAGGAGGGGAACACGTCAACCTTTTTGGAATGCATTACACCAACACACACCTTCTAGTGTACTTGGCCATGCTCATGTCCTACATCGTATAATAGCACTCCCAATGCACCCAAGGACCCCTATAACTTCTTGCTTAATATGTTTCCCCATGAGGTTATAGGCTACAGGTGTGTTCCCTCTCAGCAGAAATCACAGTGCCTGGCCACAAAGGGGTGCGCAATAGATACGTGTTAAAGGAATAAACACATGCCCATTGGGCTGAATTATTCTGTCATCTGGGTGCATATAAAGGAGGGAGTGGGGTCGCCTCTGATTCTGCTGGCAGACACACTGCTAAGGTTCCATGCCACGATTATAAGAACTAATTTGTTTCATGATCAAGTTCATAAGTTCAAAAAATAGAATATTACCCTACCTAAATTAGAATTATATTGCATTATACACTATTACGATTACATGATCTTTTTTTTTAAAATATATTTTATTGATATTTTTACAGAGAGGAAGGGAGAGGGATAGAGAGTTAGAAACATCGATGAGAGAGAAACATCCATCAGCTGCCTCCTGCACACCTCTCACTGGGGATGTGCCCGCAACCAAGGTACATGCCCTTGACCGGAATCGAACCTGGGACCCTTGAGTCCGCAGGCCGACGCTCTATCCACTGAGCCAAACCGGTTTCGGCTGATTACATGATCTTAATTCTGTTATATTATATTCTCGTTGTCTCATTTTGTATACTATTTACATATGTCAATGAGCTGAAAGGTATTTCGCTCCATGATAGGAACAGAAGGTGAACACTGTTTCTGTTGCGATTCCTTGCCATTGGATGAACCACATTCACTTGTGAGATCTTTTGCATGAATTTTAGTTCTCAACGTTTTATCTATTTCAAAATATGTGTTTATAGTTCTAATAGTCATTGATGATCTATTGTTTATATCAGTTACATTCATATTATCTTTTTTTACTATGCCCAACTATCTTTTTATTGCATGTCAGGTTTTATATTTGTAATATTATTTTTAGAGAGGATGTGCTTTCTGGAACAATGTTATTTTCCTCCAGAGATGGTGTATATGTATTTCCATCAGCGAGCTCTGACTCCAGGACAAGATCAACTACATTTAAGAATTTGAGACAATTTGAATTGGAACTACAGTCACTGGGTGGCTTATTCACATCTTCATCTCCCTTAAAAAAAAGCTTTACTGCCCTGACCCGCTTGGCTCAGTGGATAGAGCATCGGCCTGCAGACTGAAGGGTCCTGGGTTGGATTCCAATCAAGGGCATGTACCTTGGTTGTGGGCACATCTCCAGTAGGAGGTGTGCAGGAGGCAGCTGATCAATGTTTCTAACTCTCCATCCCTCTCTCCCTTCCTCTCTGTAAAAAATCAATAAAATATATATTTTTTAAAAAGCTTTATTGACATATAATAGATATATAAAAAAGAAAAACTGTACATACTTAATGCAAAATGTTTACTGTTCGCTGTCAATGAGGTTTATTTTGGCAAAAACTATCTGATACCCTAACTTGTAAAAGCATTGTTGACTCAGCATCAAAAAATGAGGATGTATAAAGATGAGCAACTGTATGAAAATCAGCACACAAGTACATTTACTTCTAAATCTTTGTTTTGTTCTAAATCTTTGTCTATCATGTCAAGGCAAAGAGGGCATCCATCCGCTCTGCTGCAGAAAGGCAAGCCAGGGGCTATGGCATGTGCTCTCAGACTGCCTGATGCATGTAATTCTCATTGGTTGGTTCCCGTATTTAACTGCCTAAATATTTAAAACCTCATGCTCACATAACAGTATGCTATTCTGAGCACTTTTAATGGCATCTAATTCACAATTGCATAGATGAACTGCCTCTGTCTTTATAATCAGTTAGAAAACGAAGATGCACATTCATTTCTTTCTTTCAGTTATTCCAGTAAAAAACCAAAACCATTGCTAGTACTTCAGAGAAGAAGTCCCTTCGCTGATTTATGAGGAAGTGTGTCATGGAATGAAGATACGTGTTGTTTACACAGTTTGAGACTAAACGAATGCAACGTTCACACTCCATTTAGAAGTGGTTCCAGCCACTTGCACCGAGTTTATGCAGGAAACCCATAGTCCCTGAAATATAGTTTCTCCTTCCTTCTTCTCCATAGGGGAAGAGGACTATAAATTTGCCATCTGCTCCAAGACTTTCCAGCCATAAAGACTGCAGTTAAAACTATGTTAATAGCTCAGTTCAGACAAGAATGATTCCTTAATTCTCATTTCTTAGAGGGTAAGTTAATTAAATCCATTAGAGCCGTTTTATCACTGCACAAGGCTACTCAGGTTCTTGTCTGCTTCCACTTTAAGATTCCAGACTAAATTCTAGGTGTCTGTCCTCTCCATAATGTCATTCCTACAAAGCCTATGGTTGTTGTTGGTAGTGTAATTTTGTGTGTGCCCTGGGACCATTTAAATACCATGGAATATCACCTCACCAAAAATCCTTATTGTGTGATTCCGTTAAAACCAGAATGATACAGGTCACATTTTACAGAGTTTAAAAATGACAACATCATATTCTTCTGAATACAAACACTGAGTTAATTACTTGATTTATTAACTACAGAGTAACCACTTTCTACACCTCAGTAATATATACACACGCACATATATCTCAGCTACTGGTTATCTGAATTACAATTTGCTTTTGATAATATGGTAATCCAGGTAAACCTGAAATTTTGGATTTATTATTTTATTTTGGCATATGAGGATATCATTTCCCCACTGATGACCTAGGTATCATGAGAGGCACTGTGTGTGTGTGTGTGTGTGTGTGTGCACACACACGGTAATGCACAATGCATAGTTTTACGCTGTTGTGCATTATACTAAGACAAAATAGTCACCTACACACCATGAACTTGAATATGCTAGGTTTGCTCTTGAAATGGAACTGAGCTACTAATCGGCAATTTTTCATTCTGATTCTTGGTGCTAAAATCAAAGGAGGTCAGGAAATGGACCATGTCCTCCGAATTGTCTCAACACTTAAAAGAGTGTAAAAAAACTCAAATGTTCTGAGTAAACTGAACCGACATAATGTAATTTAGTTACCAATATAAAACGGTGAGTGTTTTTTCAATAGAAAACTCTATGATCGTTACAACAATTGTAACTGAAATTAAAATCCCAATGTTATCCAGTGTCTGTATTTGCAGTTCATCACAACAAAAGGCACCATTTCCTTAATACTAACACTTGGGGTGCTTTGTGTCTGCTTCAGAGTGTTTTGTGTCTATACATTTCTCTTTCCAGTCAATCATAAATAACTGTGGGCAAGGGATTTATCTGTTTCTTTTACTTTTCTCAAAGCAATAGCACAGTGCATTATCTCAAGAGTTAGACACTTGCATAGGTAGGTTGATTTATTTTCGGGACGATTTAGAATTCTGTTACTCTGAATAATTAATCTAGCTACTGGCTATTTCAATAAAGTGCCCTGATTAAAATTTAGGCAGGGAATCGAAACGTAAACTAATAAACATCTAGAATTCTCCTGTGCTCTTACGTTGTTAATCCATTGCATGCTTTGCTACGCTTTCTGTGCCCCAAGAAACCTCAGAAATAGCATCAATAGAGGGAGAAACATTTATGCTTTGAATAGCAAGTGGAAACAATAGATTCTATAACTTTCTTTTATAAATGGGTTGGTTTCTTAATATTAGCTCTTTTTTGACCCCACAAGGGAGAAAGTTATCAATGTCACGCAATCTACTGGTTTGGTAGAGGGAGAAGAACATTCCTTTGGCATTAACACATAATGCATTATGTAACTATTAATAGGTACCATTAATAACTGCATAATGCATAGTTTTACGCTGTTGTGCATTATACTAAGACAAAACAGTGACCTACACACCATGAACTTGAATATGCTAGGTTTGCTCCGGAAATGGAACTGAGCTACTAATCGGCAATTTTTCATTCTGATTCTTGGAGGTCAGGAAATGGACCATGTCCTCAGAATCGTCTCAACGCTTATATTGGTAACTAAATTTCATTATGTTGGTTCAGTTTACTCAGAACATTAGAGTTTTTACACTCTTTAACTGCATTAGGTACTATCCCGTTGGTCGATAATAGGTAATATAATCTGTGCAAACGAAATAGAATCTGAAAAAGGGAATTGATAATCAAGATCTGCTTCTAGATAGCTGGTAAAGTTACAAAACAAAATAAAACAAAACAAAACAAAAGTCCCACCTAGGCCATAAGCATTGTTTAAAAATGATGTTTTCGAGTGAGATACGGTTTCAAGATCCCTAACGTTATTTGTGTTTAAGAATATAAACTGCAGTCATGATATCACTGTTTCTTAGAATAACCATCCCTTGGCATTATATGTTTTATTTTTCCCTCCACATGAGTAAACTAATGTTTAAAAAATAAGGACTGTGTCACAAACATGAAACTGTCACCGCGGCGTAGGCTGTATTCTGCCCCGCACTTTTCCTTTAAAGTGGACTACCCAAGAAAGGGTCTGACTCGCCCCAAGTGTATTGCTCTTAACCTTACTTTTCTTGAGCTTTTTACATTGGGAGGGTTTAAAATTGTGATTTTATCTTATCACCAGCATTTCATTTGGAGAGGAGAAACGTTACCTCTCCCTTAAAGAGAGGAAATGGGGGGCCTTGCCCATACGAATTATTACCAGAAATATATGTTTGCGACCTATCGGAACAGCAAGGCAGACAGCTAATTACTGAAGAGTTGTTCTTTCTTTCTATCCTCCTGTGAACGGCCCTCCTCCCCATGAAGCGCTTATCTCAGTCCTTGGCTGAAGATGGCATATCCACCTCATTTCACTTTCCCATCGTAGAAACTCTCCTCTATGTGGGATTCCTGTACAGATGAAATAACATTTATTTTTCTCCTGTTAATCTGTCTGTGTCCCTTTGACTATTAGGCCAGCTGAAAGAACCTTGTTGGTAGAGTACAGAACCTTGTTGGGTAGAGTAAAAATTCTTCCTCCCCAACACTGTCTGCACCACACACACCGACTGCTCTAGGCCAAGGATCAGTTCAAATCAACAACCTCCCAAGCATCATGGATTTAATACACTTTTAATAATGTGGAAATGACCATTATTCAAAGCACCTTTTAAACTATTTTTCGCTTAAAAGAATAATCATTTTAGAAGTTCTGACAGTCTGTGTAAAAAGTAAATAAAAAATTTAAAAGGATCACTTGTATTTTCTATTGAAATATACCAAGAAATATTTACATGAGACGTAATTTTTCCTACAAGGCTCCTGGCAGTTTTACTCAGAAGGTATAAATGCTCAAGGCTTGAAATATCATACAGTTTCACGGAATTTAATCGATTAACATTTATATGGGGACCCTATGTTGATAAATATATAATATTTAAGGTGGAAGCACCTGTTGTATCTGTCTATCATGCAAGTGGAAGGGTTTATCCACCTCTATAAGTGATCTGGATCCTGGAATCCATTTTGCACAATTGTGTATGAAAAATCAAGGGGGGCTTTCATGTCCAGTTCATGTTTTCTTATACTTGGTAAATGTGAGTAACTAAGTCTAAATATTAATGCTATGAAAGACGATGTGGTGAAACCAAAAGGTTATTATATATATATATGTATATATATATATATATATATATATATATATATACACACACACACACACACACACACACACAAGGAAATATACCTTTTTGCAGGGGTGGGGAACGTCTGGCCCTCGGGCCGTATAAAGCCCACAAAAACATTGGTCTGGCCCTTCCAAGGCATTAGGAGTGAATTAATGAAATAGTTGCCCAAATAGAGCAGGCTGATTTTTAAGCTGGTAATTCTGAATGGCCCTCAAATGATGTTATTAAGTATCCAAATGGGCCTTCGCAGAAAAAGGTCCCCCACCCCTGGTCTAGAGTATTTGATTTCTCCGTATTAGGAGGAGTGGACTTCTTGCGATGCATCCCTGGGCTCTTCTAATATATTCCTGAGAAACTTTGGAATAAAATAGTCATTCTTCTGAATTGCAATGTTACTGTTTCAATTTTTCTAAAAATGCTCTCCTTTAAGGTCAATGACCATCTAGCAGAATATTAATAACAGAGAATTTCACATGTCCCTGTCTTCATTGACTTGCAAATGCAATCACTCAAGTTCTCTTTTGAACTTAGAGGAATACAGTGAATGGCATTACAGGCTAAAATCCCCACCAGGCAGTTGTGCGAAAAGCTAGTTCGATGTCTAATTTAAATATGTTTTTATTGATTTCAAAGAGAGGAAGGGAGAGGGGGAGAGAGATAGAAACATCAATGATGAGAGAGAATCATCGATCTGCTGCCTCCTACATATCCCCTCTGGCTGATCAAGCCCACAACCCGGGCATGTGCCCTAACTGGGAATCAAACCAGTGACCTCCTGGTGCATGAGTTGACACTCAACCACTGAGCCACACCGGCTGGGCCATAATTTTCTTTTTATTCAATATAAGGAAATCAAGGGTACACTCACCTTGTCTAGACTGTCTTTCCCCAGCTAAGAATTTAATCTTTATTAAAACAGTCTTCAAGTCTACCCCTTTCTCATTCTTTTTACTGGCATTTATTTTTTTTTTTTAGTTAAAATGTATTGGGGTGACATTGGTTAATACAATTACACAGGTTTCAGGTGTACAATTCTACAATACATCATCTGTATGTTGTACTGAGTGCTCAATACCCCAAGTCAAGTCTCCTTCCATCAAAATGTATCCCCCCTTTACCTACTCCTACGTCCCCCCATCCCTCTTCCCTCTGGCGATCACCATACTGGTGTCGTGTCTATGAGTCTTTCTTTTTTCCTTTCTTTAATCCCTTCACCCTTCTCTTATTTTTTTTTAAGGAGAGACACAGGAAAACTAGCTCCCTTTCTGTCTCAGGTAATTACTGTGTCTTGATGTAACCTCGACCATTACTGTGACTCTGAACTGAGCCAGACTTAGGGCAAAACTGTCACCTCACCCTGTTGACGACAAAATAAAAAGATCTGGGTTCCTGATGACACCACAGCGGGACTCAGCTACCAACTCTGAGACACCTCGCTCTGAAATCCTGCGACGTGACAGCCCGTCTGAAAGTTTGTCGTCTATCTTTAGGCAAGAGTTTCGGAGCAGGTTTCCAAAACAACAATGAATGCAGAATGTTCGAAACTCAGACGCGGGAATGCTTTTTCAGGGACGTTTAATTTGCATAATCATCAATGTCGCTGTGGTCAGGAAGTGATGATCTGATGGTGCATTAGTGCAGAAGGGAAGAGAGGGGTTGAGTTGGACTGGGTGAAAAAGCATGCAATCATCTGCTCTTTTCCCATTAAAAATGCTCCCTCGTAAATGACTTCATGCCCAGAGACTTAATCGCTGGACCACAGCTGGAGCCGGAATCATTCTCTGACACGGTGGGAGCCGGAATGTGTTATTGGATCAAACTGGTGAACTTCGCTCCTTTCACAGTGACTTAGCTCAAATATTGACGTGTAATGAGTAATGTTGATAATAATTAGCATGCGCATTTGTCTGCCATAGGATGTCTGCTTAATTTTCACGGCACATGGCATTAAAATAGATGGTTTTCTTGGGCTTTTTTCCAGCGTTATTCCTGGATCTGTGAAAGTGTCAGCAATACCGTTGACTATGTTATGGTATAAGCTAGCAATAATCATCACGGATTATTATAACGTTTCATGCATATGTGATACTATTCTTAGGGCTTTACATATATGAACTAGTTTTACCTCCCTAACAATTTTATGAAAAAGTGCCTTTATTATCTTCTTAGAGGTGATCAATTTCCCTGGGTCCCTCAACTACCAGATTTGGGAGCCAAACAATCTGATTGTATTTTTAAACGCTGTGTTGGCCCCTTCTTATTGGACAGAAAGCATACGACTGCTAATGAAAAAGAAATATTGTAAGGGATTTTTCTTCTACTAGGTGCACATGTGGTGTGTTGAATATCTGAAGGAGTATTTTACTTGCAGGGACTGAAATAGTGCACGAGTCTGTTTTATTAAACGGAATCCATATTCATCTTGTTAAGAGGTGTCATATAGTTTAGACGTAAGAAATGTCTCCACTTGGAAATTCATCTGAGGCTGCACATGAGGCATTTCTTTGAAGAAACAGGCCTGCATTCTGGAAACTAACAGCCTCTTTCTAAAGTTATGATAATCGCCCGGCCCATCTGCAAACATGAAGTTTAGATGAAATTGTCAATGCAATTCTCTGTGTTCATTTGCAGATGCCACAGCACTTTATTTAAAAGTCTATTTTAAAACTATGTTCTTGAACAACTTAAATATTCCAATGATAGATACTCTAACAAAAATACTCCCTAAGTTTCAAATGAAAAGATTTCCATTTTCTAAGGGGAAGTTTTCATCCAAGCTTAAAAATGAGGCATTGGAACAAGGAAACAAGATTGTCATTAGGCGGGGGTCCTCAAACTTTTTAAACAGGGGGCCAGTTCCCTGTCCCTCAGACCGTTGGAGGGCCGGACTATAGTTTAAAAAAAAAAACGATGAACAAATTCCTATGCGCACTGCGGGCCCGGGACGCGTCGGCTGCTAAGCAGGACAGGCAGCGGCACCCGGCGGGCCGGATCCATGTCCTCGGCGGGCCGCATGTGGCCCACGGGCCGTAGTTTGAGGACCCCTGGATGTCGTCGATATGGTAAAAATAATTACAAAGCCACTTGGGAAAACTGATGAATTGCTAAATATTAGAATTAAATAATTATGGTCTTCAATGTGTATGGCATTTGGGGGGTTACATATATTTATGAAATAATGTTTTCCATTTATGTATCTTTCTCCTCCCCCCTCCCCCTGTACCTTTTCCTTAGTCATATATCCAACTCAGAGAAGAACTGCAGGGAAGAGAATGCCTAGAACAGCCGTGGGCAAACTACGGCCCGCGGGCCGGATCCGGCTGTTCTATCCGGTTCTCTTGCTCTCCCCTCCGCTCCTTTACTTTGAATTTATATTAGTTCACACAAACACTCCATCCATGCTTTTGTTCTGGCCCTCCGGTCCAGTTTAAGAACCCATTGTGGCCCTCGAGTCAAAAAGTTTGCCCACCCCTGGCCTAGAAGAAAACAAAAGGGTAAATTATAAGAGATATGTGGTCAATTCTTCCGTTACAATACTTAGTTTGACTAACTAATCTCTGACATGCTCATCTCTAAACTTCCTTTAAGATATTATGGAAAAAAGCCTGGCCGGTGTGGCTCAGCAGTTGAGCATCAAACTCAGGAACCAAGAGGTCACTGGTTTGATTCCCAGTCAGGGCACATGGACTGTGGGCTCCATCCCCAGTGTGGGGCGTGTAGAAGGCAGCCATGGATGATTCTGTCATCATTGATTTTTCTGGCCCCGTCCCTGCATCACAGAGTTTCCACTGCACTCCATGGATGAACATAATGGGTAAGAGTTACAGGTTGTACAAGTAGAAGGCAGTGGTTCATAGCAGAGATCGGTGCAGCCCATGCAGACTGCATGTTTTTTCAGGATGTCTCTGGCCAAAGAAAATTAAAAGAGCTTAAGTTGTTCTAGGATCAACATTTTCAAAAACAGGGTTATTGTGGGACCTTTTTTTTAAAAAAATATATATATTTTATTGATATTTTACAGAGAGGAAGGGAGAGGGATAGAGAGTTAGAAACATCGATGAGAGAGAAACATCGATCAGCTGCCTCCTGCACACCCCCTACTGGGGATATGCCCGCAACCAAGGTCCATGCCCTTGACCGGAATCGAACCTGGGACCCCTCAGTCCACAGGCCGACGCTCTATCCACTGAGCCACACCAGTTAGGGCTTGTGGGACCTTTCAGAACCAAAAGAATACTTTCCATTTTTCGAAAGGACATAGAAGCCCAGATTTTCACCTGGAACCCTCTAATGTCTCAGAGGCATACACAACACATTTCTGAGCCAAGAGCCGCCGTCAATTGTGTTCTTCATGAGACACGCTGCTGCCTGTCTATAAATTATAGATCCAGGGGGACAAGGCCTTTGATCCCACCAGCATTTCCAAGTAGCATCTCACGACTGTATTTCTCTCCTAGACCAAACCCCCGGCCCCACTCTGCATTTCTAACCCGTCAGCTGTCTTTGCTCTTGCTAATTGGAACGAAGTGATCTCCTTCCTTGCAGACGCATTTCTGGAACTTGGAGCTGCACTCCACCTACCTTCCCCCCTTAGAGACCTTAGTTCCTCAAGGACAGCCCTTCCTCTGCAGCTCCAGGCACTGTCCCAGGTCGGCCTGAGGATGTTTCAAACTTCCTCTGCAGCAACAGCCTGTGCCAGCCCCAGTTCCAGGCCGGTGTGGCTCAGTGGCTGAGTGTTGACCTATGAACCAGGAGGTCAAAATTTGATCCCTGGTCAGGGCACATGCCCAGGTTGCAGGCTCGATCCCTAGTGGGGAGGCATGCAGGAGGCAGCTGATCCATGATTCTCTCTCATCATGGATGTTTCTCTCTCTCTCCCTCTTCCTTCCTTGCTGAAATCAATACAAATACATTTTTTAAAAATTTAAACTCTAGATAAAGTAATGGAAACCATCTCGTCTAACACACACACTAACTTTAAAAATGAATTTCCGCACTCCACGAGGCTCCTTTGTCTCCCTATGAGGAGCGCCCAATGCTACAGCTGGTGGCTGCCCCCTTCAGGACACACCCCGGGGTGGGTGGGTCAGCAGGTTCAGTTACAACACTAGCTGCACAGGTTTCAAATGCTCCAAATCATGAAGCGTATTTGAGTGACACATACATTTTAGTGGTAATAAATAATTTTTTTAAAAAAATATATTTTATTGATATTTTACAGAGAGGAAGAGAGAGGGATAGAGAGCTAGAAACATCGATGAGAGAGAAACATCGATCAGCTGCCTCCTGCACACCCCCTACTGGGGATGTGCCCGCAACCAAGGTACATGCCCTTGACCGGAATCGAACCCGGGACCCCTCAGTCCACAGGCCGACGCTCTATCCACTGAGCCAAACCGGTTTCGGCTGGTAATAAATAATTTTAACCTGGCATAGTCTTCAGACTTGGCAACTGGTTTGCATATCTAAGAAAAGTGTTGAAGTTTACTACCATTTTCTTTCAGTAATCACCTAATCCAGTGGTCGGCAAACCGCGGCTCGCGAGCCATATGCGGCTCTTTGGCCCCTTGAGTGTGGCTCTTCCACAAAATACCACGGCCTGGGCGAGTCTATTTTGAAGAAGTGGTGTTAGAAGAAGTTTAAGTTTAAAAAATGTGGCTCTCCAAAGAAATTTCAATCATTGTACTGTTGATATTTGGCTCTGTTGACTAAGGAGTTTGCCGACCACTGACCTAATAGATGTATTTATACATCCGTATGTACAAAGGTGTACGTAGTATGTGATAAGAATAAAAAGAGTGCCTTTGTTTTGACTTATCCATGTTACAATGCCAGTGCATTATTGGATAAAATGGAAGAATAAGTTAATATTTAAAAAAAAACACACAAGTGATCAACTTTCTCTGCAGAGATAATACAAACTCACTTTGCTACTCTTTAGAAAAAATACTCAAGTGACTCTGAAGATTCGTTATTAATATTTTCACCTAAAAAAAGAAACTTTCCTTGCCTCCAAGTGTGGTCTGTATTTTTAGAAAATAATTTCTTGGCTGTCAAATGTCAGCCCTTTGATACTACTGAGAACGTAGTAAACATAAGAGAAAAACAATGCGTGGAGGTTATTTCCCTTGGCCTGGCCCTTCCCGTTAAGAAAGCTAACCGCTGGGCATGGCAGTCCTCAAAGAATCCATGCCGAGAGCAGCTGCCTACTTGGGGAAAACGTGTGTTTAAAAATACCTTCTGCTCCAGGAAATTTTGCCTTTACAGCCCAGGAAGTTTCAGCTGCTCTCAAGGACACAACTCAGGAAATAAAGATGTTTCAATAGAAAGTGCTCTTGCCCTGACCGGTGTGGCTCAGTGGATAGAGCGTCGGCCTGCGGACTGAAGGGTCCCGGGTTCGATTCCGGTCAAGGTCATGTACCTTGGTTGCAGGCACATCCCCAGTGGGAGGTGTGCAGGAGGCAGCTGATCGATGTTTCTCTCTCATCGATGTTTCTAACTCTCTATCCCTCTCCCTTCTTCTCTGTAAAAAAAAAAAAAAAATCAAAATCAATAAAATATATTTTTTTAAAAAAGTGCTCTTAATAGTTTAATGGATGAAATTAGTATTTGGCTGCATCCACACAGAGTTTGTAGATCAATGATTTTGATCATCCATTCAATTCTGTCAAGTAAAAATCTAGACTGATTTTCAGGTTTAGGATTAAAGTTTTTACTTAATTGGCCAATCTTCCTTCCAGTGGATAGGGATACATCAAACTCTTTAATCTTCCTGAGTTCTAAATTTTGAATTAAAGTCAAATTAGGGTCCCAGATTTGGAAGTCATCATTTTAAAGGAATGGGGTTCACAACGACTCTTCTGCACAGAACAAAGAGAACACTAGCAATTTTTTTTTTTTTAAGTTTTAAAAATATTTTTTTTACTGATTTTTAGAGACAGGGGAAGGTAGCGGGAGAGAGAAATAGAAACGTCAGTGCT
Source organism: Plecotus auritus (assembly GCF_963455305.1). Lineage (NCBI taxonomy): Eukaryota > Metazoa > Chordata > Mammalia > Chiroptera > Vespertilionidae > Plecotus > Plecotus auritus. Next base: position 2,425,563 of record NC_137780.1, read on the forward strand.
GAGAAAATCACTGATTGGCTGGCTGGCTGCCTCCTGCATGCCTCACACTGGGGACAAGCCTGCAACCTGTGCTCACGTGCCCTGACCAGGAATCAAACCTTGACCTCCTGGTTCACGTGTCGATGCTCAACCACTGAGCCACACCAGTTGGTCACATCCCTATCACACTTTAAAAAAGACTTAACTTTGTTGTTCAAAGTATTACATATGTCCTCTGTTTTTGCTCCTTTGCCCCCTCCACCCTTCTCTCGCCCCGCCGTAGGCCTTCCCCATGCTATTGTCTGTGGACCACGGGATATGCTTACATCCACATACATTCTTCTGTCAGTCTCTTCCCGTTCCACACCTCCCAGTTTCACACTTCCTTTCCTTTTCTTTTCTCTTTTGAGTAGCAGGGATATTTTAGTGCCTCTTACCTTGACTTGCAATGCCACAATAAATCCATTTCCCGGAAGGGCATGCCTGCCTCTAGTCTTAATTAAACACCATGCAACACAGGTTCATTGCCCATCGCTCTTTTAAAACTAAGTTCTCTGTGTATTGTCGACGGAATTCCTCCGTGTGTCCTAAGTTTTAATGATTAAAACTGACTTAAACTGTCTGACTGCATGATAACAATTTGTTGTTGAAAATGATCCCTTCATTTATAAAAGCGCGAGTAGTTCGACTTGGTATGCATTTTTCATTCTCTTAATTCAGTTGTCTGATGAATGAGGTCTTTCCCCGACAAAGGAACAAAGGCATTAGGCTCCTCACGTTAGAATCCCTTTAAAATGTGACCTCACGGTCTCATCACAAGTGGGACCAGCCTAACATGCATAGGGCAGGGGTAGGGATGGCATGAACCTGCCTCACCCTTTGGCCGATCCTGGGAGCAGGGGAGAGTTGGAGGGGGAGGGAGAGAGGCGTTAGGAGAGCGGGGCTGCTGTCTGGAGGGACAGCTTGGCCCAGGAAAGCAGCGTTCGCATCGCTACTCACTGCTCTGGAAATACAAGCCATTTAAGTAGCAGTAAAGGCCAATGAACCGGAACTGCTGTAGTTACACTATGTCTATAATTAAATTATGAAAGGGGTATTGGAAATGACCACTTCAGAAAAAACAGCAGGCAGCGTTATCGGAACAGCAAATGTGTGTGCCTGTGTGTGTTGCAATGGATGTTTTCCTGAATGGGACAATGTGTTTGGGGTCAAAGGACAGCCCCCTCTTCCCGAACGTGTGAACTAAAACTGCAGGGGGGGCTATGGGCTCGGCCTAGGTTCCCTAGGTCAGGGAGTGTCCTCACTCCATTCGTGGATGCTCACTGCAATTTTGAGAAGGGAGTTAAGACCCTTTTCCGCAGAATGTGGTTAATAAGACTCTTCATTGCTTACCTGACTTTTTGCGTTCTTATTTTGAACGTAATTTATTCTCTGATAGTTGAACTCATAAAAAGACCATCTCACTGCTGTGAGCTTTGTAAGTTGCCTGTTATCCCTTTTCTAACGAGTTTCACCAGCTCTCATCACCTAGTGGTGGGGGCGGGGGGGGGTGTATTTTGATAGAGGTGAAGCAGATTGAATTCATGAGAAAAGGAGAGAAGGTTTTCAGGGGGAGTGTGGACTCGCCTCATGGGGAGCCAGAGAACCCCCTACTCTCCTCAACCTTAGTCTTACGCCGGACTAGTCTATCAGAATAAAAGCATAATATGCTAATTAGACCGGCTGTCCTTCCGAATGAAGAATGAAGCCTCGGCAGGTGGGGGCCAAGACAGAGGCAGCAGAGGCCCCCTGGCCACTGTAGCAGTGGGAGCCGAGCCCCGTGCACGCATTTTTGCACATCGGGCCTCGGGTTATTAAATAATAACCTCGACACCAGACCACATGACCAAGGGAACAAGCAAATTAACACGTGCACACGGAGAATCACAACATAATATTCCGATGATAAAACCCAGGCTAAGAGAACTAGGTGGCCTTGGTACCTTTTTATACTTTTTAGATGAAGAAAATAGACTTGTGGGAAAGAACAGGACAAAGAAAGCGCTGGGCCCTGGCAGCCCTTCTGGGTCCACTGCCCCTTCTTAAACACATCGTCGTTCAAGGGAAAATAGTTATCGTGTTTGCCTGAGAAGATGAATAACCTAACACCTGCAACTTATGTCATTGGATGGGGGGAGGAGAGGGGGGCGGTGGAATGGAATGTGAGGGTGGCATTCCACAGGGTCATGTGAGAATGTCTGAGTAAAACTAGATTTCTTTTGCTAAGGGATATGTGGGAAATGGATGCAAAAAACCAAAACAAAACAAAAAAACCCAATAGCGTTGAGTACACCTAAGAATTAATTATGCACTGAGACGAAGCCAGCCAAGAGTACAGGTCTCTAGTGGGGTCCACCTTTCTCTTTGTCTATCTGGTGGAATGTATATTGTTAGCAGTATATAGGAGGAGTCGTATAAAGACGATATTAAATTCTTTCCCTCTTCATATTTTTCTCTAAATTCAATCCTATAGCCTGGCCAGCATGGCTTAGCAGTTGAGCATCGACCCATAAACCAGGAGGTCAAGGTTTGATTCCTGGTCAGGGCACATACCAGGATTTCAGGCTCGATCCCCAGTGGGGGACGTGCAGGAGGCAGCCCATCAGTGATTTTCTCTCATCATTGATGTTTCTATCTCTCCCTCTCCCTTCATCTCTGAAATCAATAAAAACATTAAAAATAATAATAAACGAAATCCTCTATTTCCCTCCATTTTCCCCCCATTATACAATACTAAATTTTAAGAATTGATCTTCCTTTCAAATTACAGAATCGTTTGATTTTAAAATCTACCTGGTATGCAAAGAAAAAAAAATTAAATAACATGCTTTGGGCTTCCAATGACTTTGTAATAATTTATTTCATGATTCACTCTTCCTAGTCCCTGAGCTCTGCTCTTCCTCAGCATTGATTTTGCAAGTGTCTTTGCAAGTTCAACAACCATTTAGACTTGTCCCATATTAGTGTGTATATGGATGGCGCTTAGAAAACAAAAGCTTCAGAAAATTGTGAATTTGTTTACAAAGACATCGGAGATTATTGTATTTGTGCTGGTTTTTATGTTTGCCCATGGGATAGAGTTTTACTTTCCCTGAGAATTTGTGTACACAGCAATGAAACAATGTGGTTATGGTTGGAAACAGGCTGATGTCTTAGTTAATTTTCTCACAAGACACCAACATTAGCATCCAAACTATGCAGCTCTATGGATAGAGTATCCATTTCATTTCCATATTATTTTCGTCTAGGAAGTACGGTTATCTTCTCTGTTGCCAAAACAGTGGAAATTCCCATTACAAGTGAAATTATGTTTATTACTGCAAAGTACTTGATGGCCAGAGCTGCTATTTTAAAATTATTTAAAGATTAATTATAACATTATGTTAGTAGATAATGTAGATTATTCTGCTTTCCTGGGAAATTTTATATTTAACCATATTTCTATATAGTGCACATTCAGCATTATATCATATGCCTTATAAAGTAAATGAAACCAAAATTGCTACATTTTGCAGAATCAGTACTTGGAGAATGATATCCAGGGAATTGCATTTCTACACACCAAGCAGAATCTAACGTTAGCAATCCTGTAACTTACAAACAGTTGATTTTGTGGGGTGGGAGATGAGCGAGTGCTTATAAAATTGTTAAGCTACTCAGAACAAAAAGAAGAGGAGACGTGGAAACGTTCAGTGTCTTGAAGACTCAGGGTGAGAGACTCGGACAGTGGTCTTCATGCAGTTCCTCTCTCTGACCTCTTAATAGAGCGGAAAAGCATGCTGGGAATCAGCGGACTAAACTTCACAAGAGCGTGGCCTTCACTGAAGCTGTTCCACCACTGGGGTTGATTGACAGGTACCAAACATCCCTTCTCTAGCACGGAGTCTATGCCAGTTGCTTTCTTTGACATTCATAGTCTCAGTCAAAATTAGAAGTTGATATCTTGGAGTCATTACATTTATTGTAAAATATGACAAAAAAAAGCCCTTTTTTAATTCATGAATTATCACCAGAGAATCCATCTTTATGAAACGTTGACATAAGTATAGGTTTAACTTCAATGTAACTAGACAGTAATTATCCTGCGAAATCTTCTCTGTCTACAATAAGCATACATTCTCTGGTTTTACCTTGATTCCGATCTGTGCTGAATAAAACATATTATGACTTACCACTGAGAGGGGGGCGGGGAATGAGACCCTTTAAACCTAGTTGAATGAATTACATCAGCCTATTCTCATTTATATAGAAACTCTGTTTTATTGGTTTATCACACACACACACACACACACACACACACACCCCACATATGCATGCAAATAGATTCCAATAGCCTTTAATATTGGTGCTTTTCAAATAAGTAGCCATTCTAGTAGTGACACAGCTTTTATAAAGCCATTGTCAATCATTGAGAAAAATGGCCTTTCACGTACATATATTTTATACCTTACACCCCCCCCCAGCCTCCCATTAGCTGAAATGAATTATGTGTGGCCCCACCCCCATAGTTCAGTGGTTGGGCATTGACCTATGAACCAGGAGGTCATAATTTGATTCCAAGTCAGGACACATGCCTGGTTGTGGGCTCGATCCCCAATGTGGGGCATGCAGGAGGCAGCTGATCCATGATTCTCTCATCGTTTTGATGTTTCTCTCTCTCTCTCTCTATCTCTCTCTCTCTCTCTCCTCCTTTCCCTTCCTCTCTGAAATTAATAAAAATATATTAAAAACTAAAATGAGTTACTCGTGTAATTCTCTGACCTTGAACTTCTTACAGGTTGACAACTTTTAGGAAGAAGTATACTCTAAAGTATGTTTATCATTCTCACCATTGTTATTATTCAAAAACGGTGTGTGTGACTGACGGGGAGATTTCCCAAGTTATTATTTTTCTTTTCAAACACAAGTTCTCATTCTTGACCCAGAGGCAAAAATGTTATGCAAAGGGAGGCAGTTGAGAGAGAGGAGCATATCTTTCTGAATGTAAAACCTCTTCCCCTGAAACGTCTCAGAAAAGCGACTCACTTCTTTGTTCCTGGAGGTGCCGCGGGGGGGGGGGGGGGGAGTGGGGGGTTAGAAGTTACCTAAAACAGGCTTTCCTGAATCTGTGTGAGCCTCTTGGGACAGCTGTGACTTGAGTATATTGTTTATCTTCAGGAGAGTGATGTCTCACTATAGCAAAATAACTGCTTAACAATAAACTTGCAGACAATATTGTGGAATTCAGTGATTGTGAATTTCATTTAATAACCAAATCCTCCCATAATAGAGCCTCAGTGTAGAGAGCTATTTCCCACAGCCTTTTGACTTTTTCACTATTTATGTCAATTTGCTTTCACATTTCCAATGAGAGTGAGCTCATGGCATCATAATGAAAAACACTCTTTTTAGGATATGTGTAGAGACAGGGACTGTCCTATGTAAGGGAAAGAAAAATACTTAGAAACCGCTCATCTGGTTGACAAAATCTCATCAATTCAGACCAACTAGAAGCAGCAGCTTAATAACCTGAAATGTAGAGTTTTCTCTCTTTCTTTTTCAAAGCGCTTCAGTCCTTCCCAGGACATCCAACAACCAAAGCTAATGTGCCAATACTGTGAAAAGCCTGCCGCTGCTACTCAGTGAGCGGATCAGGGCCATTTTTAATTATAATCGGCATGCAAATGTTGCTTCTAATTTAATTGAAAAGGGATGGCTTCCTTACATAGAACATTTTCTCCCTCACATCTTGTTTACATTATTAATGCACTTGCCAAATCTCTTTTTTAAAACAAACGACGCAAAGAGAAGCTCTAGTCGGGTGCTTGTTTGCATCAGCATCAAGCCAACTTAAATTTATCCGTAATCACTTAGAACATTGTTAACTCTCAAGTGTGGAATGTGAGCCCGTTTTTAGATGCTATTCTTGATTAAATTGGTCTGTGGGCTTGGCTTAGTCATAATCCGTATAGGTTTGAAATGTTTATTATATGAACTAAGGAAAACAACAGAACAAAAACTTCATAAAAACTCTGTTGTGTCAACCATGAGATGAAGGGTTGAGATATTTGTCTGAATGAGCTTTTGCTTTCAACGCAAATGTATGCCCTCAGAAGATCAGAAACTTCACTATTTCAAAAAGGTCCTCAGAAATTTAATGCTATTATCATTTGCTTTTAAAAATAATATATAACATTCATTTATTCGTGTGCATTATTTTAGCTGCTATAACTGTAGTTCCCATTAGAAAATACAACAAAATTTATCAATAAGTTCTTTATTAAAGCTTAATTTTTCATGCTGCGTTTTGTATTAGTTTGGTCTTGTTTAATTTTCTTGTTTTAAGACAATGTACTAGTATGTGGCTTTAGGATCCAAAGAAGAAATATTCTCTATCCCTTTGGTTTCACAATTCCTTTCTTTTCTTCTTTTAAAAACTCACTTGATTGCTAGAAAATTGCACAGTTCCAAACAAGTTCTTTATATGAACACAAGGGCTCATTTACCATCGTCTTTTTATAGTTGTCTTTCAAAGAATGTTCCATCCACTCAACCCTCGCCTTTACTGCCAAAAAGTGAGAACACAGGGTGGTTTGACTATTTAACATTCCACAAACAGAGTCGGTTTTTATTCCTGAAGAAACTTCAAACTCAGTCCTTTAGGGGCTGTTTCACTTATCTATGCCCCAAACCCAATGCAGACAACAACAAAAATAAAAGCAACACTGCTGTTTTCCAAAAGAATGCGGTTTCCATTTCCTTTCATTGTTATTATTTTATTAAATTTATCTGTCAGCTCTTCTAGTTTCAGAATGTTTTCCCTAAACATTTGCATGAAGTCTTATTATATCTATTATTATGTAACCAATTTTATGGACTTCGGATAATATGAATCTATAAGAACAAAAGCATAATGTGCTAATTAGAGTGAACAGCCAAACGACCTTGCGGAGGAAGCTGGGTCTTCGAGGGCCAAGCCGCTTGCAAGAATTTCGTGCATCAGGCCTCTATTAGCTTTATAACATTAAGTTAAGGGACAGATCTTTTTTTTTTTAATATATTTTATTGATATTTTACAGAGAGGAAGGGAGAGGGATAGAGAGCTAGAAACATCGATGAGAGAGAAACATCGATCAGCTGCCTCCTGCACACCTCCCACTGGGGATGTGCCCGCAACCAAGGTCCATGCCCTTGACCGGAATCGAACCTGGGACCCTTGAGTCCGCAGGCCGACGCTCTATCCACTGAGCCAAACCGGTTTTGGCTAAGGGACAGATCTTAATGAGTTATATGTATTTAAGTTATGTCACCTCCTCACATTTTTGAGAATGTGATTACTGCTACAAGAGGTACTATAAAACTCTTCCATGATCGCATCCTTTTATGTTCAAAATTCTTCTCTTTGACAATTTTAGAAACAAAATTGTTGTGTTATAGTGGGATTTACTTTTATATTTTCTCTAGAAACAGCTTTATTTATAATAACTCCCAACTGGAAATAATCCAAATAGCCATCAACACTTGGGTATGTTAGCAGACTTTGGTATATCTGTACAAAGGAATATTTCTCAGCAACGAAAAGGGACACACCATTCACACATGCAACTAGAGGAATTATCTCAAAGTATGGATGCTGAATGAAAGAGATCAGGAGAAGCAGAGCACGTACAGAATCCTATCATTGACATGGGATTCTAGAAAATGCCAATTGGTTCATCAAGGACAGAAGGAAGAGCAATAGTTTCCTGGAGACAAGATCGGGAGGAACGCATAACGGGGGAGCATAAGGAAATGTAAGGTTGATGGAGTCCTTCATTAGATTATGGTGATTACCCATAAGCCAAAACTCACCAAGTCCACACATTAAATATTTGGAAATTATTTGTCAAACATACCTAATAAAGCTGTGTAAAAAAAAGTGCAACGGACATAATGAGTAGCTAGATAAGACTATACTTTTCATTAAATTGTTATTTAGATGCAATGGAATTTACTCAACTTAAGTAAATTTGCTGAACTTGTATGACTGTTTACAATTGTATAAGAACGATAAGAGCCGCTTTCTCACCACAAAGTTTTCTACTTCCCTGTCGCACCCACCCTGGGCGCTGGAATTCTTAGTCGCCGTAATTCTGTATTTTTATAGCTTTTTATACTTGGAATCTTTTGTGTTCGGCTCAGTTGGCATACTGCTATGGAACTCATCCACGTCGTTACATGCATTGGTATTCCATTTATTTTCATCTCTGAGTATTGTTTCATAGTCTGGCTAGACTAGAATTTGTTTATGCATTTACCACTTATAGGCATATATGCTTGCTTCCAAATTCTGACGATCAGGTGTCCACGTCTTTGTGCGAGCATATGATTTCCTTTCTCCAGGGTAAACATCCACAAACGGAACTGCTGGCTCATATGGCCAGCATATGGTCACCTTTACAGGATGTTGCCAATGCTACGCTCCAAAGTGGTAGAGCCCTTTGCATTCACATCCGTAAGCTACACATGTACCACTGGATTGAAAAGTAAGAGAGGAGAACTGGAGTGACCGAGATAAAGGGTGGGGGGAGGGGGAGAGAGACTGTCAGGTGGACAAAGTGAAAATGCAACAACGTTGGATATGAAATTGAGATCATCCTTGTTGACCAATGTAAGTGAAATTTCCATGGCGTAGTGGTTATTGAATCTAGATTATTACGTATTGTGGTATGTCCTGAAAGAAGTTAAAACTATGATGTACACAATGAATAACAGGATTGCACCCGGGTTTCTTCTACAGTAAAAATCTAAATAATTACTAGCTTTCTATTTCAGAAAATGTGACAGTTTTCAAATATTACCCAGTAGCACACAGTAACAAACAATAGGAACATACATGTTTGTGTGACGGTCATTGCTATTTGCAAAACGCTCCCCTGTTTTGCCCTGCACGTAAACCAGCTCCTGACCTCTCTGAGGCCTTCTCCTCGTCTTGCTTCTGGCTGGCTTTGCTAGTTTCAAATCCTTTCTCCAAATAAGTTTTCAGCTCTGCTCACTCCACTGACATTTGCTTACACTGCCAACCTATAGCAGATGGCTGAGGATTCTAATCAAGGGATTTCGTGCAAATCAACAAAAATCTCTGGCCAATTTCTAAAATTGTCAAAGAGAAGTTATTGTGGAGAGAAAAAAAAAGAAAAAAAGAAAGAAAAGAAAAAGAAAAAACATCCAGAACCATATGTTTGGTATCCTGCCTACTTTCCAATCAGAAATTTGCATGTCATTTAATTGCCCTGCAGTCCTTCCCTGTGTCAGCAGCTCTTTGCTTTAATGAAGCCACAGTCCATCTCTTCTGCATTAAGGAACTGCCTCGGTTTTTAAATAAAATATCCCATCTCTTCCTTCCTACCGGGGCGCCACGTGCCCTTAATGAAGGGACACGTGTCTATGGTTTTCAAGTTCAGCTCTTCCATTGATTTAAGATCAACGAACCTCCACATCCATTATTGCCAAAGCATAAACTACAACATGATGTGTGTGGTAAGAAAATGCACGGTCCAAGTCAAGTTCCAAGGGGAGTGGAACTGCAGATAATTGGTTTCCCTCATGGTCAAGGTTGGAACTTGGGCATGTCCATCGGAAGAGTCCGCCGGCAGTTTTAAATGAATGTGGCTCTCTCAGCAATACATTCAAATGCAGCTAAAATATATATCTATGATGATGGCTTCATTTGCATGTAAAGTAATGTAATTGCTGTATGGCAATAAGACAGGGTGATTACACAGCAAATTGTATGTGATCGTTTATGTCTGCTGAAATAGCTCCAACACCTTTTTTTTTAAATGACCTTAAATAGAGGTCAATTTCAAAGCATGTATACATTAAGACTTGCATCTAAAAATGTTTTCCTCGCCCTGCTGGTGTGGCTCAGAGTTGAGCGTTGACCTGTGAACGAGGAGGTCACAGTTCGACTCCCGGTCAGGGCACATGCCCAAGGTTGCGGGCTCGGTCCCCAGTGGGGGGCATGAGATTCCATCTCATCATTGATGTATGTATCTCTCTCTCCCTTTCCCTTCTTCTCTGAAATCAATTTAAAAATGTTTTAAGTGTTTTTCTCCTATATACCTTAACAGCAAACTACTAATTCAGCGCATAGAATCAAAGGTGCACATAACATTCCATCCATACGTAGCCTGCATTGATAACTCGAATGTATTCCTAGCAACTGCATCCTGATTTGGCGCTTAAACAGTGGGCGGTGCTTTCCCATAAAGGCAATTACAGAATTGCAGGAGTTTGCATTCCGCACAAATTTCTCTTTATGAAATCACAGGCAGGATCAATAACACGCTCCTAAGGTAACGATACAGCAACTCGAGTTTTGCTTTGCAGCCATCCGGAAGAGTGAGACTAGGTATCACTTCCGTGAAACGGACAAGCATATGTCATCAACGTATACAGGGCTTCCAACAGACTTTATAATGGCCGTAAGGGAAACAGAATACCTTTCCATCACGCAGTTGATCTGCCAGGGTACACGTGCTGTAATACATGTTCAAGTTCGATGAGTGATGCTTCCGTCCTACAAAAGTGCTTCGTGCGATTACGCGTTTGCCCATGTGAAAATAAGTGTTGCTCTGGAAACTGAGCAGATTCCCGTTCTCCTCTGAGTAAATGTTGTACTTGGAAGAAGCATTATGAAATCTTTCATTTGATCTTAAGCTGGCTTCAAGGCCCTCTAAAGCTATTCAACAAATATTTTATGATTGGCTATAATCACTTTACCGGCAGTTCCCCCCCCCCACCCCCATATCTACAGGTAAAGAAAAATCCAGAAGCCCGGGCAGGCTGGTGGCTCAGCTGGTTGGAGCATTGTCCTGCACACCAAAAGGTTGTGGGTTCAGTCAGGGTGGGTAGGGGAAGGGGAGACAACCGATTGATGTTTCTCTCTCACATCAATGTTTCTCTCTCTCTCTCTTCCTCCCCCTGTAAAAACCAATGAAAACATATCTTCAGGTGAGGATTAGAAATAAAAAATCCGTCAGATAAAAAGGGATCTCTCTCCTCTCGGCCGTGTGAGGACACAGCCAGATGACAGCCATCTGCAAACCAGCCTCCAGGCTGAGAGAGAGAGAAGTTTTTGTTGTCTAAGCCGCTGAGTCTACAGCGTTTTGCTCTAAGAGCCCGAGCTAAGGCATCAAGTGATAATGAAAACATCAGCATCCTAAACAGACCTGAAGTATGAGCCACATCACCTGAGAATGACCTTCCTTACCGAGCTCATCCCGGGCCCACTTCATCACAGGACTTTCAAAGCGACTGTTCAGAATCACCTTCTCAATTGGATTTCAAAGACTGTATTGTTACATTTAATATTTTGTTAAAATGTGATCAATCGGTATGGTTCTTCTCCGTCCATGAATCTTGAAAGAGGTTTATAAAGAGCTTTTTTTATGACTAACTCTTGAGTTCATGTACAGCATATTTTATTCTTTGAAAGGGCCTGTTACTTGATTCACTTTTAGAGCCCATATTTCAGATAAATGTTCTTTCCTCTTTGGTGCAACCATTTTTCCCCAAGTAACACTCTACAGAGCTTCCCAACTTTCTGTTAGACAAACCCGAAGAGCATACAAAGGCTCCTCATGGGAGAACGCGGAATACACATTAGTCTATTCGCAGACGATGCCATGGAGGGCGTCACCGGCAGCACACTGCTCATTGTTTTAGCATCCTTGGCTGTCTCCGTGCTTACAGAAGCTAAATTATTTCGTCCTCAGAAAGCAACCTTGGTCTCATGTCGAAGAGGATGTGTCATTCACCAAAAACAGGATCCGGCTCTTCAGCTCTGGGGAGAAGGTTTCTGAAGGCAAAGCGAGAGCTCACAAAACTGGCCTTCTTTTTCTTTTTTTAAATATATTTTATTGATTTTCTACAGAGAGGAAGGGAGAGGGATAGAGAGCTAGAAACATCAATGAGAGAGAAACATCGATCAGCTGCCTCCTGCACACCTCCTACTGGGGATGTGCCCGCAACCCAGGTACATGCCCTTGACTGGAATCGAACCCGGGACCCTTCAGTCCGCAGGCCGACGCTCTATCCGCTGAGCCATACCGGTTAGGGCAAAACTGGCCTTCTTGTTCTCTTAGTGTCTCACCACTGGGCAGACTTTCGGCAAAGGCGTGGAACCCTATTCGGGGAGTGGCGATGGTGTTTAGGCAGCAGAAGATCATCTATCTTTCCAGTGAATGTTTTCTAAAAGCTATCCTATTTTTTGGAGTTCTGTCTTGTGCTAGCTGAGCACAAGGTTTAGTCAGAAACCCTTCCCATGGTTGATATTTACAAGTTAAATAAACACAGATGAAGCGATATATACAGGTACAAAAACTGAGAGAAGACTGTGTGCTCCTTAATACCCACAAGCAACATTATCTTCAGTTATTAGTCATATTCTGTGCAACTGGGTTATCACAGAAGTGGATGTTTCTCAAGGTGAGCTCACGATTTCATCAATAATAATTCCTTTAATGATTTTCTTGGGAAAATATAGCCATTAGAGCATTAATAGTACTACTGTTAAGTTTTCTCATTCATAATGAATGCACTGAAGAACGCTTTCCAGGAAAACAACATTTCCTGAATTTGAGGAGAAGAAAAGCACTTTGAGCCCATCAGGAAGTTTGAATAAAACTCTGAAAAGAATTAAAATCTGAAACTGAAACTCGGTGAGCTGGTTAAAAGAATCTGCCTCCTCCTTAACAAGAGTACATATGCCCTGAGATTCTTCCCTGTAAGTAGCATAACATATAATAAAGCACTATGTGCTTAAAGGCCACAATTTTTCAGAAATGTCTATTTATACACATGCACCTACATACATACCGGTATGTACACACATGCATATCTAAAATACGGAATTTTAATTAATAAACTATTAAGGAGGGACTATGACTATTAACTTCCACTTCTTCAAAGCCATCCCTCTTGCTTCTGCCCTCCTGTTACTATGCTTCAGAGTTCATTAGCGTCTCCTTGGAATAAGAAATACACATCCATTGCAATTTGCATGCACAAAGTGTAGCGAATGATTAAATGAAAAAAATGAACTATTCTTTCAGCTTTTGTTCCTACATATGTTGGTACATCAGTGCTTATTAAATTTGTAAATACCCACCTTGCATCAAAATGAGTGATTCAAGCGATTGAAAATTAGCTCCTTCGATAGAGTATGGATAAGTCATAAATAAAATCTATTAGCTAAAGGTCAGTATTTAATAAAGGTGAGGGGGTTGTGTATGAGCACATTTGAAAGTTAGTCATCTTTCACATCCACCCCACAGTGATATCTGTTGTCTCCTGGCCACAAAGGGCCAACTGAATGACTCTAAGCCAGGGGTGAGCAAACTTTTTGACTCGAGGGCCACAATGGGTTCTTAAACTGGACCGGAGGGCCGGAACAAAAGCATGGATGGAGTGTTTGTGTGAACTAATATAAATTCAAAGTAAAGGAGCGGAGGGGAGAGCAAGAGAACCCTCCGCTCTTTCGGCTCCGCGGGCCGGGTAGAACAGCCGAACGGGCTGGATCCGGCCCGCGGGCCGTAGTTTGCCCATGGCTGCTCTAAGCACATCAGGGTACTCCCGGGATCTGAGCTCTAACTTTCAGCTCAGTGGCTGGGATACCCACAGATACAGTGTTGTGAATCAGTACTGTAGAAGCACCCTTCCTCAAAGCCCTTTCAGGAACTGCACAGTTAGAGATACCTGTTCCCGTGGTAAAGCGCACCTTTGGGTGCCCATTGAATGATTATTTACGGCCAATAGACCTCTCCCTAAATGCTGGCATTCTTTGCCCTAAAACTAAAGATGTGATCATTGAGGTTGGATCCCAAGTTTATTAATGTTTCTTGTATTTTTCTGTTGTGACATAATTGACATGTTTTTTTAAACATATTACATATGAGTCTGAAAAGAATGAAATGCGTTTTAAGGATACTCACTT